>NC_059078.1:112828338-113131579 GCF_020497125.1 Mauremys mutica | reverse complement strand
TGACATGTATTTCCTCTTTTCTATTCTGCATAAAATTACCCCTTGCTGACAACAGGTGCAGCTGGACTGTGGCTTCTGCAATGGTGCTGGACATGGGTTGTCCTTGTCTGTGTTTGCTGCTAACCTGTGTTCAGAACTAGTTCAGCTGCACCTGTCCATAGCAGCGGGTGTTTTACTGCTGGCCCCTGACTCAGCAGGCAAATGGCACTGAAAGGTACAAGTGGCCCTATTCACTCAATCGGGTTTTAACCCTGAAAATGAAAAGGTGACAGTTGAAATGTCAATGCTTTGACTGCTGGTCAGTTTAACAGAAGCAGCCAGGTAATATGCTTATCCCACAATCCAGATTGCCTCCCACCCATCGCCAGCTGCCCCCAACTATTCCAACAACTTCTAGGATGAAGTTAGGTGTTGGGAACTCAGTGGCATATTAAAAATGAAAATGTAGAGAAAATTCATTTTCTCTCAAAATAGCTAACATAGGGCTACTGTACTGATGGTAGCATACATGTTTCTATTTAATTAAATTATATTAATTAAAACCTCTCAGATCTAATTGAAATGAAGCCACCCCAGCATTTCCCTCCTGCTCCACCACAGTAACTGCAGCATAGAACTGCCAAGTGACTTTCCCACAGCGATACAAGAAGCAGTAGCAGAGTCAAGTCCCCTGACTTCCAATCCCTTGCACTCACCCATAGGCTATGCTGCTTCCCAGGGACAAATGAAGCTGCCGGTAACATCGAAAAGCAATGTTGCCTTGACAAACTTATCGGCCCTTCAAAGAGCAGCTGTCAGCTGTATACAATCAAGGTGGGGGCAGGGTATATATAAACTGAGCCAAGTGAACTATAAAGGAGACAAGCAAAATCTACTTGCAAGTATCTATGTATTCTTAGCTGGATTTTTTCTCTTGAAACCAGAAACCCGTGATTACACAGCTTACTTTTGCTCTTTGGTTGTTCTCCTCTCACATCAGTTCTGTTGCTCTCTCTGCCTTTTCTTTTGGTGTCACCTAGTTCCCTTCTCACCTGTTGCCCTGCACCTGTTCCCCTGGTGACAGGTTCTCTTCTCCTCTGCTAGGCACGACCGTTCTCTTCCCACTTGCAGTTCTGCTGCTCCTGGCTCCTCCCCTGCTGGTCCTTGCAGGTGGCCCTTTTCCCCTCTCCTGTTATGCAGTAACAGCCCTGAGTGGAGGCAGCGGGGCTGGCTGCTCTTCCTTGTTGCCAGCTGCTTTTGCAACCGTCCATGCTTGTCCTTGCACTGAGGCGCCCAGACACCTGTAGAAGTCGTTCCCAGGAAAAAGGAGGCAACACCGTGGGGCTGGCCAGCTCCCTGTGGCCACAACTTGTGAACTGCTGCTCGAGTGACTTTCACCAGAAGTTGCTTGTAAAGAGGGGAAACCAATGGAACCACGCGTGGATTCTTGGTTATCTCCATGATAATAGACTGTTCTCTGCTTCAACACCCAGGCCCACTGATGGGGGGGGGGAAGGGGCAATTGCCCAGGGGGCCCCGGCCACTGCCGCCATCACAGCAGGACTAAGGCAGGCTTCCTGCCTGCCCTCGCTCTGCGCCACTCCTGGAAGTGGCTGGCATGTCCCTGCGTGCGGTGCTGGCCCCACCCTGAGCGCCAACTCCGCAGCTCCCATTGGTCAGCAACTGCAGCCAATGGGAGCTGCGGTGGCAATACCTGTGGGCAGCGGTGTGTGGAGACACCCCCCCAGGCCCTCCACCTAGGAGCTGCTGCCAGAGGGGTGTGCTGGTCGCTTTTGGGAGCTGCCTGATGTAAGCACTGCACCACCACCCCCCATGCACACCCTCCTGCATCCCTCACCCCCTGCCCCAGCCTAGACCCCGCACCCAACCTCATAGGCGGCAGGTTTGTATAATTTTTGGTGGGGCCCAAAATGGTGGTGCCCCCCCGCTCCCGCCCTGTAAGCCGATATAAAATGAAGCTACAACGCGTCAGTGCCACAAGATTACAAGGGTCAATTAAAAGTGGAAAGTCAGAAGCAGCACTTGCCTACTTCAATATACAGTATTATATTTTGTTGCATCTGTTGTGATGAAGTGGGAATGTTCTTAATATTTTCTCTGAATACTGTGTGGGTGCCTCAGTTTCCCCTGCAAGATGCCAACTGAAGGTGTTGGGGACAAAGAGATCAGGTGGCCTCCTTGTCCAGAAGAGACACAGAGGCCAGAGGAGGGAGTGTCAGTTTGGAGCTGGCTGGGGAAATTGGGAGAGACCCAGAACTTGGTTCTGGGCTCCCCACCCCCCAAGATGGACCTGACAGAGGGGTTCTGTTTTCTGTACCAACAAGCTCTGTTTAAACTGTGTTCCCGTCATCTAATAAACCTTCTGTTTTACTGTCTGGCTGAGAGTCACATCTGACTGCAGAGTTGGGGTGCAGCGACCTCTGGTTGCCCCAGGACCAGCCTGGGCAGACTCACTTTGGAAAGTGCATGACGTGGAAGGGCATGCTGAATGCTCCGAGGTCAGACCCAGGAAGGTGTAAGCTTCTTGCCCTGGAGACAGTATGCTCCGAGAGAGGAGGCTCCCCCAGAGTCCTGACTGGCTTTGTATGGAGATGTTCCAAAGCATCACAGCATCCCCTTCCACACCGTGCACTTCCCAGAAGTCCGCACAGGCACTGACACTCCCTCCTCCGGCCTTTGTCTCTTTTCCAGGCATTAGGAGGCCACCTGATCTCTCTGTTCTCCAACACCTTCAGTTGGCACCTTGCAGGGGAAACTGATTTGGGAGAAATGAAGTAAAAGCTGCCCAAACCGAGCTTGAGCACTCCTGAATTTTGAGGTGTTCAAATCTGGAAGGCAGGTGCTGGGGGTGGGAGAGGGCTGTGGGCTCCATGGGGGAGCATGGCAGCAACTGTCTGGAGCTGCATGGAGCCAGATACGCTGGTCTGAGTGGCACAGTAAGCAGTTTGGGGGTTGGAGAAGAGGTAGGGAGTTCCGGGGGGCAGTTAAGGGACAAGGAGCAGGGGGAGTTGGATGGGGCAGAGGTTTGAAGGGGCAGTCAGGGGACAGGCAGCAATTGGATAGGCATGGGAGTCTAAGAGGTTTATCAGGGGACAGGTAGGGGGTGCGGTCCTGGGGGGGGAAGTTGGGTGGGGTCTCAGGAGGGGGCAGTTGGGGACAAGGAGAAGGGAGGCTTAGATAGGGGCTGAGGTCCCAAGGGGCAGTTAGGGGCAGGGGTCTCGGGAGGGGGTAATTGGGGAACAAGGACCAGTGGGGCTTAGATAGGGGGTGGAGGTTCTGGGGGGCAGTTGGGGCAGGGGTCTGGGGAGGGGGCAATCAGCGGACAGAGGCTGGGATTCAAAGGGCTCTGGGCTGCTGGCAGCCGCGGGGATCCCAGAGCCCTTTAAATCCCAGCCCCGGCTGGGAGTCAGAGGACTCTGGGCTGCCTGCAACCGCGGGGAGCCCAGAGCCTTTTAAATCCCATCCGCAGCCGGGAATCAGAGGGCTCTGGGCTTCCCGCTGCAGCAGGCAGCCCAGAGCCCTCTGATTCCCGGCCGCGGCTGGGATTTAAAGGGCTCTGGGCAGCCCTGGCGGCGGGGGGCAGCGGCGGGGGGGGGCGCTCCAAGCAGGGGAGAAAAAACATTGGTGGGGCAGAGCCCCTGCTTGGGATTTATTCATGGGGCTAAAGCCCCAGAGCCCCATATAAGTCGGCGCCTATGCCCAACCTTACTCCCGGAGCCCGCCCCCCCCCCCTGCACCCAAACTCCTTTCCAGAGCCCGCACCCTCTCCTGCATCCAAACTCCCTCCCAGAGCCTGCACCCTGCACTCCCTCCACCCAAACTCCCTCCCAGAGCCCGCACCCTCTCCTGCATCCAAACTCCCTCCCAGAGCCTGCACCCTGCACTCCCTCCACCCAAACTCCCTCCCAGAGCCTCCCTCCACCCAAACTCCCTCCCAGAGCCCACACCCTCTCCTGCATCCAAACTCCCTCCCAGAGCCTGCACCCTGCACTCCCTCCACCCAAACTCCCTCCCAGAGCCCACACCCTCTCCTGCATCCAAACTCCCTCCCAGAGCCTGCACCCTGCACTCCCTCCACCCAAACTCCATCCCAGAGCCTGCACCCAGCCAGCACAGGTGCAGCACCCCCCAAATGTCAGGCAGACCATTGACTGTTCTGCCCTGGGGCCCGGAATTGCTGTCGGCGGGCCTGCCAATGCCAAGCCCAGTGGGTGACTGGGATTCCAATCATCTTCACACCACAGTGATGGTTCAGTCCCCAGACCTATTTTTCCCTACATAGAAACAAACACATTGTGATCTACAGTATCAAAGCAGTTTTTGAAACACCCCTCAATGATGGCACCTTTATGAGTGCTACTGAAGAGATCATTGGCAGAGATACCGGGGCAAGAGAGGATTAGCAGAGAGGTAAAGCCCAAATTCATACCGTTCTGCTCCTGTCCTGACCAACAGCCTGCGTAGCCCCACCTCCCCACAGGACAGCCAGAGGCAGGGGTGGACACTGGCTGGAGACTCATTTAGTTCTATTTCTCACTGCTAGCCAATGGTTCCTTCTGGACTCTTTGGTCCGCAAGCACTGTGGCACTGCAGGCACTAATTTATGATCACGGGGCCCAGTTTTCAGAGGTGCTGAGTGGCCATTAACTTCAACTGGAGTCATGGGTATCCAGCATGTCTGAAACATCAGGCCTCTGGCATCTATGACAAAAATGCATGGCAGACTTACAAAACAGCATTAATGGGTGACCTGCAGTATGGCTCTGCTTCTGGTTGTACAGGGGTTTTTTTGGTCAGGTGGCTCAGGAATCTTGGGGGACTGAATGTGATGGGTAGTCACTGGGATTTCAGGACACTCCACATGAGAGGCAAAGTAAGTAATACATCTGTGACAGAGTGCTGGGCAGGGCAACACTAGCTGAGCCAGCACTCTGGTTACTGCAGCTCCAATTCAACACTGCAGAACGGAAGAGCTGTGCCTAATTGGTGAATGGAGGCGAATTGGAAGGCTAAGTAAGCTATTAGGCAGAGAATATTAAAAGGCACAGGAAGGAGGTTGGGGGAGGAAGCAGGGGAAGAGCGAGTGAGCAAGAAAGCAAGGAAGCAAGCACGCTAGTTTGCTCGATTGCTCTTGCCTCAGGAGCTGAGAGCTCCCCAAGACTATAGGACTCAGGCTGCATTGGTGGCAACCAACGTTTTAAATAAACTGCATTGGGTGTTTTACCAACATAAAGGTCTCTGAGCTGTTTGTGAACTTGAGCAGAGGCAGGAGCAAGTGGGCCCTGCCACAGCATCATTGAATAAATAGCATGTTTATTACATGAGGTCAATATGAAGGATATGTATCTCTGAATATATGTGTATGTTGATAGATAACAAAGATCATCTGCTGCCTTATACAAATATGTAGCATTGCTCATAAGTTTGTAGGTGTCATGCACTGCAACTGGCTTGCTGAGAGCCAGTCTGAACAGGTCTGAGCCACTAAAATGCTCTGAGCCTTCCTCTGGCTGAGCTTCTAACATTAGATGATAGCAAATGAGCTACTCTCTAATACTAGACATGGCATCAGTGTTGGGGCAGATGCTGGCCATGAGACTGCATGATGAGTGCACAAGGTCAAGCAGCTATCACATGATGTTTATCCCTCTCCCCTTTCAATTGCACAGTACACTGTCCTATCCGGATAATTGTTCTCAGTACGTGTGTTAGATATCTAATGCTGGAAACACTCTTAGCCCCTGATGTTAGTAATTAGTAGAGCTTCTTGCATCTAATGCTAGTTACCTAACATTGGGCTCTGGAAGTGTTACCAGCCTCAGTTTATTATTATTTATTATTTTGACTAGAGTATCACCTAAAGGCCCCAGCTAAGGCTAACTCATTTGCGGCAGGCACTGTGCAAAAATATTGTCCAAGGCAGTGCCTGGCTTAGAAAGCTTACCATCGAAAGCGACAACACAGACAAGGGAAGTACAATTATCCCCGTTTTACAGAGGAGGAAGTGAAGCACATTAAATGACTTGTCCAAGGTCACAAAGGGAGTTTGTAGCAGGAATTCAAGCCAGGTCTTCCTCTAGGCAGGCAGGCAGTCATCCACCATACTGCCCAGGAATTGAAACCTAGCGCAGTGCCTTAATCAGAACGCCACCCTGCTACGAGCATGTAGGGCTAGCAGTGATCCAGCTGACACCAGGCTATGCAATTCTGAGTGCAGAGAAGGATAACTAACGTGGTATTTGACTCAACATGTGTGCCTACAATGTAGTCCCCTTGAAATAAACCCAGGACTACCCTGAAAAAAAAATCCAAGAACTTTCAGCTGCTAAGAAATGCACTTACAATTCCCAGCGTGAATTTAATACACAACTAGTAGCCAAACAGCTCTATATCATACACTGCATTGACTGTTGACTAAGAACACGTCAAGGCAACACAAGTTGCAGAGATCCAAATATAGTCAAGTAACCCCTTTTCCCAAGGTCAGTTGACAGCACATCATGAGTAGTACTGCAAATCTTTGCTGACTGTACGGGACTAGAGTGCCACCTGCTGACTGCAGTGCCGCCTCTGCTAAAGCATGGCAGTAGCTTCGATAGCTGCAATCCAAATTCTTGCTTGGGTATTATCATTCCCTAGCGCCTGGCCCCTACCAAGACCAAGACCCTGTTGTGCTAGGCACTGCATAAACACATAGTAACAGCCAGACCCCACCTTGAAAACGGTCCAGTATTAGACAAGAGAGATAAAGGGGAAGAGAATCCAGGAGTGGTGAAATTATTTGCCCATGGTTACGTGGCACATCAGTGGAAGAGACCAGGACATAATTCAGGTCTCCTGACCCTAGTCCAGTTGGTTACATCTGTTGGACCATGCTGCCATCCTATGTATGCTGGGGTGTTGGGGTTTTTTCAATCTATATAATAGCATAAGTCTATTATTTTATTTGTATTGCAGTAAGTGCCTAGGAGCCCAAGTTATGGGCCAAGACCCCGTTGTGCTCAGCATGGTACAAACACAAAACAAAAAGACAGCCCCTGCCCCTGCAAGGTTACAGTCTAAGACAAGAGACACCAGGTAAGTACCTGTAAAAGTCTGAGCTGATAGTGAAGCTCTTTGGGCTAAATGTATTGTATGGGAGCTTGGAAAAGGATTTCGTAAAAATGGCCAAACCAGTTCACGTTTGTCAGGGCAGTAAAAGAGCCAAGGAAATGATTCCAATTGCACTTTGGAGCACCTGAAACTCCTGGCTGTCCAGCTCCCAGCAAATCCTCACCTCGGGCCTTTGCTAACTTTTGCTACTGGCTAGTTGTCCTTCACTCTGCCTTGCCAATACAATGCCCTCAGGACCATGCAGGGAGCAACTTCAAGGCAAGAGCACTTTCATAGGGAAAAGGAAACAAGATAACACCTTAGTGTTACCAAGTGCTACTATAGCCTGAGGGTGAGAACTGGGGAGGCTCGGGGAGGGGAGCAAGAGCCTGAACTTGTGAGGCAGGATCAGGAGACTCATTCCTCTGAGGTGCTGAGTAATAGAACAGGAGAAAAACAAAGCAGATGGAGGAAAAACTATACGAGGCGCCAAGAGACTGCCATGAATAAACCTTTTCTGTGCTGGAGGTTGAATCAGAAGCAGTGATTAAGGCTTGTGCAAAACTACTTCATTTTGCTTAACAGGAATCTCACAATCAATCTGGCATCTTTAACAAACATGGTACCTGTGCTTCCCCTACCATGGCGCTAATAAAGTCTGCATCTCCCTTTAAACCTTTCTTCTGCCCAAGCCCAGCATTTTATCATCAGTCCTCATGCAACAGAAACTGCATAAGATCCAAGATAGAGTAAATTAATTTAGCCCAGTTAAATGAATAAACTTTACCGGCTTCCTTTGACATTACTGGTGACTAATAGCTTTATCAACACTCCTTCCTTGACTAGCAGACCATCCGGAAACCAATATCTATTGCTATTACCCGTCCTAAACGCCCTCTATTAATGCAGTTTGTGCCGTAGTATAAAACTACAAGTTCTGCTTATGAGAGTACAGTCTCATACACAGCTGCTCTACCCTAGACACTGGCCAGGCATGTTGTTATTTGCATTGCAGTGATGTCTACAGGTGCCAGCAAAGATTGGGGCCACATTTTATTAAGTGTTGTACAAACAAATACTGATAGACAGCCCCTGCCTTGAAGAGTTCACAGTTTAAATAGACATGACAGAGCAGGCTGGCAGTGGAGGAGGGATAGCTCAGTGGTTTGAGCATTGGCCTGCTAAACCCAGGGTTGGGAGTTCAGCCCTTGAGGGGGCCACTTAGGGATCTGGGGCAAAAATCAGTACTTGGTCCTGCTAGAGAAGGCAGGGGGCTGGACTCAATGACCTTTCAAGGTCCCTTCCAGTTCTAGAAGATTGGTATATCTCCAATTATCAGGAAGTATTATTATCCCCATTTTACAGATGGGGAATTGAGGCACAAAGATACTAAGTCTGGTATTTCCAAAGAGGTGTAAGGGAGTTTGACACTCAACTCCCATTTAATAGCATTAAGATTTGGGTACCTAGTTTCCTTAAGCTCTGAAACTTCCAGTCCAAGTGACTTTACAAAGGTCATACGGTAAATTGTCAGAGCCAAAAATAGAACCCAATTCTCCTGAGTGCTAGACTTTATCCCACGATCATCCTTCTCCTCAAGTGTTAGATATTCCACTCCATACCGAAAAGACTAGACATTCAAACTAGTGTTTAACCTAAGTAGAGAAGTTTTATTTAGTTACTTATCAGTTAAAAATCGGATGGTACTTGTAAAATGTTTCACTTGTCTTTTTTACTAGACTTTTTAGGTGTGAAGATTTTCTCCTACAGGGCACTTTCGGACAGTTTAACCATAATCTCAGTTGCATTACAGGATTGCTTATGATGGCGGGGGAGGCGGAGCAGAGCCCTACAGACCTGGACTCACTTCTAGTTTATATCTGATGTTCTGAAAGCTCATGCTTCAGGAATTCAGTTAGCCACCTGCAGGGCTCAGGAAGAGATTCCCCTCCCCCTACCCCACTGTATTCTGAGATGGGTTGTTTTTTTTCCCTCTCTCCTTCCTCTGAAGCATGAGCAAGGGCCAGAGCTGGAGCCCGAGCAGTACGCCAACATTGAGTGGGCTCTGAGGTGGCACTGAGCATTCTCTCTCTCAGGTGCGTGGCTGGCAGGTTCTTCCTCAGGGTCTAACAGCTTCCCACATGTGAGGTCAGGAAGGAATTTTTCCCCAGGTCAGATTGGCAGTGAACTTGGGGGCTTTTTACCTTCTTCTGCAGCATGTGGGTGTAGGTTACCTGGATATTTCTCACTTAATCATTCCCCTGTCATCAGGCGTTGGTGCACCTCAGGCCTTCCTATTCTCTGCCTGTGGCACAGAATAGTCTTGTCACCTGTAGGCTGTGACACTTCAGTCTAATTTCAGTTGCTGGGTTTAGTGTGGGGATGCTGGGTGGTGGTGCAGGCCTGTGATACACAGGAAGTCAGACTAGATGTTCTGGTGGACTCTTTTGGCTTTAAAGTCTATGAGTCTACTCCAGCTTTTTAATCTCCTTTCAGTGGCTGCTTCCAGCCTTGAACTTTGTTGCAGTTATTAATAGGTGAAGCAGGATTCACTGAAGAAACAGCAGCAAGGAAATCCAATACTCCACTAATTTCATCTGTCAGCCCTAGGGACCTGTAGGAAGGACATTAAAAAGTGAGTGATTTGTTACTTTCTTTCATTGCCTGTCAACCAGGCTGGATTGTCAAAGGAGCTGAAGAGAGTTAGGCACCCTGCTCCCATTGAATTTGAATGAGATGAGGGCACCTACGTCCCTTAAGACCAGATTGTCAAAGATTTTTTAGGCACCTATAGCTACAGATAGGCACCTCGTGTGATTTTGAAAAGCACTGCAGTGCCTAACTCCCACCAAAGTTAATGGCGTTAGGGACCTAAGGGCTTTTGAAAATCTTACTAGGTGCCTATCTGAATCATTAGGCTCCTAAATTCCTTTGAAAATCTGTCCCTTAGACACCTCTGAAAATCCCAGCTTCAATGTAATGATGGAAGTTGTATACCTAGGCCGTGGAAATTCAAACCCATTGCATCATGAAAAGGGCTTCTCAAGCCACTGGAATGTGAATCTGGATCCTTTTGTTTCCATAGGGCAATGGCTGGTAGAAGTGTTAATGTAATAAAACACACAACAACTGAAAAACAGGGCCGCCCAGAGGGGGGGGCAAAGGGGGCAATTTGCCCCGGGCCCCGGGCTCCGCAGGGGCCCCCAAGATTACAGCGGGGGCTCCCGCCTCCGCCCCTCTCCTGGACCCTCAGCGCATCAAGCGCCGTGTCTCCGGCAGGACCCCTGAGCCCCGCCCCGCTCCAAACCGCGTGGTGAGGGGCGGGGCTGCGAGCTCTGGGCTGAGCTCAGCTCCCTCCGCTCGGCGTGGAACTCCCAGCCCCGCCCCCTCACCACGTGGCTCTGAGCGGGATGGAGTTCAGGCCCCGCCGGAGGCACGCTGTGGCTGTCGGGCGAGGCGCTGAGACTCCGGGTGAGGAGGGAGCCGGGGGTAAGAGGCTGGGGCCGGGGCGGGGGGGAAGCGGGACCCGCCGCCGAAGCACAGCCAGGTCTTCGGCAGCAGGGGGGCCCTTCCGTTCTGGGACCCGCCGCCGAAGTGCCCCAAAGACCCGCGGCGGGGACCCTCCCCCGCCGCCGAATTACCGCCGAAGACCGGGCTGCACTTCGGCGGCGGGTCCCGCTTCGGCGGCAATTTGGCGGTGGGGGGCTCCCGCCGCGGGTCTTCGGGGCACTTCGGCGGCGGGTCCTGGAACGGAAGGGCCCCCCGCCGCCGAAGACCCTGGGCCCCCGGAATCCTCTGGGCGGCCCTGCTGAAAAAAGCCCATTAACCGCTCAAAAATCAAATTAAAATCTGAGCAGTTGTTTATGGGACTAAATATAGTACTCACCTCAGTAGAGAAGGTATTTAGAATCCATTCATAGTGAATTTAGTAATGGCAGTGTTTATCAATGTGCAGATCAGTTTTCTGCATGCATGATTCGCAGCAGGATAACTGACATGCAAGCTAAGGGAAAATGTATCTCTGCTGTAATTCCATCAAAGTCAACACAGTTATGCCAGGAGTAAATTCAACCTTCAGTCTCCAACCACCCTAGAAAATAAAAAAAAAAAAGCACAAGCAAAGGCCTCTCTTATTCAGAGAAACTCTCTTCTCAGAGGCAAATAACTTTATCAGTCCCCAGCCTTTGCTCTGTCCTCACTCCCTTAATGTTCCAGAGAAGCTCACCAACACAAATAATGAATCACACATACTCTGTAAAACCTCCCTTGTTGTTGAAACTGTGACTAGTGTCTTCCGCTCTGTGGAACAGACAGTGTTCCTCTTGTGTTGTGATGTGAAGCTGGAGATTGACCAGAGGCCTGTTTAATGGTGCCTCTGTCTCCCAGGGGTAGGCTTCAGTGATTCTCTCAGGGATGACTAAGGTTCAGCATGGCCCAGTTTGATGGAACATGGTCTCTGTGAGGCGGAAAGGAGGGAGTTACTACTAGGGAAAAAAATTGGCCTTGAAATTATGGAGAAGGAGGGACACCTTCAAGTCCTCAGGCCTGATCACACCTTATCCTCCTCTCATGTCTTTGAAGAGCACAGAAAAGCAGCTTTCTAAATATAGGATTTTTTCATGACTCTGCTGCTAATGAATGGTACCTTCTTGACAGGCCTGGAGACCGAAGTCCTCTCCCCACAGAAAAGGAATAGCATGGGACCCAGCAGTACGCATACCTCTCAACCATCTGGTGGCACCTCACTCATTCTAATCTCAAAGTTCCCAGCACTTTGACTGATGAAAATGATTTACCTCCAAACTGCACTCATATAACAAGTGTACTGTGTTATTTACACTAAAGGAATGAAGCCCACAGCATTAGTCTCTTACCTGAATCAGTTTTGAGCCTCCTCACTGTGTGTCTCTGTCACACATTGCAACCGGTTCCCGGGCCTTGGCAAGTTGTGAGGTATAGTGGTGCAAGCCTCCTCCACGCGGCCTTGCTGACATGCATCAAGCCTGGCTTGGGCAAGCCAGCTCTAGGATTAGGTGCAGTCTCCATGCCTATTCAGTCCTTGGCCTCAGAGCTAAGCATGACAGCCATGGTCCCAACTGTACTGAGGACCCTAGCTAGAAAGGGTCTCTTATTTTATTTTAAAGCTCCCCTTTGCAATGAGGCTTCAGTTCCCAAATCACCTGCATCATCAGCCAAAGCCACCAACAATGCCCAATTGAGTAGCGGCTTTTACACTGAAGTCACAGATCCCAGTGGAATCCCACCCATTTTTATTTCACTCGTGACATTTGAACTCAGATCTGCAGGAAGTACAAGATCACATACCCCACTGCAATAGCTGTCTCAGTACCATGTGATGGATCTTGAAACTTTTTATCTATTGGCTGATTTTTTCCCTCCCCACCCCATGAAGCAGAGCAAAGGCAATTGAGCGCTTAACAGTATAACACTTTAAACAAACTCTATTGTTGGCAGGGTTCAGCTGTGGTCATTCACTCAGAATCCCCTTCCCTGGCATTCCACTTCTGCATGATGGGATGCAAGAACGCCACAGGCATCCCTGTTCTAGAATGTTGAGACCTTAAAAAGCTCACCACTTCCAATTTCCATTTTTCCAGCTATTTGCTCCCCTTCCAAACTAGAAAAAAGACTGATTTAGTCATAAGCATCTCTCCTCTCACAGAATAGCATTCCTCGCCTTCACATTAAAGGGATTTTTAGCAATCCAGAGCAGAGTCAAAATAACAAACACAAACAATAAAAAATGATGGCACATACAGTAGTTTATGTGACTCGTGTGTATGGCCTAGTGAGATCTTGGTTCATTGCCTAATCTTGGACTCAGAGAAAGACATCTTTAAGTTTAAAGCATTATTGGCCCAACTACAAAGGATAAACTTTCCCTTAAGCATTTGCCCAGGGCCTAATGCTGACTCCAAAAATAACAAAACTCCCTGAGGCTGGAAACTTCAGTTCAGAGGGATTTTGTTCGCGTTTTTGTAAACGATACACAAATATTCATCCAAGTGAATGGAAAATGCTTAAAAGGTTTAAACATGAGGTAGTGAACAAGACCAACACTAAGATGGAAATAATTTACTTAATTCTTTGCAGTGCTGCTGTCATTTTCAGGCAGCTCTTTGCTAAGACTTCACTGATAATCTATGACTAACTTGGGAGATGGAATTCTATGAAAGCACAGATCACAGACAGTTCATTGATTTCTCTCTAATAGACTAGGAAGTGTGAAGGGGGATGGAGAAGAGAAAGAAAGGAAGAAAGAAACATACAATGCATGCTGTTTCAGTTTCAGGGGTGAAAGAATTGCACTTCCTTTCAGAGTGAGACAGCTGCTGATTGCCTTCATAGGTAAAAAGTGACTTTAGAGATAAGAATATAGGATTTGCCATTTTTGATCAGACCAGTGGTCTAGCTAGCCCAGTATGCTGTTTCTTGACAGTGGCCAGTAATGAAATGTATCAGAGAAGGGCGCAAGAAATGCTGTAGTGGACCATTATGGAATGACTTGCCCACAGGGGAAGTTTCTTCCTAACCCTGTCACGAAATGGGTTGTTCGTACTTTAACGCCTAAGGGTTTATCCTGCTGAGCTCTTGGTCTCAATAATATTTTGTGGCAATGAGTTCCACAGGTTAATGTATGTTGTGTACAAACCATTTCCTTTTGCACTTTTAAATATGCTGCTTTTCGATTTCATTTAATGTCCCCTTGTTTTGTGTATTAAGTGAGAGGGAAAATAGGAGCACCCACTTTCCCTTCTCAGTTACCCCATTTATTATCTTGCATACCTCGAAAGCATTTCAGAAATACACAAAACTAATTCCTCGAATTTTGCTGACCAAAAATAGCTGGTATATGTAATGCTGACCATTGTCTGTTGATTGTCTAAACACAGTATCCACACCTTGCAAAAAGTAAAAGTTAAAAGCATAGAAAGTGAACAGTGAAAAACCTTGTTCATCAGAATGTCCCTACATTCCACGGATTGCATAGCACACTCCTACAGTCTATAGGCTGGTAATTCACTCCAGTGGCACTCATGCTGAAAAGTGGGGATTACATTTGCTATTGTAGAAACATCTTTAGACTGTGGTCTTAACGCTGGGTCACACGTGCAGAGAGATCGCTACAGTTCTGCAAGTAATGCTGGAGTAAATGACCATCCTGATGCTGCAGGAAATTTATTCCAGAAATGAACAGGTGCCTTTTTTTAAATAAAGGGACATCTGATCTTATGACATTCCATTTACACCTTCAGCGTATAGAGCATCAGGATCACTCATATTCATTAGAGAAGAGCAGAAGTTTTGTGGCCCTGGTACATCCCTATTGGTCACATAAATTTCCATAATAGAGTCTCTTTGAAATAGATTCAATTCAGTACACATTACTGGGTAATACTTCCCTATTTCTTACCAACATGGAGTTACATTTCTCAGCTAGATTTTTGTAACATAAAATTCTGATTATTATGATTAGACAGCCAATTAAAAAAGCCTCCGGAGACCAGATTGGATCACAAACATGCAGATAGCTATATTTTCGCTCTTAAATATTTTACATCCAAAACAGAGAAAGCAATGAAAAAGTGCAGCTAGGAGAAATAAGTATTTAATAGCATTTAACGGGTTAATTGTATAATTTCTGTGGTTAACAGAAATCAGCATGCCAGTCACTCTTTACTTTAGGAAATGTACTGTCATTCATAGATAATGTCAAATATAAACACACACAAACGCAGGCAAGGAGAGAACAACAGTGGAAAAACAAATGCCAACCCAAGTCTAACCTTAGACTTGGGTTGGCATTTGTTCTATAGTATTCTATGTAGGTCTAAATTATACACGTTACATTGTCAGCTTCAAAAAAAAGTTTTTATTTCAGTTTTCATATATTAGGAGATACACTGGAAATAGCAAAGTACAGAAAAATGTCAACCCAATATACATGCTATTATTATTATTATTATCCATTACCTTTCAATAATGAACTGAGCAGCCTTATTGTACCTGGACAAGGTGAATTCTAACTAAGCAATAAATATATTGATATTTTCACCACCTTTAAGAAACAAACAAAACACAGTTATGATCTCTCTTCATGTGCTGCCTTACTATATAACCTTATCAATATTTCCCCAAAGTTATCTATTTTATTCTTTCAGCAGCCAGTAGAGGGGGGTGTTAAATTTGGCAATGATTTCCTTTCCCAGAGGCCAAACAAACCCTGCAATATACCTCTCTCTATTTCTTCCCTCATACCCTAAAGGGCATGAGATTTGAGCTAATCTGCAACTTCTAGCTTTGACATGGCAGCTGCTCATCTGCGAGGTCAGTGGAAACAAAAGTATTATCTACTAGATTTAAAGCAGGGGCGGGCAAACTTTTTGGCCTGAGGGCCGCATCGGGTTTCATACATTGTATGGAGGGCCAGTTAGAGGAGGGGGGTCATGGCCCGGCCCCCCCCCTCCTATCTGCCCCCCCAGGACTCCTGCCCCATCCAACCCCCGCTGTTCCCTGATGGCCTCTCCGGGACCTCTGCCCTTTCTACACCCCCCCGCTCCCTGTCTCCTGACTGCCCCCGGACCCTCGCTGCCCCATCCAACCTCTCCTCTCATTCCTGACGGCCCCCTGGAACCTCTGCCCCCATTCAACCCCCTGTTCCAACCCCTCAGGTCAGGCCTGGCTCTGCAGCTGCGCTGCCCAGGAGCTCACAGCCCCACCGCCCAGAGCATTGCGCCGGCGGCAGAGTGAGCAAGCTGAGGCTGCAGCGGAGGGGGGAAATCAGGGGAGGGGCTAGGGGCTAGTTTGGGCCAGGAGCTTGGGGGCCAGCAGGACCGTCCCATGGGCCAGATGTGGCCCGCAGGATGAAGTTTGCCCACCTCTGATTTAAAGGCTCTTTGACTTTATCTTAATAAAATAGTTATAGTTTCTATGCTGCAGCAATGAAAATTCCTGAACCTGCTGTCAAGACATTGTATTAATTATTATTAGTATTACTGTAGCACAGAGGAGTCCCAGTTATGGACAAGGTCCCATCATGCTAGTTGCTTTAAAAGCACATAAACAAAATGGTCCCTGCCTCTCACCCCCAATTCCTCAGTTTAATGTGGTAGCCAGGTAGTGTGTTTGAAACAAAAGGATGCAGGAGGAATGCAGTGGAATCAAGGAAAGAAACAGAGACAAAGAAGGTGAGGTGCAAGAAGTGCCTCGTGGGGTTCATCAGTGACCCCTATTGCTATTTAATGAAAAGTGTTCACTATCTCTGAAGGGAGTCCCAATCTAGCTATCTGCAAATCTAAAATGTCCCCATCACAGTAGTATCTTGGCCCCAGTCCTCCTCCATCACAGAAATGTTGGTGATGGGAAAGTGAGAGGACACAGGCTCTGAAGGCCTGAATCTAGAAAATGGGCAGAGAGGCACATCATACACTGCAGCATCCTCCCAACTGGTATTTAAAACATCAAACAAGTTTCAACACACAGCTCTTGCTTATTTGTAAATGAGTCTCATTTTTAGTTCAGAAACATATGTGAGGGTAGCCATTGGGCAGGTTGGAAAGAGTTAGCTCTTATGATTCCCATGTATTTCAAACTGTGTCACTTAGAGAATTGGGATGGAGATGTGAAGCTTGCAGTCAGTCAGAATTAAGGTTTTATGCAAATGGAAATTTACGTTGTTTTAGATCCATGCAATTTGTATCAGCCTCTTACTGAATAGAAGGGATCTGTACATGTTACAAAATTAATATGGTAAGTAATATGCAGCACTAACCCAAACAAGATAACCCCTCCTGAATCCACATCCCTGCTAATATTCACCTATTTGCAATGCTGCACTTTGATTACTCCTGGGCTAATTACAGGTTCTCTTAGAGGTGAAAAAGCTCGAGTTCTGAATCTTGCAAAGATTTTGAAATCTTTCAGACCTTGATGAGACAGAGAACAGGACCACAAACTTCAAAGGTAGAATGGAGAAAGATATTTTTAAGACAACAGAACTGTGAAGTTTTAGATGTTACTTTTTTTTAAAAAATAGACACAAATAAATACATTTCTACTACTCTGACTTCTTCTCATAATGCCTAGATTCATATTTAAGTTTTCTACTTGAATTTTTTTCTTTCATTTTAAGAAAAACTGTAGTTGAAGACTTCTCTACCTTGCCCATCTATTTCAAAACTATATGAGTAATCATAAATATATCACATATGTGTAATTATTAAGGTTGTGAGTTCGTCATGGAGGTCATGGATTCCGTGAGTTTCCATGACCTCCATGACTTCTGCAGCAGCCAGTGCGCCTGGCTCGGGGGCACCTCAGGCAGTCCCTGCGCCAGTCACACCAGCTGCTGCTGGGGCAGTCTCAGGCCACTGCACCCTCTCCCCAGCAGCAGCAGGAGTTTGGGTGTGGGAGGGGGCAGGGGGCTGGGGCATGGGACAGGGTGAGGTGAGCTCTGGGGGATGCTTATCTCGGGGGGCTTGCTGGAAGCACCTACATCCCCCTTGCTCAGCTCCCAGGCAGAGGCATAGCCAGGCAGCTCTGTGTGTTGCCTCTGCCTGCAGGCACCACCCTCGCAGCTCCCACTGGCTGCAGTTCCCGGCCAATGGGAGCTGTGAAGCCAGCGCTGTGGGCGGAGGCAGCATGCAGAGCTGCCTGGCCACGTCTCTGCCTAGGAGCTGAGTGAGGGGGATGTCCAGGGAGGCATGGAGCCAGGTAGGGAGCCTGCTGGCCCCGCCAACCCCTTTCCCAGCACCAGCAGGGGTCTAGGGAAGATCCGCTAAATCGATGGCAGAGCGCTCTCCCATCAACCCCGGTACTCCAGCTCTCCAAGAAGAGTAAGGGAAGTCGACTGGAGAGCATCTCCCAACGATGCAGCGCAGTGAAGACACTGGGTAAGTCAACCTAAGCTGTTGACTCCAGCTATGTTATTCACATAGCTGGAGTAGCGTAACTTAGATCGACTTACCCCGTAATGAAGACAAGCCCCCACAAGTGTGGGAAGACAGACACTCGCTCTGCAATGCTTGAGCTAGTGGGCTAAATATAGCAATGTAGCCGGGGTAGCCTGGATGTTGCATCTGTAACTTTACTCACGTGAAAAGTTCTATTGATGGAAATTTCACATGACTAAAGTTACAGCTGTGCATAAATGTTTGTAGGATCAGGGCCTAACTTAGCTATTCCCAAGAGGTGTATCTAACATCACCTTTAATGTTTTGCTTCTTTGTTGTCTATTATTACTTATCTGTCTTGTCTTCTAGACTGCAAGCTCTTGGGGCAGGGACTTTGTACCACTTAGCATGATGGGAGGGGTTCCCCCCAACTTGGGACCTTTCAGCACTACTCTAATGTAAATAATAATAATAACGAGAATTATAAACCAAAGTCCAAACTGTAAATGTTGGCAGATTTCATCTTTCCTGAGTTCCAGGGGCTTGGTTTGGGCCCATCACTCAAAAGATTTGACAGGATGTGGTGGTTACATAACCAAAATTATTTTAATTAAAAGATCTAATATGATAACAACTGGCTGCAGAGGGGGATTATAACTACTCACCCAATCCCCAATGCAGCCAAGCATTTAAGCATGTGCTTAAGTAAATTCTTATTCAACAAAGCATTTAAATACGTGCTTTACTGTCAGCATGTGCCCACGTCCCACTGAAAACTGATGAATCATGGTCCTAAACCTTTGGTTCTGCCATTTACTCCTTTGTAAATATGATGGGAAAATGTACTCAGTGCATCTGACCTACAGCTCAGAAAGTGCAAATTGAAAGACTGCCCTCCTGCTCAATTCCCTAAAAATTAACAAATCTCTTTATCCCTTGATAAGTTTTCAGAACTCCCACTACCATTATATGAATGGATTAAGTGGGAGAAGAGACCACAGCAGCCATTTTCTTTAGACATAGGCTGTAAAGGTGGCTTAGAGAAAGACAGTGTCATATGTCATAAGGCTATATAGAGAGTTTTCCTCCTAGAAAATTACAACCTAGTCCTGGCTTTTAAGATGTTGATAGCAACAGTAATGTATAATATATAACTGACCTTCCTGAGAAAGAGAATTTTAAAATAATCAAAAGCTAATTGTGCAATCTGACTAGACAGCCCATAAATACAAGCTCAAGAAAAGCCTGCACTAACACGAAAAAAAGAGTAAATAGTGAGTGAATGTGAGTCAGAGCTAGACTACACATGGTGAAGCTTGTAAATAAAATATGCCAACCAATATGTTCTCCCAATTCTAAACGGCAATTTAGTGCCGTAGTTTGGCATTGAATTAATTAATTCAAAAAATATAAACACATTAAACATTTATGCCAAAAATGCTTTTCAGTTCCAAAACCGTTCCAGACAGACAAAGAGAACTCTTTGGTGGAGATTTCCACCAGCATGTTCCTTTATTATCCTAACATTTCATCATTGCACATTGATCTTCTCAGGGCAGACATAAACTGCCCTTCATCTCAAGCATGGAGTGGGAATGGCTAAAATCACAATGCGAATTCACAGTTCTGTTGGACTTCCCAACATCTGTACATAGGAAAGCCTGAAACACTTCTTGGGGGAAAACAAAATCAGGTAGTATGCGACCAATCGATTTTAGCAAAGCCAGACTGAAAATGAAAACTGTTGTTTTGTGCCTCTGCAGAAGGACTCCTGGCAGCCAGGGCACAATTCCTCAGGAAGACTGAGGAAGACCTAATGCTTACTAGTACTTGCATGTGACTTCGGAATAAGTGTGCTAGCTGGCTGAAGTGCTCAGCCCACCTGAAGATGTGATGCCCAGAAGTGGGCAACGGGTGTCAGTTCTCCTATGGCTTTTTGAGTGCTTTGAAGGGCTCCTTCCTATTTTGGTGCTTTTGTTCCATTATAGTTTAGGTGCTATGAAAGCCCAAGAGGTTTTATTGCATTTTTAAAGTTGACATGTTTCTGTCAAAGCTGGCGATTAGCCTCTGTCATCTGAAGAAGCTGATTGGCTATTGTGGGAAACATTGTGAAACCAAAGGAAAAAAACCCAGCCTTCTGCTTCAATAATAAAGGCAAACCCACACTTCTCAAAGTCAAAATTGAAATTGCCTTTCAAAGTCTCACAGACAGATTAGTTTCAAAGAGGAGATTTACGTTTGGCAGGACTGAAACTGGGTTTTATTAGGATTAACCCTACATGATACTGCCCCCTAATGGTAATCAATGTATGACTCATCCACAGTTATCGGAAATGCTACTCTGCATTGGCTCATAACAATTCACAAATGTACACACAGGATAGCTATAAAAACAGAAGGCAAAAGCAACCCTATCTTCCATTTCTCATGTACATGATGCCTCACAAATACAGTGATTGGAAAACATTTTAATTTGTGAAATATGGAATGTAATTCATGCTACATATGAATACCTCAGCATTTTAGCCTAGGAAATGGTCTTTTCAAGAGTGTTTGGTATTAGCCATCATGCAAAAACAATTAGTTGTTCAAGCAATTAAGAAGGTAAATATCCCCTAAAAGGGTTTTGTGCTTTTCAAGCCTTAAATGCAACAGTTATAGACTGAAAGACTGTTCCTGAGAGTTAGGTTATTTTTTGTTGCTTGTCTGAATGGGTTTCTTTGGATCATGTGTTGTAAATCCTTGAAGCTCTTTTAGCTACGGATTGAGCTTCCGATGAATTCTCTTCTTGTTCCTCGGCCCTCTTATGTTTTAAAAATATGTCTGACTTTAAGAAACGGCTGTAGCTGTCGTACTTCATGAGATTGAATATCTGGGAGAGGGAAATGAAACAAAAACAATGACTCAAATAAAATAGATCCTAAACCAGAAAGATAATAGGAAAGTTCTAAAATTTTGTTCTGTCAGCAAATGCATACACTAAAATGTATTGGCTAGAAAGCATGATATTAAAATAAATCTTATAGACTCTAAAAGTGATTGTGTATAACAAACAGTATTATGAGGTTCCATGTTCATTAATGTCCATATCAAATTTGATCAGCCTATGGGCCAAATGATGGTTTTCCTGCCTGAGAACACGGCAAATGTAACCTGACATTTGAAAGCTGGACTCTTACATCACCACCTGTAGTAAAGGGTCTGCAGCTGGCATTTAGTTACTAATTGTATATTATGTACAAGTGAGAACGTAACCCAGCTCCCACCCATAGCAAGGTCAGTTCTGCAGGGCCCCCAGGAGAGAAAATGTAATGAAGATGGCATTCGGTCGGTACAGTAAAAAGATGTGACTCAGAATGCACAGAGGGGGCAGAACTGGATACATTCACCTTTCTGATCATAACCACACTTGAATATCACAGTAGAGCCTGAGCGCACACACACAGCACTGAGATATTAACAAAAGAGCCTCTAAATAATTTAAGCAGACAAATGGTTGCAGGTGCAAATGTGTCACTGATTGAAATAGCTGGCTTGTCCGACACTCCTGTAGCTTAGCGCACACTTATAACTGGCTTAGCCAACACTTGTTACTCACACGAGGGATGATTCCCTGGTTCCATTCAAGACAATAGAATTTTGCCATTGACTTCAGGGAGACCAAGATTTGACCCACAGTGTGTACAGGGGCACAAGGCACTATATAATAAAAAATATTTCACCTGAAAATTCTTCATGCTTTTTGTTTCCCCACTACCCTTTTTTAGCTATTTTTGGGAGCTGGTCACATTGTCTTTTCTCTTCCAGGACTTCTAGTTCCCTGCCGCTCTTGAACTCAGCTTCATCCTCCAACTCCGTTGTTTTCTCCCTTCCTATTTCCATCTATTTCTAAGCAAACTCCTACAACTTACTTGGATTTTTACTACCACCACCAAAAAGTCTCTAGTGTTCTCAATTGTCTAGGTCGTGACTATTTTGCTTGGGCTAGAAAAGCTAGGGGAGGAAAAAAAATACTGCAAACCATAACTGCAAACCATAATTGAAACAAAACAAAAGCATACATCACCCTCTGGCAATGAGTGCACCAGAGTAGCCTCTCTGAGTCACGCTTTGTGACTGATTACATTTGATGGTGCCCAAAGTCACTAAGTTAAGCTTCCAAGAGGAATTTTTGGATTCTCAGCTGCTTCAATAAGTAGGGTTACAAATTCCATGTGTGGATAATTGAAACTGTAG
Source organism: Mauremys mutica (assembly GCF_020497125.1). Taxonomy (NCBI): domain Eukaryota; kingdom Metazoa; phylum Chordata; order Testudines; family Geoemydidae; genus Mauremys; species Mauremys mutica. The sequence goes on along the minus strand of NC_059078.1, from coordinate 113,109,338 downwards.
CTTTATGAGTCTCATTTCTAAAATGTTTCAAACTGTTAGTGCAACTGTAGCTTACTGCCTTGTAGAGAGAAAGCTTGTTCTTTTCACCTCTGCAGTAATCTTAGCTACTTAAAACCCTCAATCACATAAAACATGTGTGTGTATGAGCTGTAATATCCTGCTTGTAAAATAAATGACACAGGGGCTTTCATACTAACTGTTGTTCATTTTTATATGTAAACCATATGAAACCCCTCTGCTTTAATTTAAATACTAAATGGATTTAAATGAATTTTAACTCAAGTTAGCTACCTCAAGGTAGAATGCTAGCAGTGACAAGGTAGTTTTTATTTTGATGTGGCTAGTTGAAGTTAACCCTATACCTCCCACCTGCAGTTGACCTTGACTAGCTACCGGTACATCAAGATAAAAATTACCTGTGTCGCGTGTCCACTAGCATTCTACATCGAGAGAGCAATCTGAATGTAAAATACACCTTTTTTTTTTTTGCGGTGAAGACACAGCCCATCAGAGGTTCATGAGCCAGAGTTTGGGACTTACATTAACAGACCCCTCCTTTTCATGGTGACAACAAGGCACCTCTCATGGTGGGCAAATACTGTAAAGATCAAAACCAAGTTGGTAACAGTCCTGGAGTGTGACAACTACGCAGATTGCTGAGGTTTTTTTATAGACGTGCAGAAAGGGAGTTTTCTCTCTCTTTAAACTGAATGGATGAGATTCGTTGGCATCTCTGCACAGTACAGGTGCATGTACCTGGGCAAAGAGTTTGAAATTCACAAGGGTTCTATGAACCACTGAAGTCCCACTTCCCCATACTGAATAGCAGCCTTTGTGCTGAAACTGTATCCAAATAACTACATACACAGGGCCAAATACTGATACTCTTACTAATATTTAATAGAACCTTACCCCCACAAGAAGTCCCAGTGAAATCAATCGATCTACTTGAGAAGTAAATTGCTACTTGCCATGAATAGGGTCAGAATCTGGCCTTCAAGCTATGCCCTTTTATACTTTATAAACACAGTCATATCTCAGATTGTCCTTGTGGGAGCAAATTATACCACTCCTTGTGTCTTAATAAGGATTCAAGACAGAGAAGAGCATAATTGCTGCTGGAATACTACGTAGCAGGATCAGACAAAGGCTGCATTCCATACAGCGGAAATCTGCAGCAATCCCCAGATGTCCCATGTTTAGTTTTAAAACATTTACAGACATTCTTGAGTAGCACATTAACGGGACTCTCCTCGAACCTGGTTTAGTATATGTCTCTAATTCATACTTCTTTGGCTGTTCCCATCTATGCATGGATCCCTCTGCTGAAATGGAGAACAGTTAAAGTCTTTTGTACTCTCTCCAATTTCATTGTTACAGTCATGTAATCACCTACTATGTATAGTAACGTCAGGGTTTACAAGGACATTTTCTTTCCCATCTCCCCCAAGTCAAACAGATTCTTCCATGAAAGATTTTGCTTTGTCACATTGAAATTGGGCTTTAGACATTTCCACTGTTAATCATTTGGAATCCACTTCAAGGGGAGCTGAACCTTTGCTCATCAGCCCACTTCAATACCTGACAGATGCATTCAGCATGTGATGTTAACTCTGTTAAATATGCTGTTTAAATCAAAGAACTGCTTTGCTGTAAAAGACATGAGCCAAGGGGAAAATACAAATACTCAAAAGTCCTGAGGAGGGTGCAACTGGAAGTGGCAATGGCCATACTCTTTGGAAGCTGCAGATGAGAGTCAGTGACTCCACAGTCTATGGCAAAGTAGGTTAAAAAATGAAGAGAACCTGTCTCCAAAGTAGACATCTACAAAATTCTGCCCAAAGTTTTGCATTGCCAGATGAGCTGGGATTGGAATCCTAGGAACGAGCCCTCTCAAGCTCTGAGGAAGTTCAGATCTGCACTAGAAGATCCAAACCCTTCCTCGAGCTATAGAGATTTTTGGATTGGGATATAGAGGCTCACTTCCCAGCTCAGCCCCCCTCTCTAAAGCACAAGGAGATGAGAGGGGGTATTCCAGGACATCTGTCCCATTTTGAGTCAATGAGCAGCTGAAATCAACCAAGGAGAAAAGTCCTGAAGCAGACTCCAGCGACCACAAGGCAGCCAGTAACAGAATTCAGTGTTACTGAAATCAGCATCACTAGTGTCTCAGTCCGAGTGCACAGCAAAACATGGGCATGAAATCAGTCAGCTGATGGGTTCTCCAGATACTGACAAAAAACACAGAGGCAAATCCTACTGAGCTTCCACTGAAAGCCCCTTCAGCGTAACAGGTGGGGGCATCACATTAGGGGTCTGTGGCAGAGGTGGGGAGAAAGGATGGGGAGAGGTGGGGAGTATCCTCAGATACTCACTCCTGCATGATAATTATTTCAGCAGAAGTAACCTCCACGGAAGCACCTCTCCATGCTTGATAGGGATGGGACTCCTCCACTTCCACCTTCCATGCATCTGCTAAGTGCCCAGCCCAGGAGCTGGACTGAGGATATGATCCATAACAAATGCAGAGTGGCATGCAGTCACCAGCTCCCAACTTTATTAAGGAACCTTATGCTATCACAGATGGCTTATGAGTTTTCCCTGAGCGAGGGTTGCAGCAGCAGGCACTCTGTAGAGAGTGCACAATGTATAATGTTCCCTTTAGGGTACCGAGTGCGGTTGAGAAGAACAAAGAATTTAGCGAGCTGTTTTATTCTTAGCAGCTTTTCACTGTCATTTTTTAAAAGCTAACTAGGCCAGAATAGACTGAACTGGAGCCCGGGCTCTTCTGTGCTAGCCAGTATGTGGGCAGTGTCCTCTCCATCACATTGCCAGGAGAGGCTGGCAGAGCAGGACTCCTCTGCCCCACTTTGCCTAATTCACCTTCCCTCAGATTCAATTCTGTCCTTTGAAGTGCCCAACTCAGCAAGCCACCACAGAGTACAGCACATGGCATCCAACCCTTCATTCTGTCCTAAGTCCAGCGAGCGTGCATCACTGTGTATCTTGTAAGATCATTTGCTTTCATACATACATGGGAGCTCATTTTACCAGTTAGCTGGCAACGTGCACGCTCTGGCAGAACCAACACTATATACAACAACAGCCCAGGCCCTATAGTCCCGCCACCTCCCTATCCCTGCCACCTTCATTGCATCCTTCCACACCAACCATAAAATATGTCCTCAAGTGAGCAGGGTAAATGTAATAACTTTACCTGGTCCTGCAGCTTTTGAAACATTAGTGGGTGAGGTACTTCCAATATTGTCTCATTCAAACGGGATTGCCCTTCAACATTGACTTGGCAGGAAGCTTTACTGGACAGGAAAGTCATGTAAATTTCTTTAGCTTTTTCTTGCATCTGTGAAAGGTCAAATATTTACAATGGGAACATGTAACTTTGCCAGAGTCCTCCTTCAAGACATGCTAACAGCATGGGAGATGCCTCTATCAGGGGCAACATCTTAGAAATAAGGTATTTAGTCAGAAGAAGGAAAGTGTGCAGTAAGTCAGTCTTTTCATGTACATTCTGGCTGGGATTTCCAAAGGGTCACAAGGGAGTTAGTTACCCAGATCGTATTTGGGGACCTAACTCCTTTAGGTTCCTTTGACTATCCCAGCTCCTGACTTCTGTTCTGAAACATTTATGATTAAATACAAAGGACTTGATTCTCCTCTCACTTACACAGGTGTAAATCAGGAATAAAACTGGCAGGAGAGGACAATCAGGCCCCAGAATGCTACATCATGCAGTAAACTCTTTCCTCTTTTGTATTGTAGAAACAAACAAGCAAAGAGAGCAACCAAACAGAAATCATATACTTGTGGCCACACTATATCTAATACTGACATATACATCATTTCATTCATCATTTAGGAAAGAGATACTCCTTAATGAAAGGCCCAATCCTGCAACATGCTGAGTATTCATTGACTTTAATGGGGGCTGACAGAGCTCAGCACTTCATTCAAGAAGTCAGCCCATGATCATGCAATTATGTAACTACACAGAGAGGGCTTATCACTGTAGCTGAAGAGGTTAGGTGTGGCTTATTTGAGGTAATTTATTTTTCATCATTTGCTCTGACTGCAACGTATGTTCTGTTTCAGTGGCCTTTCTCTTCATAACGCAGGAATAATAATTATAATGCTTAGCACTCATACAGCACTCTTCAACTTCAAAGCACTTTATTAAGGACCCCAATCCTGCTTCCACTGAAATCAATTACAAAACTCTCCTTGCTTAGGAAGTTCATGGAAGCAGATAAAAGAATGAGCACAGTGGGAGACTATATTTATTTTAAAGCCACCTGAGATGTAAATCTCAAACTGGTGTTCTAAATGTTTCATGCTTAGAGCTGCATACCAGATATTTAGATAATTAGCAATGAGTAACCATAAATATTCTGTATTGTATATTTAATGAGGAACAGTATTCATAGAGCAGCACAAGCCAGAAGACTGCATCTGTGATGGGAAGTGAGACTGAAGAGGAAAGCACTTAAACCCTTGGCCAGGAACAAATCACAGAAATACTTTTATGTTTTACAGTTCAGAATAGACATGTGGGGATAATTTTAAAAAAAAAACCTATACAAGTCTGACTATCTTAGTGTATTCCTAAGGTCTAAAGAATTAACCCTCTCACAGCTGATAGCACACACATGTTGTGCGGCAGCATTTCTTTTTAAAAGAGAATATTCATTCAGGAGCACGAAACATTAGGATATAACAGATACAGTATCTCATACTGAAGGAGTATTTTTGGGACCCATACTGCCCAGGGCTGTGATCTTTGTCAATTTCACACTAAAGAGGGTAGGGTCACTCAGGCCTGCTTTCCATGCATCTGAAGAAGTGGGTTTTTTACCCACGAAAGCTTATGCCCAAATAAATCTGTTAGTTTTTAAGGTGCCACCGGACTCCTCATTGCTTTTACTGATATAACTATGTCCATTAGATGTGGTTTTTTAATCAATACAATTATAATGATACAAACCCTACTGGAAATGCAGTTATACTGGTATAAAGGTGCCTTTTACGAGGATAAATGCTTATTTCACTTCCTCAACCAGAATAAGCTATACCAATATAAGCACTTTTATATCAGTAAAACCTCATCCACACTGGGGCAAGAAGGGTAGATAACTTTAATAATATCGGTATAGTTAAATCAGCAATATTTTCTAATGTAGAGGAGGCTTCAAGACAGGGGCAATCAATTATTTTTTATCAAAGTCCAAATTTCTTAGTCAAGGTATAGTCAAGGTCCAGACTCCGGAGAAAATAATAATAAAAAATAACAATAATGGTGATAATAAGTAACTAAAAAGATTTCAGAGTCCGTTGAGAAGTGTCTGGTGATCCGGATTTGACGCATGGTCTGCCTATTGACGACCCCCTGCTTCAGGGTATACCTACGCTGCAGCTGGGAGGTGTGATTCGCAGTGCGAGTAGACAGATTCAGGCTACCTTCACTTGATCTAGTGCACTATAATGGCAGTGTGGATGTTGTGGCACAGGCAGCAATCCAGGCTAGCCACCCAAGTCCAAGCTCACCTGACTCCTTGGATCCCAGCTTAGGTGGCTAGCCCAACTGCAACATCTACACTGCTATTTTTAGCATGCAAGCTCGAGTAAAGTTACTGTGAGTCTGTCTATCCGGGCTGAGAATCACAGCACCTAGCTGCAGACATGCCCTCAGAGACCTTCCAGGAAAACCCACTGCTGAGCAGGAAGTAGGGAAGCCATGTCAGTGATTCAGTAGATGGCACTCTTCCTTCCTTCTTTGTCAGCTGGGTGATAAAAAAAGGACTGTGTTTTCTTATAAATAAGATTTAAAACTGAGATCTTACTCATGTGTGGTCATTAAAGATCCCTTGGAACTTTACATTAGTATACATGTGCTCGCCCCACTGTCCTGGCCAAATTCCAATTTGGACAATAAGGTTCTGTCTACAGAAATCCCCCTTGCTGTTTCAAATGGATATAATATTCCTCTTTACTTCCTTTCCCAGAGTCAAGTTCTGCTCTCAGACACATGAACGGTTCCCAGAAGAAAAAACTGGGGAACCCCAGATGTTCATCAGAAGCTAGACTCTGGTATTTAAACTGTTATTTAGCATTGCTGAGCTCTGTTTAACCATTGGCACGTTCCAGCCTAGAAGTGGCAGCAGAAATTCCTGAACATATGAAGTTTGCAAGGTGCTTTGAGATCCTTTGAAATGAAAAGTGCTATATTGAAATGAAAGGTGCTATATATATTTCTGCTACCATATGCAACAGGAGAATCTTCACTGTAGCATTTTGCTAAATTTTTCCCATGATTGAAAAGTAAAAAAGATTCCATATGATTGGATAGTTCTTAGTCCCTATCTGTGTTTAGTTTTAAAGTGCATTTGAAAAGGAAGAAATATTTTAACATTATGAGCAGATACAAAAGGTCTTGATGTTTGTTTGTTTTTAAATCATGAACACACAGCAACTGCATACAACCAATTCTAATGAAATGCTCACCATTATTTTTAATTAAAAAAAAACCATGTTGTTAATTAAACAAGAATCAGTTTTGCTCTATAAAATAATAGTGTCCAGGTGCTAGAAGAAGTGTACCAGGCACTAGTGGTGGGGCTTTTTGTTATTGTTTTAAACATATTTTTAAAACTGTTGAGTTGTTTGAAAGCTGGCTACTGAACATAACAATACTTCTAGTTAAGAACACTAATCAGCATTTACATAGCACGTCCGGTGATCAGCTTTACTGACATTAACTAATTAACAGAGGGGTGACTATAAAAAAAAAAGAGTTAATGTGGCAGAGGTACTGAAAATGACATTGCATGAGTCATCAGCCCAATTGTGGAGGGCACTGATGGTGACAAGCTGGGGAGAGGTAGCATGACCCTCAATTAATGAATATAAGCAGTAAAGGTATTTCAAAAACTTTTTACCAGCACATTTATGTAATCCTCATCCTGACGTTATTCAGACTTGTGCAAAGCCAAATTATGCTACAGATTGACACAAGAGGTCACAATAATATTGTGTCATAGAGAGATGCTTTTAAGCCATTTAGGCTACTAGGGGGGTCTGAACTCACCTGGAGGGTGTCTGTGCACGAATTTGCAACAGTTTTGTTAACCAGCCTGTGTGTGTGAACTCTTTAACCAAAACAAAAAACAAAACAAAAAACCCAACCATTATTCCGCTTTAGCTTAATTTGATAAAGAATGGGTTTAATCTAAATCGAAATAAGTCTGGTTTAAACCAAAATAAGAGTGTCCACACAGCCTTCTGTGCCAGTTTAAACTGGTTTAAAAATGACACCATAAGTTAAATCAGTGCAGGTGTGTGTAGAGAAGCCGTCGGAAAAGACAAATATGTAAAATGTGGTGGGAGATGACTTTAATAAATTTTGAATACACAGATATAGAAAAATAGGGACAAAAGACTTAGGTGGCTAAAGAAGGAAAGAGCAGGAAAGTCTCATTCTTTGAATTTTTTTAACAGATGTGGGACTGATCCAAAGCCCATGGAAGTCTTTCCCCTTCTCACTAATGGGCTCTGGATCCGGCCCTATAAGAGTGTGAACTGGACTTCTGAATTTATAGTGAAAACTACTGCCCAAGGGGTAGAGAATGCAAGGTACCATCCTGCCGCATCAGGCATTTTAATCCACATGAAGGAGCAGATCAGGCTAGCAGTTAAAGCCCTGGGCTGAGTGCCAGGAGTCCTGTTCCTGGTTCTGCCACCAGCTTGTTGTGTTCTCTTCGAATTTTAACATTGTAAGCCAGTGGCACTTATTTGCAACTTTCATTCTGTCCTAAACGTTTTTGCCTGTGAATAGTATTTGTTGTGAGAGAAAACACTGCAAATTATACAGGGCCAAATTATGGCTGCTCCAGTGTCTGTGGCAGGGCACTAGAAGAGGAAGGCAAAAGACACTGCTGTGTACTAATTTAGCAGCTGGCATCCTTCCGGTACAGGATAGGAGGCTCCAGTGTTGCCAGCTAGACACACTGTCCTCGCCCACTAGACACACTGATAAGAATAGGCAAGGTTACGATGCAGGAGCATGTATAGTATTTGTTATAGATGGTAGTAACTGTTGCTTGTGAGCATACTTTCCACAGTACGCCTGGAGGTACCATGCCGGCTCCTGGTCTCTGCAGGCATAATGTCTTCAGTAGCTGTTGCTAGTAAGGCAGTACACCTCCTCAAACCTGCCTCTGACCCCTAGTACCGCAGGACAGGCCCCATTTAACAAGAAAATAGGCCCAAAAGGCTTAGGACTCAGGGCTACCTCAATCAGCATATAGAATAATGGGCATCCATGGAAACCGGGTGTGTTTACTGTATGGGCCAGGTGTTGGCCTAAGGATTTACAAATTAAAAAGAAACCTAAAATAATTCTGTGAAGAGGAGACCTCCTTGGGTAAGAGACAATAGTCTGCAACTGTGTTAAAAAAAAAAAACAGCAGGAGGGACAAGATTTTATCCTCCACTGAGGAAGCAAGCTGATGGTGTGGCTGTCTCGTGAAAAGAGGGTCACAGCCCGACAGTAAAGCACTGATCTGCAATATTTTATTAGACATGAGAGTACCTTGTTAATTAAACCTAAGTTCTAGAATGCATGTTATGATTTTATTTCATATGTAACAATTTATTTCCAATAGTTCTACTTACTGTTACTTGAATCTGTATGCCTTGTTAAATAACCCTATGTTTGATTTCACTGTAAACACAACACAGCCTACGGCTACCCTACAGCCTATGTCGGCATAACTTATGTCACACAGGGGTGTGAATAAATCACCCCTGAGTGACATATGTTACACCGACATAAGCGCTTGTGTGCACAGTGCTATGTCAGTGAGAGAGCTTCTCCCACCAAGATAGTTTCTGCCCTCTCTCCGATCAGCTTAGAGCGTCTTCACCAGACACGCTGTAACAGCACAGCTGTGGCCCTACAGCACGGAATGTGTACACATACCCTAAGTGTTGTGTGTTAAGCGGAGTGGTGATCTGAGGGGAACTGGTAAGCTGGGTGTACTGCTTCTTGGAAGCAGCAAATCTGTGAATACCAAGGCCTTGACACTCCAGGGAGGCACTCGGAGGGCTCAGGGTTGGAGTGGGCCTATTGCTAACCTGCAGAGTGACAGTGAGGGCCCCAGCAGAGACAGATAAGGCCTCCTCACACTAAGGCCACATTGTTGCAAGGTGCCTCACAACCCTGGGTATCCCTGGGAAGCATCACATTAGCATAATATACAAATTAACTCCCTCACTGATGTAGTATTTCAGTGATTGCTGCAGAAATAACCTTCAGGAGACAAATTAGTGTTTCATGCTATAATAAATACTGTACAGAATGATTTCTATCTTTAAAGTTTCTGTTTAATTCTGTAAAGCAGATAGATAGATAGATAGATAGATCTGCAATAACTTTTAAACCCTACTGAAAATCCATAATGTATTATAATTCTTCTAGCCTCCAGAAGCTTTGTTAGTGTTAGACTGCTGACTGCGTACATTACGTAAAAACTGGTACTGAATAATTGAAGGTAAATGGGAACTAGTTAATCATTGTCCATTCAATATGGCAATTCATCTGAGGATTCATTGCACTATTATCTCTGTATGTCTGTTTACCATTTCCTGTGTCTGTGTGCACAATCCTAAAATAGAAACAATATAAAATAATCTGCATAGTTTTTTCAAAGGAAAAAAGCGTCATCATCCCACTGCAAAATCCTACAGAAGGACTTTTCGTGCAGTATCCATCTTAGAATACAATTTGGTACCTGTTTAAGCAACAATGGAGGCTACCTAACTCCCGAGCAGGGCCTGGGCCACTGTGCATCATACAGACAGAAAACATCTAGCCTGTGTGAAGAAAAAGATACTCCCTATTTGCGAACCAGCTGCAATGCCAGATCCACATCCACCAGTGAAGAAAGTAAGTTCTCTTGGAAGAAGAGGGAAGGGAACAGGCATATCTAGACACCAGGCCTTACATACTGCACATACCATACCAAGGTGATATTGTGCACAGTGGGTTACTTTCAGCAGTGATTTGTAATAACAAGGACCGAACAGGTGCTATGTGTAATGGCTTTTGTGCCAAGGCTAAATTAGGCCCCGTGAGTCTTGTCTTGCAATTAGCATGCTGAGGTGAAGACAGGGCACAGACAGCTTCTCAACCATGTGGACAACAGCCAGGCAGAATGCTGCCACTTGTGTTAGGAGGGCTTGAAGTGAGAGCTAATTAATGTACCCAGTGCCAGTCTATCTAACTTAAACAACTGCCATCATGGTAATATCTGAGCAGCTCCTACATATTCATAGCTTCCAAGTCCTGAAGGGATCATTGTGGTCATCTAGTCTGGTCTCCTGTATAACACAGAGAACTTCCCCAAAATAATTCCTAGAGCAGATCTGTTAGAAACACAACCAATCGTTATTTCAAAATTGTCAGTAATGGAGACTCCACCACGACCCCTGCTAAATTGTTCTAATGGTTAATTATTCTCACTATCAAAAATGTACACCTTATTTCCATTCTGAATTTGTCTAGTTTCAACTTACAGCCATTGTATGGTGTTACAAGTGAGTCTCATCTTACGCTGGGGCTACGTTCCGCTGTCAGCGCATAAAGCGAAAATCGCTTCTAGTCAAAATTACATTGAGTGTAATGGTGGGCGGAATCGCCCACACTACAGGTACAGTATTAAAATTGTTATTTTTCTCTCTTTTTTTTTGTTTTTGTTTTTGCCGACCGCACAAAGCTGAATTCACGCACGTTAAATGGGCGTAAGATGAGACTTGCCTGTATATCTTTCCGAAAGACTGAAAAGTCCATTATTCAATATTTGTTCTCCATGTAAGTATTTATAAACTATAATCAAATCACTCCTCAACTTTCTCTTTGTTAAGCTAAAGAGATGGAGCTCTTTGAGTCTATGGCTAGGTATGTTTTCTTATCCTTTAATCATTCTGATTGCCCTTCTCTGAACCCTCTCCAGTTTATCAACATCCTTCTTGAATTGTGGACCCTAGAACTGGACATGGTAAAACAGCAGCAGTTGCACCAGTGCCAAACGAAGAGGTAAAATAACCTTTCTACTCCTTCTTGAGATTCTCCTGTTTATGCATCCTTCCTGGGACAGCATTAGCTCTTTTCATCACAGTGTCACATTGAGAGCTCATGTTCGGCTCATTATCCACCACCACCTCCAAATCTTTTTCAGGGTCACTGCTTCCCAGGATAGTGTCCCCCATCCTGTAAGTCTGACCTACATTCTTCGTTCCTAGATGTATACATTTAGCCATCTTAAACTGCATATCGTTTGGTTGCAACCAGTTTGCTAAGTGACCTGTCCTCTTCATTATTTGCCTCTCCCCCTATTTTTGTATCATCTGCAAACTTTATCAATGATTATTTTATGTTTTCTTCCAGGTCATTGATAAAAATGTTAAATAACATAGGGCCAAAAACCAATACCCGTGGACCCCACTGGAAAAACACCCACATGATGACGAGTCTCTTTTTACAGTTAAATTTTGAGTCCTATCAGTCAGTTTTTAATCCATTTAACACGTACCATGTTAATTTTATATTAGTGTAGTTTTTTAATCAAAATGTTGTGCAGTATTAGGTCAAATCCTTTGCAGAAGTCTAAATATAACATCAACACTATTACTTTAACAAACTTATAATCTCATCAAAGAAAGATATCAAGTTAGTTTGGTAGGATATATTTTCCATAAACCCAGGTTGATTTGCATTAATTACATTGCCCTCCTTTAATTCTTTATTAATCAAGTCCCATATCAGCCACTCCATTATCTTGGTCAGACTAACAGGCATATAATTACCACTGACTCTTTTTAAAAATTAGCACAACATTAGTTTTTTCCCAGTCTTCTGGAACTTCCCAGTGCTCCAAGACTTACTGAAGATCAACATTAATGATCCAGCAAGCTCTTGGATGCAAGTTTTTGGGACCTTCTGATTTTACAATGTCAAACTTTAGTAGCTTGTTTCACATCCTGCAGAGATACTAGCAGAATGGAAAGAGTGTTATCATCACCATATGATGAGACTATATCATCTGTTTTTCCCCAAATACAGAACAGAAATATTTAAAATAGAAACAAAAATCATTCCCCCCTCATCCCAATCTCTCTCCTTTCCAGACTGTAGGAAAAACAACCTGATTAGTTGTTTCCATTTTGAGTATGTCCATCTATATGTGTATGCATAGACCTTACTGAGGGAAAACCAAGCCCAAGACATTACTTCTGTGTAGTTCTAGGCATAGTGAGGTCTGTTGTTGAGTTGGTTGAAAAATGTGTTTCCTTTGCTGCAGAATTTTTGTTGGCAGAAATTTGAATACTTAAAAATATTTTGGTTTTCAGTTGTAAATTTTTTCTTTTTATGACAAATCAAAATTTCCTGTGGAAAGCAGACATAACAACAGCCATACTGGGTCAGACCAAAGGTCCATCTAGCCCAGTACCCTGTCTTCCAACAGTGGCCAGTGCCAGGTGCCCCAGAGGGAATGAACAGAACTGGTAATCATCAAGTGATCCATCCCCGGTCACCCATTCCCAGCTTCTGGCAAACAGAAAAAGTTTGCACAAAACACTTAATTTTGCTGAAAACCCAATTTTCCGCTAAAAAACAGTTCTAAGGGAAAATTTTCAACCAGCCTTGATCCATAGTCATTCCTGTGTCTTGTGGGAGCGAACATCATAGTCTAGATCCAACCTTGACTTACACCTGCAAGACTCCCTCTGAAGGCTAACAATTTAATGGTACTAAGGGTACCATCCCTCCTATTTCTGATGGTTGCCGGCACACTGGGGAGTGTACAATGCACCTTTCTAGAGCAGGTGTAAAGAGTTCTGCTCAGCAAACTCCCTAGCGCTATCTCCCTGCAGAGTACCATCACTTGGACTATCCAGCTGCAAAGTGCTCGTCCAGCAACAAAGGCCATAATTTAGCCCTTGATGTCCACATAGAAAGTCTAAAGCTGGGATTCTCAAAGAGGCCTAGGGGAATTAGTCACCCAGCTCCCACTGACATTCAATAGCATTTTGGCATTTAACTTCCTTTGGACGTCTCAGCCTAAAACATTAATCAAATTACATGTGTTAATTGTCGAAACATTCTCCAATATTTGCAGGAGCAAACAAACAGAAAACCAGTAAACATTTCAGGCCTGATTCCACATAACGTGCTTCTGATCTCACAATCAGAAAATGCAATTAGACCCCTGTGCTCATGTGAATCCAATTGCAGGATTGGCACCTATGCAGCATAAAGAGGTCATGATTAGAGCTGACCAAAATATATTCAACAGAACAGTTTTCTGTCGAAAATGTAATTCAGTCAAAATCTAAACAAATCACAGGAATATGCTAATTTTGAAGAAATTTTTGAGAGGGGGAAAAGTCTAAATAAATGATTTCTACTGTTTTGGTTCCATAATGTCAAAACATCTCATTTTGATACAGTAAAAATGTTTCAACTTTCTTGTTTTTATTCATTTTATTTAAATTTGTATTTGGTAAAATAATTAATTATATGTATTATATATCAAATATTAAATATATTATAATAGAGTCTATATTGTAAAGTTACATCATTATTGAAACAAAACATGTTTAGCTTTATCAAAGAACAATGATTAGACATTATTAAAACGAAACATTTCAGTAGTTCCAAACTGAATTATTTTGGAATTTTGATTTCACAGGAAATATCAATTTTGGCTTTTCATTCTGATTCAGAATAAAATTTGTTTTACTAGCTAGCTACAACGAGATCTAGTTTTGATGATTTCTGATACATTCCTTCAATATATTTGTTTGCACGTACATGAAATACAGCTAACTACGTAAGTAGGAGACAGGTTATAACCCCTAATGCTACCATGGAATCTTTTTTGACAGGTAAAGTTTAATTTTGAAGGAAATACCTGTTTCTTGTCTTGCGTTTTCTTAAATTCTTCACATGCTAACCAGAACAAAACATTTTCTTCACTAAATTCTTTCTTTAAAAATTCCTGGGGAAAGAAAAAAAAAGTAAAATGTTAGGGTCTGATTTTTCAGATGTTTATTTCCCCTCCCACTATTAGTCTGTAGAAACGAGATGCTCTTTGGGCCCAGGATTGTCTTTTATTATTTTTTGTACAGCACAAAATGAAGCCACCACCTAGGGAGCAGCAGGTGCTACTGGACTATAAACAAACAACATATTCAATGTTTTAAAAAATACAATCCATAAGAACTAGCCTAGCTAAATTCTAGTCTTAAATTCTGTCAACCAGCTAATGAGAGGAATGTATCTATCATCATTAAATAACTTGATCAATTTAAAATTGTTATTCAGAAAGAACACAGGAAATACACAAACTCAGTAGTAATAAGCATAAAGATCTGTTTTAATGAGCTTCATAGATCACTTGGGATTCTAGTCTATTTTCATTTGACATTCTTTACCGGCAAAAACTGCAAATGAAAGTGCTTCTAAACATGATCATCAGTAACAATAAATTATCTTAAAGTAAATTAAATCAAAAGATGTATTTGCACTCGCCAGACAGTGTTTAAACAAACCACATTCCTCCTAAAGCAAAGCATTTTTTAAAATGGAAAATATATATATATATTTAACATGTGTATAAAAACAACGACTGAAATATTTATAGTTCTGGGATGTTCAATTTTCACTGTCAAATGTGAAAAAAGGAAGATTAAATTATTTGCTGGCACCGGGAATTCTAAAAGCATTTGGATCAGTCTAGTAATAGTAGTAGCACTTTCCACAGTGGTCTTGTATAAAATCACTTCACCGCAGCCCCTGGGTTTGATTGTGCAAATCATTACTCAAGCAAATAGTTTTTATTTATGCAAATAGTTACACTGATTACTAGCATGATAAAAGGCTTGCAAGACTGAGGGCTGATGGGCCACCCCCAACATACTTGAGTCACAATCCTGCATTGTGATCGGTGTGGGCAGACTGCTGCTCCCACATGGAGCCCTACTGAAATTAAAGGAGCTCTGCTCAGTTCACCTGCCCGGGTCACAATGCAGGATCGGGCCCGTACTCAGTTACTCTTGCTCAGTTGCAGTCATTGGAATAATTTATATGGATAAGGGTTACAGGATCAAGCCCCAGTAGTGGATATTACATGACAGGAGACAGTAATATTTCAGAAAAGACCAAGTTTCCTTCTGCTCCGTTATTTAGCCCACTGTGGCTTTCTAACCCTTACTCCTGTCGTACCCATGAAATTGCCTGTCATCTGTTCTCTGGTTAGAAAGGTTCAACCAATCTTTTCCCCTGTGCCCAAGGATAGGCTGTTGGCAGAGGATACCATGTGAAAAGCATAGCAAATGCCCCAACTCAACTATTCTGTCACCAGTGCTTAATTCACACATCTAGTTATATACAAATGTATACCCTTATGCCATTGGTACACCACCATTATTTAATGCGGATACATATTAAGCTTCAAATGCTGTTTAAAGTCTATGCAAACATTAATAGTTAAGATAGCAACCCTAAATCGTTTCACTCCTTCTGGATCTTCTAGGAGGTTCTCTAGTGATGTAGTCCATCTTGAGGTTCCTTTTAGGGTTTGTTGGCTGCTGCCTGGTTTGCCATCGCTGTCATTTATCTCTGAAAAATAAATACACCAGCTTTAAAATAATGAACATGCATTTCTCTGATCCCATCACTACCCTCCTCAACCCCTTCAAGTCATAGCTGCTTTCTTAAAAGGAGATGTGATCGCACTGAAAAGAAACATGTATTTTTCCATTCTGCATCGTCTCGAAGAGCTTGTTTTCGCTGCTACAGTTTGCTCAGAGTTAGTACAATCCAGTTACTCCACTCACACCAACCTGATTTGAGTGGAGCGACCACACTGCAAACAACACTCAGGCTAAAAAGAGCGATTTGATTAGCAGCTGATGTGCTCTTGTAACTCCTGCTGCGGCATCCCCACAGCTTTACAAGTTCAAGCATCAGCAGCAGTCAAGGTTCAGCCCACCCTGACAACCCAGTTAATGAGCTAGAATAGAAATTGTTGTGTGTGGATGAGGGTCGGGCTGGGGGCAAAACCTCAAGCTAACCCTGCAGTGAAGGCAAAGCCTAAGAAATGTAAAAGCTGCTTTACAATCAGGGAACTCAAGAGCAGATAATGTCACTGTCTTATCTGAGTTAATTTGCCTTATGGACATGGAACATTACTACCAGGGCCTCAGTTGTAAAAGGGCTGCGAGCTTGTTTCTGGCACTGTCAGTGCTATTGGCTGGTTTAGATCACCCACACCGAAGTTATGAGACAAATCTTGGTAAGCTGCCTAGATGAGATTTCTTTTAGAAATGAACACTCATGACAGAGTGGGGGCCACAGATGGAGAAAGAAAAGTGATGATTTGTTTAGGAGGTGATGAGGCCTACAGATCAAACCATTTTACTGGGAGGGCAGCTAGACAGGTAGTGGAACTGTCTCGTGCAGTCTTGGAAGACACATACTATTGGGCAGTTTACTTTTGATTTTCTAAAGTCAACTGGAGTTTTGCCTGAATAAAGAGTGCAGGGTTGTATCCGACTAATACGCCATACAGCATTCTCACAAATGTTCCGAAGTCTGAGGAGAAGGAAGAGATGGTCTAACTGCTGAATCTACATCTGACTGACTAACAAGAGATGGGTTTATTAAACCGCAGGCTGCTGAGGCCAGATAGAAACAAATTCTTCACTGGCTACCATTCTGCAGTCCTTCTTCTTGGAAGGGCTCCGAGTATTTTACTGCTGAATTGAAAAGCTTTATAATAAACACAGAGCGAGTGTGATCTTCCATTCGCTGCATGCCCAAAACTTCCAATAAAAACAGCGGGAGTCTTGGCCATTCAGGGTCAGGCCTAAAATCCTATCTAAGATTGCTAGACATTATAAGACTGGGAGTCTAATTACACATTCCTTGCACACTCAAAACCCCACTGTAATCAATAACGCTCTTACTTAGGTCACCTTATTAATAATAAATACAAAAGGGCATTTGTAATTGAAAGCTACGCAAGTAGCGACCAATCCTGCTCACTTTTCTCACCAAAGTAGTCCATTGAAGTCAATGGGACTATTCATGTAAGGAATTTGAACAGGATCAGACCCCTATTCTATTAACAGTTTGGTATCTCGTTTCTATTTATTGGCATGTTTATTTTTATAAGTCCTTCATTTCACCTTAACAAAGCCACTGTTCAAAAATATGGATCTTCTCAATACATATTTGGACCCAGGTTAGGGCTCTTCCTCAAGTGTGGACCTAAACTATTATAGCAGTTGTCCAAAAAGAAAAAAAGAAGAAGAAAATGAAAAAGCATTATACAGAGTAGAGATTCAAACATCAGCAGATAGCTAGAATGATAAATGCCAAAACTGAAAACCTATGGAAAACTGGCATTCCAGAAAAGCCTATTGTGCTAAGTGGCTTTTGGTTGTTGGAGGCTTTTTTGAGGTCTTTTGATGAGTTTTCTCTGATAACAGTCAGATGGACATCTTTCATAGGAGTTCCTCTTTCCATGGGGAATAAAACTCGGCAAGAGGGTCAAAGCATCTCAAGTTGCATAGACTCCATTCACGTATCGCTGCGTAAGGAGGAGACACTCACCCTCATGCACCAAATCAACCAAATATAAAGAGAATAAAAGGAAGATATTTTAAATTAACAAGCAAGTGGGACACATACTAAGAGTATACTATAATACACAAGCCATTTCATTAGCATGTCCCTCCTTCATCTGTTGTGATCCCTCTTTTTGTCATCTCTAAGTAAGCCCCCAATCCTGCACTTCTTTCATAGAGATGCAGAAGTCCATGCATAAGAAGGATCTGGACCTTGTAACTTCTTCAGACCAGGACTATAACTTATTTGTCTGTAAAGCACCGGGAACATCTATGATGTTGTACATATAAATAAAAAGAAAAAAAGTTTCCCCTGAGATGAACTGTGGTCTAGTGGTGAAAGCACAGGACTGGGAATCAGAACATTTAGATTGTTTCCTGGCAGCTGCCACGGACTTGATGTGTGAACTTGAACACGGCACTTTAACTTCTCCATGCCTCAGTTTCCCCTTCTCTCCTCAAAAGGGAGTTGTGAGGTTTAATTAATGTGTGTACAAGGCATGTTGGGATCCTGGGGTAGAATGTGCAAAATATTGTTACTTGTATAGAGTCAGATTCTCATGTTCTGCAAATATCCACTGTCTGTACACAGTGACCAAATCAGAATGGCAGTGTTTTCCACTCACAAGTGTAAATAACTACCCCATGGGCAGAGCAGTGGCGAACCAGACCTATTAGATATACCCTTTAGGGGAGTTGGATTTTATGTCTAGTCTTCTTTTGCTCTACCAAGCAAAATGGACTGTAACGGTTACTCATCCGTTGTTTTTTAAAAAGCATGGCAGAAGCACATAACATGAGAGACGAGAGGCAATATGGATATTTACTTCTGAGAGGACTCTGAAGCAGACTGACTTTAGAATCCCAAGATAGACCCGTGCTTTTCTTTTTTCCATGATATCTCTAGAACACTAGACAACAGACCACATTGTGGCCTGCCTTGGGGATGAGGAAGGGCAAAGAACTTCCTCCCCACCTGATGCCTCTCTGCAAGGACAGGGCACAAGGATCATGCCAGTCGGGTGACACTGGCAATGCTAACTTCCCCCAAGTGGTCATGGAGTGGTGGGGCTATGGTCCGATGTGGCAGCCACCTTCCCCAACAAGCCTCAAGGGCTTGGGCAAAAAGAAACTCAAGGGAGGACCCAGCCCGCCCGGGCCAGAAAAATTCTCTAGCCAGAAGGAGCAACTGCAGCACGCACAGGCAATATCATCAGACTGCTTTCTACAATTTCTCTCCCTTGTGCTCACTGGCCATTCACTCCAACCCCTCCTTCACAGTCTCTTCATTTCAGTCTTACTCTATTTACCCCCTAAGTTCCCCTGCTTCCTACCCTCCTCCTTTTCCCCTGCCCTACTTTTCAATATCCCCTCTCTTGTCTTTTCATTTAGCTATTCTCCTCCTCCTTAAACCATACCCAAAGAATTTTAAAAATGTAAATGAGATATACCCACTTCTCCATTCCCCACACCTCTCCCAAAAATACTGTGGCACTAACAGGATGTTTGCAGACCACCACTGTTCACTCTGCTTGCATGTTACTTCCCTTTCCCCCTACCCTTTGTCTTTCCCGTCTACTTCCACAGAAACTCTTCGGGGCAGGAGCGATCCAATACTGTGTTGCACAGAGTTTAGCACAATGGGGCCCCATTTTCAGATGGTCACTTCCATAATACACATAATAAATAATAGGCCCTTTCCCCTTCTGCACAAGTGTAAACGTCTACAGAAGGTACAAGGCCGTGGGGAAACAGGCCCCAAATACTTCTGATAATATTAGAATCGTTGTAGCTCTGCATTTTCACTATATACAGTTCTGAGGCACCCCTCATCTCAGTTACTGAGCACTCACATACATATTTCTAGTATAAGAATTGCCCCCAATAAGATCATAGCTCTCCACTCTATACACAATTGCTTAAATCCGTCTGATTCAACAGGTTCATGTGTTCCATACAGAGAATACTTCTTTATGTCTTAAAATAGGCAAAAGGTTTGCCTGGACCTTACTCAAGGAACTAATCTATTAAAGTTCTACTGAACTCTCTTGAAAAAAAATCACACTTATAATGGAATTTATATACAATTCTTCACAACTAATTTATTTTTAGAATGTAATGGTGAAGTTTATTTTAGTATATGAAATATGCTCTCTGATTCTTAGCTATCCCTCTTCTTGTCATTAATAAGATCATCTTATTCCATCAGAAGCCCTGCAATTATGCTGACATGTAGTTTACATACAAACTGCATGCTTGCCAGTGCCAGCAATACCTAATATCCAAATGATAGAGTAATTCATTTCTTTTTTAAACAGCAGATAATTATATGCACCAGTAAGAAGAATGCAAAGGAACTACAGAAAAAGGGAGCTTTTCTATCTGAACTTTTGTAGAAGATAAAAATGTACAGTAGTAGATAAAGATGTAAAATAACTGATCTTTCTTGTTTTGGTGGAAAAACACTCACTATCTTATCAACAGACAAGGAAACCAATAAGTGGAGAAAATACTATTATAAACATTCACAACATAGTTTTACACGGGACCCCACCATACAGTCTTTACTTCAACAAAACTTCCACTGACTACAGGATCACAGTACATTTTCTTATATTATGTGCAGTGGTCATTGCTTGTACAAACAAAGCTAATGTTTGGCACTTACACTAGTTGCAGCATTATTTTAGGGAGCAATCCTATATTATCTGTTTTTGACCATCACAAAATACTATTACACAAGACACAAAAACACCTTGTAAATAAATATTTTTATAAGTGATAAATGAAAAGGCAACAGTAATTTTTTAAAATGTTCTAACTACCACACTTGACACTATCAGTATCTGAAAGAGCAAATATTTGTATTATACAAACAAGAAGTTCCATGCTAACATTAACTAGCAAATCAGAACTCCGGGCTCTGGACCTTGCTTTGAAAGAATAGTGTTAAAAAACAGAAGAAACCACCAAACGTTAGCATTACATGCTTACTGTTTCAAATAATCAGGCGATTCAGTACCTGGGGTGAGATGTTCACATGCTCCTAAGTGATTTAGCAGCACAAGTCCGCTTTGAATTTCAGTGGAAACTTGTGCACCTGTTAGATAGGCACTTTGGAATACCCTACCCATAATTCTGAAGCGTTGCAACTACAGACATATAACAAATTTTTAATAAACTGTGCCTTGCGGCAACATATCACACAGCAAAAATTCATGCATCTTACAAAACTTTGTTACATCAGCCATTTAATGACTGTTCTTTGCTTATCCTTTTCCATATATGTTTTCTGCAAAGTTATTAACAAAAGACAGCAGACATGACCAGTTAATCAGCCAAGTATGTACCGATATAGCATTTTTTCCTTTGTTCCCAGTGTTTAAACAAATAGCATCAATTCACAGAACAGTTAACAAAATCCTTCCCCTTCTCCTATAAACTTATCTTGAGAGAACTTTGATTGCACCACATGCATTTGCTCCTTCTTCACCCTGAATCAGGCCTGAGTCCTTTGGAAAGCTGTGAATACTGACAGATGGGCTTTTTATTTTTAAAAGTGCACTTAGCCCATTGCATTTCTCTGTGATCATAAGAATGCCATTCCACTCACAAGCAACAGTCCTGAATTAATAAACCAAGGTTATGAAACAATGAGAAATTGTTCTTAACTGTTCTCCTTAACAAGGGAAAATCCCCTTACTTTCCATGTATCCAAGTGCCACTTGATGAGTCCAATAGATCAACTTTTTCTAGTAGCTGCTGTATTTTAAAGGATCTATGGGCTACAAAGAGTTGTCCTTTGCCGTTTTGGTTTGTTCAAAGCATAAGCCTTAACATCCTCTTTTGAGTGTCTCCAACAACAGATGGCAACGGGATTCTAGTTTTAACTATACGGAAGGAAATTAAAAGTATGTTCTGCATTTGTAGCATCTCTGGAAGCATTCACCAAGCACATAACTAAAAAAAAAACAAAAAAAAACCCTAGACTAAAAGCCACGCTCAATTTTTCTTTGGAAGGCTTTAATGAGGAACTTGCAAATTCGTAATCTTATTGTACATTCCAGAAGTAATGCTGCTACTGAGGATTCTTAGTTTGTTATTTTTATCCAAATTATTTCACAAAGAATAATATATGTTATGTTAGTTTCCTCGAGCCACTGCACCTGCTGGGTCAGTGAAATTCTGTTGTAAAATGTTCTGTATTGAAGTGCTGTAATATTCTAAAAGTGTCTTTAAAAATGACATTCTGGGGTTCCATGTCAATGACGTCCATATCAAATGTAAGAAGATGGTCTTTCTAGATGACAGCTCTCCAAAGTCAATTTGGGATCTGAAAGTCAAACTAGGTTCTTTCTAGTTAGGAAGTCACCACCAGTAACACAGATTATCTAATCAGAATTTAATTAAAATTTTAGTTGATGTATGAGCTACAACAGAATCCAGCTCCCTCCTGTAGAGCCTCTACAATGGAAAAAACTATGCTACACCTAAATTATAGTTTCTGAATCTTGTGCTTAAAACATAACCTACCAGTTTTATATTATAGCCCCAGAAGCATACAAAGCATTAAAAGGTGCATAAAGACAGAAAATGCTACATGGTACACTGTGTCCATCTGCATCAGTGAAGGCAAACACAAACGTCAGAAGTATGTATGCCCCCCTCCCACCAAAGTTCACTTTAAGCATCTTAAAAGCAATGGACAGCTCTACAGCCATATGAATCATCAATAATGCCCTGTACTCAGTTAGTTTACGTCTAATTAACATCATTATATCTGAATATTGTAAAAATCCAGATACACTGACGTTTCAGATCTGAAACTTGCCACCGCTGCTTTCGGCCACTGCATATTTTGATTCGCTTTATAACTATTACCAAGTCCATTACATGAGAATTAGATAGCTAAAGCTATGTATTTGCTATTTTAGAACTGCACAATTGCAGGGCTGCCCAGAGGATTCAGGAGGCCTGGGGCAAAGCAATTTCGGGGGCCCCTTCCATAAAAAAAAAGTTGCAATACTATAGAATTATATCCTCGTGGGGGCCCCTGCAGGACCCGCTTGCTCCCCCCACCCCGGGCAGCCCTGCACAATTGCATACTTTGAGAAATTATAGTGGACTTTTACAATCATACTAAACCTCATAAAAAGCTGTAGTTCATGCATAACTCAGAGGAAAGGCAGTAAAATCTGCAGGTTGATACAATGAAACCATACATGCATGCCTTCTTTCTATTCCTCTGTACCATCCAGCTAGTTAAAGCACCTGAATGAGACTTTATCTACTTGATTTGTAGAGGTGCTGCGCACCCACAACTCCAGTTGAACTCAGTGGAGCTGTGGGGGTTCATCACTTCCGAGACTCGGGCCCTATTTGAACCTAATGTCATTTGGCACTGTTACTTTCACTGGTGTTTGTTACAGTTTCTTATAATGTAGCCTCCCCTCTGTCACACAGCAGCTATGACTCATGTGCAGAGAAGGAAAAGACAGTTAACAAACCAAAGCACATCTGGAAGCTGGGCTCCGGATTCCACTTCGGCGTGCTTTATTTTTCAGA
This sequence comes from Mauremys mutica, assembly GCF_020497125.1. NCBI lineage: Eukaryota > Metazoa > Chordata > Testudines > Geoemydidae > Mauremys > Mauremys mutica. Next base: position 113,086,067 of record NC_059078.1, on the reverse strand, counting down.
CACACTAAAAAGAAAACTCCATCCTTCCTCTTTCAGCTAAACTTCCTCTTCGTCTTGAAGCCGCTTGCGGCCGCAAGCGAGAAGTGGTTGTATCTTCTCAACACCAAGCCAAAGCTTCCTGGGCCGAAAGGCGCCTGCAAACCAGAAGAGTCTGGAGAGGCACCAGCACCTCTGGCTCCTGCTTTGGGTTAATCGTTGGTTTAAAAAAAAACACCCGAGGGCAAATCCTATAATCGGGACCGAGCCAAAGGTGCCGGGGGAGCTGCCCCTCCAGTCTGGCCCCAGCGGCAGGAGGCTGGTGCTGGCCGCTCATGCCCTGCCTGGGGAGGCTGGGGGTGTGGGTTCCCGTCCCGGGGTTCGCTCGCCCCGAGCGCCGGAGCCCCCAGCGCGCGGCCCCGCTCCGGACCCCGGCTCGCCCGCGCGAAGCTCCCCCTTACCTGACGGCGGCCGCTTCCTGCTGAGCCTGCTCACCGCCCGGGTGAACATCGCCGGGGGGCTGCCCGGCTCCGGCCGGCCGGGAGCGGGAGGCGGTGCCCGCGACGGGAGCTCCCTGCGCCCCAGGAGGCGCCTCCGGTTGCGCGCCCTCTGGTGCCGCGGCGAGGGCCGGGCGCTCCCGGCACGTCCCCAGCCAAATGAGACGGGCCTGCGGTGAGCGCCCTCCCTGGGCTGGGACACCCCTAGGAGGCGCCCCGCGCGGCCGCTCCCCGCTGCTCCTAGGAGACCTCCGGCGGGGCGCGCTCCCTGTGCGCGGCCATCCCGCGGAAGCGCCTGAGGTGCGTTCGCTCCGCGCCCTCCGCCTCGGGCTGCCAGGCTCCTGCGCCCCCCGTGCGCTCCCTCCAGCTGCCCTAGGAGGCGCCCGGGCGCCCGCGCTCTGCAGCTGCCAGGCGGACTCTGGGCGCTGACTCAGGGGCCGGGCGCATCCTCCTCCCTCCGCCCGCGCACAGCCGCTGCCGCCGGGCTCCCTGCGGTTAGGAGCCGCATGCGAAGCGCAGCTGCCGCCTTTTCCTCCTCCAGTTTCAAAAAAAAAAAAAAAATCGAGCCCAGCAAAGGGGCGAGCAAGGGCAGGAAAAGCACCAAGGAGCCGCCAGGGGCGTCTGCAAGCGGGGCCCCCTTCTCGGCTCCCCAGCTGTGCAGCGGGCACCCACCCCCTCCAGACGCCTCCCCCCTCCTCCTCCAAGGAGCCTGAGCTGGGTGATGGGGACCAATCAGGGATTTCCCTACACCCCTCCTGAATTTCCCCAACACCCTCCTCACCACCCCCGGTGGTCAACTAGTTACATCAGTGTTGCCAAGGTAGTCATTGGTTGGAAATTTGAATTGAAATTGCAACATTAATACACACTTTAAAAGCATATACAGTGTATGATAAAATACTTGTACCTGGAAAAGTATAATAGGTTTGAAAAGTATGAACAAAGACAGCTTCACACAGCTGTTGTTTTTTCTGACAGTGTCGCACATTTGTTTCAGCAATGTTGACCAGCAGAATAATTTATAGTTATGATTGGTAAGCAAGGGGTGAATGAGCTCTGCCCGCCAGCTAGTGATGAACCTCGGGGAGGGGAGGCTTCAGGACCAGATGGTAATTACATGAACTCACCTACTCTGCCTAGGTATCCTGCAGACAGAGCTGTGCTGCCCAAGTGATCCGTTTTGGCTGGTCCTGGGTTACAAATCACTTTAATATTCCATGTGGGGGTCATAAAATGTCCTTATCCTTATTGTCTGAGTAAAGGGCAGCAGAACTGTGCTTAGCCTGCCTGAAGGAGGGGGTCACATTCAATGCTTAATTTTTGCCAGGGCTTGGCAGTTCATAGCCCCGGACTTGCCACATCAGTTATGAAAGTAAAAAACTTGCTTGAGCCCTGGCACCTCTTAATTATAAATTAAGCACTGGTCACCCTCAGCTGAACTTCACTCGCTAAGCAAAGGGTTTGGATAGCAGATCCCAGTGGAGGAAAGGAGGGGACAGGGGTTATGCTTGGTGGTGTGGGCTCTGCCTAAGAGTCACAGGCATTATTTGAATTGCCTCTCTCCCCTATTTAAAGATGGAGCTTATTAGGCTCCACAGAGAGTCTTTTGGGTTTTGTTATGTGGTCACTAGAGCTGAAATCATTAATAATCATGTCTAAGTGCTTAGACCTGCTGCAGGACACTTTTTCTGTGGAAAAAACAGCCCAGCCTGCACTTGCTGTGAGGTTCCCCCACGGAGAGCTGAAATCACAGAGAGCTGGGTGGAAGCTGAAGAGACCAACTTGCAGAGGCCACAGTGGCAGGTGGCAGCAGAAGGTGATGGCACATGGCCATCGACAATGGAGTGAACGGTGCATGACCAACAACAGTGGCCAGAGTGAGTGGCCGGAGAGAGTGGTGAGCAGCTAGAGGAACAAGCAAGGTGGCTTCTCCCCCAAACCCTCCCAGGGTGGGAGGTGAACTCATGCGAAAGCACCTCTATATTCTGGGTCTTCACTGACCAAGGACAACAACCATGAGTGGGGTGCAGTAGAGGGAGAAGGGAGGGGCATGTTAAAGGAACATTTCTTTGTTGGACTACGTTTTAGTGACTTTGCTCCAGAATGCTAGATTTGTGACTAAGAAACTTATATAAATATACATTTCCTAGTAGGCCAAGAGTTTTTTTAAAATGCATTATTTACCAAGGTCATTATCTTACATTGTTGCTATCTTGAGAGGTCGTTGTCTTGGGGAGTTTCTGTACTTAACATTTTTATTATATTATAATTAATTTTTACATATGAACATAAGAATGGATATACTGGGTTAGACCAATGGTCCATCTAGCCCAGTACCCTGTCTTCCGACAGTGGCCAGTGTCAGGTGCTTCAAAGGGAATTAACAGAACAGGGCAATTATTGAGTGATCCATCCTCTGTCATCCACTCCGAGCTTCTGGAAAGCAGAGGCTCTCAGAGCATGGTGTTGCATCCCTGCCCATCCTGGCTAATAACCATTGATGGACCTATCCTCCATGAACTTTTCTAGTTCTTTTTGAACCATGTTATAGGTTTGGCCTTCACAACATCCTCTGGCAAAAAGTTCCACAGGTTGACTGTGTGTTGTGTGAAGAAGTACTTCCTTTTGTTTGTTTTAAATCTGCTGCCTATTATTTACTTTCTCCACACCAATCGAATCATATCCTGTCTTAGTCCTTTCTTTTCTAAGCTGAAAAGTCCCAATCTTTTTAATCTCTCCTCATATGGAAAGTGTTCCATACCCTTAATCATTTTAGTTTCCCTACTCTGTACCTTTTCCAGTTCCAATATATCTTTTTTGAGATGGGGCAATCAGAACTGCATGCAGTATGCAAGATGTGAGCATACTATGGATTTATATAATAAAAGTGGAGAAGCTTGGTTTACCAGACTGAGCTGCAAAGCCAAAGCTGACAAACTATGTGAAAAGGCTGCAAAACACCAATCCTCTGTACTGCATCGACATGCAGAAAGCTTTATAAGCCAGTCGTTGTCAAAGCCAATTTTAGAAGTACTAACCAAGGCTGTTAAAAATGCTGGAGACAGTTTATTCGAACAACCATGACTGTCATATCATACTTTCTCTTTAAGCAAGAGATACCACTACAACACTACAAACTGGAGGCCAATGTTAAGTGCATTGTCATTTGTTAATCCTGAAGTTGGACACTGGTTCTGACTAAGACCAGCAAATAAATGCTCACTGTCTGCAAGAAACTCAACTGACTGGTTAGAAGCATGCAGTGCAACAGTGAACTCAGCAGTTGAAAAAGTGAAGAATTCTCTCACCATATTCAGAAAATGTGCATACATGGCTGATGAATGCACCGATGAAAATGGGTGTCAAGTATTAAGTCACTGCATACATTACCTTGATGTCAGTGGAAGGCCAGTAGATGCATTTCTAGATGTTCAGTTTATAGAAGACACATCGGCTGCGTCTTAGAAGAATTAAATGCTTGTAAATTGAACCCCAAAGAGATGGCTGCAGGTGCATTTGATGGCACTGCAAACTTCTCTGAGAGACATAGTGAAGTACAATCTTTGCTCAGAGAAAAGTGTAACTCTAAACTCTCCTGTACACAATGCAGATGCCATCTACTCCAACTAGCACTAGAACGAGCTGCAGAATCTCCAAAAGCCATTTAACAAGCTATAAATTTAATGGCTCATTATACTCTTTTTTTTTTTCCAGCAAGAGTCCAAAGGGACTGAACGTCTTGGAAACAAATTGAAGATACACTGGGACTGAAGTTCAAATTATTCCAACCTGGGAAAACTCACTCGCTTTCTCATGAGTGATCCTTGGCTGTTGTCTTAAAATTACTGCAACCGTTATTACTGGCTTTGGAAAGTATCTACTGAGATGGGATGGATCTAAGTAGTGAGGCTAGTGGACTACTTTTGTAACTAAGATCAGAAAAGACTATTGCCATTCTCTCTTGTAAGTCTACCTTTGAAACCACTTGGGTCATTAAACAATGCCATCCAGGCATCTGCTACAACAGTAGTAGGTCTTTGTCCAGCAATAGAAGCTACACTTGGATCAATCAGAGAGATATCCATTGAAAAAGTACTGGAAGAAGCAAAGACTTCAGTCCAGAGGCTGACTAATTAGGGCATTTATATTGACTCCTTAAATTAAGAGGACAAAAAGTGTTTGTTAAGCCAGCTGAAAAAGTAAAGTACACGGACTTGATTCTTACATCTCTACACCACCAACTTCTGGATTCTATCAGCATCTACATAGCTTTTACAGATGCCTGTCTTATAAAGTGAGTGAGGCACTACCTGTAATGGAGCTGCCTTGTGGTCAGGACAGAATAGAGAATTAGAACACAGAGTGGAATATCATACTGTGAACAAATGAAGATTTAACTTCAACTTCTTCTTTATCATCACCGGAGGTTCGACCCAATTTTTGTGCTATGTTTCCTGGGATGAAAGAAGGAGGAATTCATCTCTTTCTAGTCCCAGTCACAACAGCTACAGTTAAGCATTCTTTTTTCTCACTGAATAGAATTTTGAGTTCTGAAAGAAGTTGCCTTCTGCGTGACCATGAGCATATCATGAAGGACTGGAGGTACCAGAGACATGAGAAGCCACCAAAAATGAATGTACTGCATTCGAGAAGTTCATTAACAGCAAAATTACTACAAGAAACCAAGAAGAATGTAGATATAGTGCTTCATAGTAGGCTTGTGTAGCCAACTTTAATTTGTGTCAGGTTTCAGAGTAGCAGCCGTGTTAGTCTGTATCCGCAAAAAAAACAGGAGTACTTGTGGCACCTTAAAGACTAACAAATTTATTTTAGCATGAGCTTTCGTGAGCTAAAGCTCACTTCTTCGGATGCATAGAATGGAACACACAGACAGGAGATATTTATACATACTCAATTGATTAGACTCTGCCTGTTGGTATGCATACTTCCACCTTTTCATGTTCTCTGTATGTATAAATATCTCCTGTCTGTGTGTTCCATTCTATGCATCCGAAGAAGTGAGCTTTAGCTCACGAAAGCTCATGCTAAAATAAATTTGTTAGTCTTTAAGGTGCCACAAGTACTCCTGTTCTTTTTAATTTGTGTGATGATTTAAAAACATGAGTTAAATCTAATAAAATGAGCGCGATTCTGCAAGAGGCTGAGAAAAGCTCGTCTACGTTCAGCCCCGATGGATCCAGCCCAGTTGCAGCCACGATTACTTACAACCCACAGAAAATGTGCCTGTGTCACAGCATTTCATTTATCACAGCGCTATCCCAAGCTATAACCACCCTTCCCTGCCCCCATCAGCTCTCTGAGCGCCAGGCCTGCCCGGGATGCTTACCGCGTGTTACTGAATCATTCTGCACATCTCTCCCACACTTCCTCTTTTTTCCCCCTCTCCCTTGTTGTCTCCTTGTCCCTGCAAACTTTGGAACTGCTAAGCTGTTTCACCCTCGCACATTTTAGATCACAGTCTGTGGCAGTTTGGACTTGACTCATATGTTGTCTGGGCTCAGGCTGCAGGGGGGGAGTCTGAAAACCCTCCTTGATGGTGCATGCTGCTGTTGCAGAAACAGTCAAGACAAATTCATTTTATAGCCCATGCTAACCAGCAGTACTTTCAGGACAGATTTGACCCTGCCTGCACCCAGTCTTCACTACCTCTGTGTGTAATATAGGGCAGAGAAAGAACAAAAAGTCTCTATTGGCTTAACTATAATTACACACAGAAACTATGTTCAAAGAATGTTCAGGTTGCAAAGTCTTGCATGTGTCAATTAGGAAATGCCATAATTAAGGTTGCCTGTGAGGCCTTAATCCAGCTCCCTTGTGTGTATGCACGATGACAGTCTTTAAATACATGATCACATACTGTTTTTTCCACTGGTCCTCACCCTCATTCAGTGCACAGGCTGGATGGTGCTCACTGAGCAAGCAGCTGTTCAGTATTCTGTGTTGTCCCTGTTGTTCAGTGTGCAGCCCCATGCCTTCGTTACAGCACACTATCCCCAAGCCGAATGATTCATTTCCTCATGAGCTTTTTTGTGGTGCTCATCACTATCATGCCTGAGTGGTTCACAAACACTAATGATTTTATTTACACAACAGCCCTGTGAGATCAGTTGATATTTTTATCCCCATTTTACACCTGGGAAATTGAGACACGGAGACATTAAGGTCACAAGTGTCCACTAATTTTGGGAGCCAAATTTGAGACACCCGGGGCCTGGTTTTTCAGAGGACTTAGCTTATGATCACTTTACATGTTCAAAGCACAGCTCCCATTGACCACAGTTGTGAGTTCTCTGCACTTCTGCAGCTCAGATGCTAGGGTCTTAGATCAGGTACTCAGAAAATAAGGAACACAGGATTAATGTCCACCTATGAAAGGTTTGGTTTAAATGACTTTGCCCAGCCTCTCACAGGGACTATGTGGCAGCAGCAAGGATAGAATCCAGTTTCCCAGGAGAGCATTTAACTGCCATAACTGTGACACCCTCCTTTGTCTTCCTGCTGTCCCCTGCCTCATTCACTACACACCTTCCAACTTCAGCAGAGTCCTACAGCCAATAGCCTCCTTCATACACGGATTCACCCCAGAGCACCATCCACCCTGGGCACTGAATGAGGCAGGGTTCTGTGGGGAAAATAGCATGTAATTAAACTATCGTAATGCATACATGCAAAGGGGCCCAATTAAGGTTGCACAGGCAGCCTTAATTCTGGTATTGCCTAACTTCTGAGTGCTTGACTTTGCAAGTTTAAAATTCATTTGATGACATTTGTGTATGTAATTTCCTATGTTTTTTAAAAAAAAAAGCAAACTGAAAAAAACATTCAACACGTGGAGCCATATGGACACCCACAAGGGGCATCGGCACAACAGTTGGAACCTTTAAATCCACTGCACAGACCTCTGCCATCTTAGCTAATGGAGTAATTGATAGCAGTAGTATGTTGCCATCCTTTATGCGGACCAGGAGCTAGAGGGGGGGGATGAGACACACAGTTTGCCCATGGGTTTCACAGATATTTGCTGACAGCACAGGAATGGGTAAGACACCAAAATCTTGGGTTCCATGTCAGGCTCTGGAAGAGTGTATCTAGTCGTCCTCCTTCTGTCCCGGTTCCCTCCCACGCCTAACCCTTCTGCCCCTGTCCTCTACAGCCTGTCTCTGCCCAATCTCCCCCCTTGCTCTTCCATCCCAGTCTTTTTGCCCAAGCGGTCCCAGTCTCTCACCCCCAGGCTCCTCATCCAGTTTATCTCCAACCCCATCTCCCTCCCACTGGACTCAGTCCATTAGGCTCCTTGTCCCACTCTACTGCCCCAGCCCCGCCCCGCCCCTGTCCAGCTCTTGTTCCCCCTGCATTTGAGTCAGGCAACTTCCTCCTTGACATTGCTTCCGCACGAGCAGGAGGAGCACTGAGTGCATGGCTGGAGCATGCTTAGCACGGCCAGACTCTTCAGAGAATTCACCTGCCAGACTCTACTTAAAGTCTCTACTAAGCACGTATAAGCTGAGACTTTTTGGAGGATTATGATTTGGCCAAATTTCAGCAATTTTTCATGGGAATGGCAAAAAGCTGGTACCAGGGCAGCCCCCCGGCCAAATTTCAAACCCTACCTCCAAAATGTAATAATTAATGGACAGTTTCCATTCAGCATAAGCATTGGAGGTGAAATCCTGGTCCCACTGAAATCAATGACAGTTTTTCCATCGACTTGATTGGGGTAGGAATGTCACCCTGGGAGTTTGGAGATACCAGAATGCTGACTCCGTAAGTAGATTATATTTTATGTCTCTCTTTGGCCACACAAATCATAGCACTTTGCCTGCTATCTGCAATGATTTGCCTGTACAATACTAGACTTTTGCCTTGAGTACCAGGTCCAACAGCAGTACTGGTGATTTCTTAGCCCCTCGAAATGGATTGAAAACAAATTGCGGGGGGAGGGGAATATGAACAAACAGCTATGTACAACTGCAGAAGAGCTACACAGCGGCATTTCCAAGCAGATGTAAGATTGACCCTGGCACATATAATTAGAATATAATTGCAGCTTCTGTGCAACTGTCAGCCTATGTGTGAGACGGGTACTTACCCAGAACAATAAGGTACAAACAGTGCCCGTAGGCCCAGAGTAGAGTTACATCCAGAGGAGAAAAAAGGAAGAGGAAATGTGCATTGTACCAATGTTTAGGAGCCAACCATTTGGAGACATGGCCTGGGGCATTTTCCAGCTATATCTATCCCTAAAGGTGCACCAGATGGAATGAGGGGGATTGCTCAGTGGTTTGACCATTGGCCTACTAAACCCAGGGTTGTGAGTTCAATCCTTAAAGGGGCCATTTAGGGAACTGGGATTAAAAATCTGTCTGGGGATTGATCCTGCTTTGAGCAAGGGGTTGGACTAGATGACTTCTGAGGTCCCTTCCAACCCTGATAGTCTATGGTCCAAAACACCAAGTGCCTTGCTTCCTGCCTATCAGCTCTGATGGTACTTTTCTAAACAATTCAGGTGGCAAAACCCAAATGCTTTGCCTCAGCACTTGCCTGGCACATCATCTCAACAATGAAGCACTCTTTCCATCCGTTAAAAACTTTCCTCTTGTAAGATATTCATAGCCATAAAGTGAAACTCTACTTAGAAAAGTGACCATATATCAATAGCACTTTCTTACTCATCACATCACACATCTGATCCACTTGTTACCAAAAAAAAAAAAAAAAGGGTGGGGGAGTATCTTACTACTTTTTACTCCTGTGAGCATTCAGAGCCAACACAGTTATCAAAGAGCGAGCTTGATTATGTTCCTGCTCAAGGGCCAGATCCAAAGTCCATTGTAATCAATGGAGATATTTGGGCATTGGATTCAGCAGAAATATCAACTAAGAACACAATCTCATTCCCTTTGTAGTCAGTAGTCAAGAAGTCTTAGGTCCCCTGATCAGAATGCAGGTCCAAATTCCATCATCCTTGACAACTCTGCAAACTCTCTGAGGTGCACCAGGTTGCACCGCTGTAACTGATGGCAGTTTTATGCCAGCAGAAACTTTCTTTTTAGTGATGATGATTAAGAATGAACATAGCTTGATTTCCAGAGCACAGATGGGTTTTGCAGGATGAGCAGTTACAAAAAATCATTTTCTTGTAAACTGAGCATGCAACTCTTATAATTTCCAGCCCTACATCTTTCCTGAATAGAGACTGGCAGTGGCATGGAACTGGTGCTGCATGCATTAGAAACTAGTTTGAGGCTGTAAAACATATTTTAGATATGGTCTAATGTCAAAATTGAACTAAAGTCTATGGAACAAAAAGCTTTGTGTACTAATACATTGTACCACCTTGCCTCCAAGATCTTCCCTTTATGGGTTTAGAGAAATCTTATGGTTTAGAGAAATCTCCTTTTGTGTTTTATTTCCCTAGGTCAGCATTTCAGTGGTGTACCATATCACAGCTAGTTATTGCGCAATCTTTTGTGCTTGGGCAAGAGCCAGTACAGAAATAGACATAGTCCAGGAATTTTTTTAAGCTTCAGTAATAAAAAAAAGAGTAGTTAAAAAGACAAAGCTAATTTTAAAATATTTTTAACATTTATAGTTTTTAACAAAGAAAACAATGATAGTTTAGACCTTCCACAGGTCTAGAACATGTTCACAATCCATATGCTGATCTTGCAAGATTGGAACTTGTGCCCCTGTGGCTCTAAATGCAGAATGACAGTGCATCTGCAGTTCCCACTGAAATCAATGGGAGTTTTTTGAAAACCAGGCCCCCGCCGCCGAATTACCGCCAAAGACCGGGCTGCACTTCGGCGGCGGGTCCCGCTTCGGCGGTAATTCGGAGGCAGGGGGGGGCCCCGCCGCGGGTCTTCGGGGCACTTCGGCGGCGGGTCCCGGAACAGAAGGGCCCCCCGCCGCCGAAGACCCCGGGCCCCCGGAATCCTCTGGGTGGCCCTGGAGAGACAGGCAGAGATTTTAGTTGGACACAACAAGACAGCTCTGGAGCAGAGAGGTAAATAACTGAATTGCTAGGGTAGAGATTGTTGAATGTGTATGCAAATGAGATTACTCAGTGATACGGTGTAGAGGGAGAAGGGAAGGGGACCAAGGACAGAGCCCTGTGGAACCCCCAGAGAAAGTTAGAGGGAGGTGAGGAAAACCCTCTGAAGGCCACACTGAAGGAGTGATTAGAGAGGTAGAAGGAAAACTAGGAGAGGACAGAGTCATGGAAGCCAAGCGAGGACAAGATTTCAAGAAGAAAAACATGGACAGTGGTGTAAAAGATGGCTAACAGCTCAAGGAGGCTGAGCACGGAGTACTGGTTCTGAGCTTTGGCTAGGAAGAGATCATTAGTGACTTTAGTGAGACAAGGGTCGGAATACAGATTGAAGAGGGTCCAGGATGGAACTGGAAAAGAGGACCTCCAGACAGCGATTGTAAACAGCATGCTCAGTGAGCTCAGAAAAGGAAGTGAGAAGGGAGACAGAGCAGTAGTGGGAGAGGCAAGTGTGGTAGAGGGCTGAGTTTTTTTTAAGATGGGAGAGGTTAGATCATGTTTATGAGGGGGGAAGAACCAGAGGAGAAAGAGAGGTTGAGGAGAAGAGGGAGGGCATGAGAGTGGACACAAGGGAGATCAGGATGGGATTGGGGTCACTGGGCCAAGTGGAGGGTTTAGAGCAGGACAACTGACAAGAGACTTGTCTGTGATGGGAGAAAGGAGAGAGTGGTGGGTGGGGAAGGGGAAGGTCACATAGTTTGTTCTCTCATGGAAGAAGTTGTGAGATCCTTTGCAGAGAGAGGTGTGGAGGCAGGAGGAGGGGAAAGGCTGAGGAGTGAGTGAAATATGGCAAAAAGGTGGCTAGGATTGAGGGCATGGGATTTAATTAAATTGGAAATGTAGAGTTGTGTAGTTCAAAAAATGGCAGAAGTGAAGGAGAGGAGACTGAATTTGTAGTGGAGGAAGGCAGTCTGGGCAAAGGAATTTTGCTAGAGAGTAAGAGGTGGAGTGGAGGAAGCAGATGTTGGGGGTGAGCCAGGGCTGGGTGAGCCAGGTGGACCTTGCAGTTGGAGAGAGGCAAAAGAGTCAAGGGTGGAGGAGAGTGAAGGATGGAGAGAAACAACCATATAGATGAAAGAATGGGAAGAGAGCAGGAAGGAATGGACTGAGAGCAGAGAAGTCATCAATGCTGATGGATTAGAAGTCACAGAAATGCTGAGTAACAGGACATGAGTGGAAAGGGGAGGGGCGGCTGATGGGCAATGCTGAAAGAATACAGACTAACACGGCTGCTACTCTGAAGTCTGAGAAGGGAAACTCTGTAACACAGAGGAAGAGAAAGAGAGAGCAGGACTTGGTGAAGACCAAGTCCAGTGAACAGCTCTTTTGGTGAGTAGGAGAGTTCACCCAGCGTCACCGGGCGAATGAAGAGGGGAGGGGAGGAAAAGAGGGAGGAATTGAAATCAGAGAAGGTGGCTGATAGGGAAGCATTGGGCAGATTGTAGATGACAGCAACATGAACGGAGAGAGGAGAGTCAGATGCAGTGCTGTTCAACCAAAAAGAAGAGGAAAAGGGAGGCAGGGAAGTTGTATAATATATTTATATGTTTGCAATAAACATACACCTAATTTAAAAGGTTTTTTTCATATTACAGTTCATTACTTGCTGTATTTTTGTTTGATCTTCTATCTGTAAAACAGGTATATCATCGCCTTTCTCAATGGTAGGGTTGTGAGGTTTAATTAAGTTTATGTAAAGCACATGAAGATACTGAAAAAGTACAGAAGGGCAAGTTTTATTTAAAAATCCTCTAAATTCTTGAGAAAAATAGCACATCTGAAGACTTTTGTAAATATTTTGTTGCAGTGCAGCAACTGAAGTTCACTTAAAATAATCCAGGTTCTAATTTTTACTTCCTTTCCTGTAGCAATATGCTGTAGTCATGCTACACAATGTAAAGCTGTAGAAGCCTGTAGCTTAATTGTACTGTATTCTAAATTATGTACAGAGATTTCAGGTGAGTTATGGACACACCACCATCTAAATACAGCACTTTTCAGTTGTAGATCTCGATGCACTTTACATGGATAAGCATCGGTATGCCCATTTTTCACATTTGTGAATTACTGATTTCCAGAAGTGAATGCTCAGCCCCTTTGAGAATCAGGCTTCAAGCTTGCACAAGGCAAACAGTCAGTGACAAGGCTGGGAAAACAATCCAGGCAGCCATTCGGTGCCATTCTGATCAGTATCTACAAAACTCATGTCAGTTTGTGCCTTATACTGCCAGTGTTTTGGGACTAAAGTGCTGATGTACTTGGTCCTTACAATCTGGCACTTGTGTACATATAAAAGTATAATGGAATTATATTGTCTATGTTCCGTTTTACATGTGCTTTAGTTTACAGTACATTAACAGAGTTCACACATTTTTAAGTTAAATCAATCACATTTTTTCCGAGTGCAGATAATAAATCCTCTCAAGCCCCCTCACTAAGTTTTGTAGCGCTGAACTCACCCCTAAAAAAACCCCAAACAAACAAACAAACAAACAAAAACCAAGCTAAAGCAATCCCAAAGCAATATGTTTGATAATCCTCAGCTGTCAAACTGAAATGGGACTAGTCTTCACAGACCCTCTGGACTCCAGCAGCCAGGATTTCCCAATTTTACACTGAGAAATCTCAACTGCCATTGACAAAACAACTTGATAGGTGCATCTTTGTGCTATGGATTTTACAGATTAAAAATTTAGGGCCTTGTCCTGAACACACAAATGCACAGGAGCAACTTTACTCCTGTAAGTGGTCTCACTGAAGCCAACAGAACTACTCATGAAAGAATATCACGTCTGTGTTCGCAAGATCAGACCCTCATAGCTACAACAACAACAAAAACATAGCTAAACGTAGCTCCATTGAAGTCAATGGAGCTACTATGCCTGTTTCTTCTTCTTCGGCTAGCCCTTGATGCGAGGATGTCTGCCAAGGGGGTTCACTGGTGAGGTTTTAAGTGGCTGAGGAGCCCAATTCTTGCCCTGCAGATTTTCCCTACAGAAGTGACAGGTGTGATCTTGAAGGAGACAGCAGTCGGCTGGAGTGTTGTGCCCTTTCTTTCTCCTTTATTGCTTCTCTGTTTCATGAGCACATCTGTTCCAATTTACACCACGTGAGGAGCTGGCCCCATTTTTAAGTCATTATCCTTCTTTCCTTATGCTACTGGAAGCACTGCAGATGATTAAAACAAAGCATGAAAATTTAATTTTCTGCACTTAACTCAGCTTACACAGTGAAATCAGACCAGTTGGTCTGAATTTCTTTTATCATGTACAATGTACATTTGCAGCACTCCTGGGGAATGTTTACAAATGATCTAAAAAAATAAACACCCACTCCTTAGGATTGTTAGCATTTTACTATTTCATTTAAAACTGTATATTTGTATTAGGTTTTGTAAACCAAATTCCCCCCCACATTTTGGGTATAGAGTACTTGACAGCATCCATTGAACCAATACAGTACATGAAAATATTGTAAGACATGAAACCTTGGACCCATTCCTTGTCCCACTGAAATCAATGCCAAAATTCCTATTGACATCAATGAGACCAGGCAGTGGCTCCAGGGCTGGCGCAACCCATTAGGCAACCTAGGCGGTCGCCTAGAATGCTGACATTTGGGGGGTGGCGACCGCGGTGGCCGAACATCCGGCCACCGCGATTGTCGGCGGTATTTCGGGGGCAGGACCTTCCGCCGCCTCTGTCGGGGGAGCCATTTTGGGGGCGGGACCTTCCACTGCCTAGGGTGCCAAAAAGGCTGCCAGCGCTCCGGACTGGCTCCAAGGTTCTCAAATCAAAATGAAGTACATAATCTGAACAATAAAAATATAGCTTCTCTACCAACAAAGAGAAAAAAATGAAAATGTGCAAAACATCCACAAGATAGGGCATGTGTTCAGTTCATTTGTGCTATCATGCAAGCAGATTTTATTTAAAAATGCTACTCGTGTCCTGGATTTGAGTTTAAATACTTTCTTTATTGGAAAGAAATAAAAGTACTTCTGCTTAGTTGTCTTTCATATAAAATCTATTGTTGCAATATTTACCATGAGTAAACTTACATAAAATTTACATAACAGTAGATGGTTGATTTAAAGGCCAAATTCCAACTGGAGGATTCAGAAAATTTTATAGGATTCAGCGGCAACTGGAGCAACATGTAATATCAGCGATTGGAGATGTCGGTTTAAGGGCCTGATCTCAATTATACATGTATTACACCAATGTAACTCCATTGGTTTCTGTGAAGCTATCCCCCGATTTACACCAGTGTGAGAGCAGAACCAGGACCTACATTTAAAGTCAGAAATAGTTTGGTTTTCTTTTAAAATGAAAACAGGTCTTTGAAAAAATTCAGTAGCCCAGTGCTTGAGTCCTTTAAAAAAAAAAAAAAAAGCATGCCAGGACACCCTTCTCATAAGTGATAATAATGCAGACTAGGGCAGCTTGCTCAGGCCAAGGAAGCCCAAGGCACTGGGTTCCACATGGCACCCTCCCCCCACCCAAAGGGGCCTACACAGGGCTGGCTACAGCTTTTTTGCTGCCCCAAGCAGCAAAAAAAACCAGCAAAAACAAAAACGATTGAGCTGCTGCCAAAGTGCCTCCGAAGAGGAAGAGAGGGAGTGAAGGGCCCGCTGCCGAATTGCCCTTGAAGACCCGGACGTGCCGCCCCAATAACGGACAGACTGCCGCCCCTTTCTATTAGCCGCTCCAGGCACGGGCTTCCTTCGCTGGGGCCTGGAGCCAGCCCCTGGCCTACATCACAATCCAACACCCACTCAGGCTCCCTTCTAGCACTGGCAGCAGTGTGTCCCAGCAGCTTGTGAAGCACCCTCTCCTTCCTGCGGCTTGGGACAGAGCAAGTGAGCGAGAGGCACCCCCCCTTGGTGAGCTGCCAGAAGTCTCTGGCCAGAGCCAGCAGGAACCACGCTCACAGCCAGCAGCTCCTGGCAGCTGGTACAAAGCAGGGAGCTCTTGGCTTAGGGGGTGGGAAATGGCTCCAAGACCCACTGAGGTGGGGGAGAGGCAGGTGTAAACCATCCAGTCCATGACCCGCCACTTCCCTATTATAGTGATAGTACCAGAAATAGTGGAGCACCATTCCAGCTCCCCAGACAAGGGCTGGAATCGCATTGTGGCACAACGAGTCCTGAGATAAAGACTTCCTTTCTAGACTATATAGAAAATCCTTTAGAGCCAAATTCTGCTGTGACATGGAACAGGGACTCTAGGGGGTAAATGAGAAGTGGGTTTGAAGACACACATGGCACACCCTATCGGTTTGTACAGCACGCTGAGAACATAGGATGGAATGCACAATGGGAGCATTAACTGTTTGTATTACACCTACGTTATCTGTTCTGCAGGAGATGCTCATACCAGTAGGTGTTTCTGATGCCAACTTTCCTTCAGGTGCCTGCCAGGGAAGGTTGCTTTAACTCCCACCAGAGCACCCTTGACAGAAGCTGCTGAATCAGCACATTTTCTGGCTGCCTTGCCATACTACCTTCCCAGCTGGAACTGTCCCTTGACAGCTTGTCCCCTGGCACCACTTTCACTGCCGGGGCCTATGACAGGTTTCAGACTAGCAGCCGTGTTAGTCAGTATCCGCTAAAGGAACAAAAGTACTTGTGGCACCTTAGAGACTAACAAATTTATTTGAGCACAAGCTTTTGTGGGCTACAGCCCACTTCATCAGATGCATAGAATGGAACATATAGCAAGGAGATATATATACACATACAGAGAACATTAAAAGGTGGGAGTTATCCTACTAACTCTAAGAGGTTAATTAAGATGAGCAATTATCAGCAGGAGAAAAAAACTTTTGTAGTGATAATCAAGATGGCCCATTTCAGAGTTTGACGAGAAGATGTGAGGATACTTAACATGCGGAAATAGATTAAGTGTGTGTAATGGCTCAGCCATTCCTAGTCTCTATTCAAACCTAAATTGATGGTATCTAGTTTGCTGGTATCTAGTTTTAGGTTCCATTGATACCTAAATTGATGGTATCTAATTCAAGTTCAGCAGTTTTTCAAAAGCTTCAGAAACAGACTCCAAGGAGAAACTGCTGAACTTGAATTAATATGCAAACTAGATACCATTTACACTCATTTTACAGAGAGGTAAAGTGAAACAGCAATTGTGTCATAACCAATATGATTACTGGTCACCAAAAAGAGAGAAAGTGTACGATAATCAGTTTATGTGGTACCAAATATATATATCTTGACCAGAGATTAATGTCATTTTAATCCATGATATAAAAGAACAATCTTGGTATTTGTTTTATTTAACCAAAACACTGATATCACAGCATAATTAGATCTTGGAGACATAAAGGTTTAGTTATATCAAATATGCTTCTGGCCCTAAATCTAGACATGTTATTTTTATTGGCTTGCTTCAAAGCATCAAATGTATCTTTCTATTTATTGTTGTTTTGGCAAACATCCTTTAAAACATTTTGTCTTCCAGGAAAGTAAATCTTGAAATATATACATAGAGTCCCTGTATCCAGTGAGACTTTAAAAATATTTAGAGTAAAAAATCCCTCCTGTATATTCTCAGTTTACACACAGAGGAATCAGTGACAGATCACTGCTGGCTCATGGTTTGAATACACTATAGAGTGTGGGTTTGTAAAGCCTACTCCTCTTGAAGAAAGCAGCATATGCCACAACCCTGTGCGTTGCCCATTTTCAAGTATCAATGTTCAAGGCCCAAGAGCCATTCTTTGGAAATGTTAACCCTGGAAGAGCAAACCCTCTGACGGTAACAGTTTCATATTGTAGGTCTCAGTTAAATACATCCACTCCTTTGAGATGCTTATGTAGTTGTACACAAAACTATAACAGAAAAGGAGTAGTTGATACAAAATTTCTTAATTTTAAAACAGTCTTAAAGATGAACAGCATTATCTTATCCACTACACTATCATTACAGTTGGACTTGTCATATGGGTTTGAGGCATAAAATTATATTCACTTCATGCTTTAATGACGTTACATATACTAAATATGTGATATAAAACTAAATGAAATGTTAATTTGCAGGAATTTAATTACAGTTTAAGCAGGTTTTAGTATTGTTTATGGTTTGTATTACAGAAGTGCCTAGACTGCAGCCAAGATCAGGACTCTATTGTGCTTGATACTGTGCAAACACACAGCATGAGAGACAGTCCCTGTCCTGAAGAGCTTGCAATCTAACTAGACAGGCAAAGGATGAGAGGAAAGGGTCATAACAGAGAAGACTGGAGACTGAGGCACAGAGATTAAGTGACTTGCCCAAGGTCACACAGGAGGACTGTAGCAGCGCTGAGAATTGCAACCTAGATCTCCAGTCATAGTCCAAAGCCTTAAGCACAAAGCTGTCCTTCCTCCTCTACTGTACCATACAAATGGTGGTGACCGAATTTGCTACTGAGCAGTTAGTCAGGAGTCCCACTTGCAAAGGACAAAAAATGGTGGCTGGAAAATGGGGTATAGTTGTTGTGAACTCCCTCTTCTCTATGGGGTCATTAAGAGCCTAATTTTGCAAGTGCTCGGTGTTCAGCTCCCAGTGACTCAAATGGGAGAGCAGTACACAGAGGGTTTTGTAGGACCAGTACCTAGGATTTCAGGGCCCTCCTTGGGATACTCTAAATTATGCTCGGGGGGTCAATCCCTTCTCCTGAGGGTGTGGAAGTTCCCCATACAGTGGGACTAGGGAGGCAGAGGACAAGGAGACATCAACATTGCAAACCATGGCAATATTTGGTGTTTTGCATAAGGTCCCAGCTCCTGGAATCAAACCATCATGGAAAATGCTCACATTTCATTTTTTAAGACTTTCCAGCCCCCAGGGTTGTGGAAGAAAGCTTTAATGTGTGATCCACATGCACCCTAAAAGTTTTAGAACCCAGAAGACAAAGAAAAACAATCACTTATTTTAAAAATTCCATTAATCAATTTTCAAATTTAGTCAAATTCATGATTTATGAAGACCTGCCTCACGATGATTTTTTGAATGCTTGGGGTTGTCAGTTCTGAATTATGTGGGGAATGTGACTCTGCACAGCATGGAACTCAGCCCCAGGGAGACCCTGGGCTCCGGTCACAGAAGGAGGGGCTGGGAAGGAGCTGCTATGGGGATCTTCCTTCCCCCACGGAAGAGCACAGCTCAGGGGCTAGTTAGAAATGTTGCTCATTTGTTTCCCTGCCTTCCCCTTTGTTTTTCACAGCCCTCCCACTACACAACACATGGGTTAGAAAAAGAACTGCACTCACTCCCTTGCTGCTTTTCCTCCATACCCTGCTTGAGGCATCTAAAAGGAGTTCTGTTCATGCTTACCCTTCTTTCCTTTCTCCATTTTCCTTCTCTGCTTTTACCCATTGGACAAGGCTGTTTATATATTTCAAAGACCTCCACAACTGGGTATCAAGACAAAGGTGCAGCTTCTGCAAACACTAAGGCAATCTTAAACATGGAAGAATCTCCTTGAAGTTAAGAGGGCTACTTGTGTGCTTCAAGTGTTTGCAAGGGTATGGGCAAAAATGCAAAACACCCTGACCTGAGTCTGAGAGAGTTCCCTGTTTGCAACGTGAAGGCACGTGAAATTCAGGCAGGGTAGCATGAGTCAGACAAGGCTCCTAGGAGAGCAACACAATGTTAGTTCTACCATGCAAGAGTTTGGGCAATGAGAAGGGGCGAGTCACACCAATATCAAACAGGCTGACTGACAGGGTTGCTCAGAACATGGTTGAGAAGAGCTTACTTGTTCAGAGCCACACGAAGTATGGCTTTACTGGGGGGCAGGGAGGGAGTGTTCTTAACTCAGGTTAAAATAGCAGAAGACATGGCAACTCAACCTTTAACTTAGGTTAGCAGCTCGAGTTCAACTCCAGCCTCCCCTATAGGCTTTAACTCATGCTGCTCACCCAAGTTCCTGCGTCTTCACTGCTATTTTAACCCGAATTAGCTTAACTAACATTTTCTTGGGGGGGGGGTGGCAGTGAAGACATCTTGATACAGATCCTGTAGCTTGGGGTAGGGATCTAATCCCTACAGGTGTTCCCCACAAAGCTTGATCATTTTAGCATTGTGCTGGTGTTGGCAAGTACACAGTCCTTCCCTCAAATGCAAGTTTGAAAACTGAGTTTGCAATGTTAGTAAATTACTTTTATAAGTCAGTATGCTGGACCATGGAGTTTATCCTGGTATACTGATAAAGTTACAGAAATTACACGCACATTTGTTTGGCCTGTGTGACATTGTGTAATTAAAATAACCATACAAATTATTATTGCTACCACTGTTATAGAATTGCAACGAATCTTACACAAAATATAACTCATGGCCAGAAAGGGTTAAACAGCTTGCTGCTAACTAACCCAAAGTTGGCCTTTAAAGACATGTTAGAAATGGTAATTAAAGCCATTCCATGGCTAGGTAGGCTAGAACTTTGAAATGTAAACCTATATTGTTAGAAGTGATAGTAACTGTGTGTATCTAAGATACTACTCCTGTAAAGAGACAGTTCCTGTCTGTCACTATAGCTACTAATATTAACATTTAGATGAATCTTGGGTAAAATAATGTCATTGTCTATATGTCTCTTTGAAGTTTGTGATAGACTGCCTAATGGATAAATTGTCCTATGTTAATTTGTGTAACTAATTACTGGTGGTGTTTAGAAAAGAGACAGTTACATCAAAAGCCTATTGTTTACCCAGGACTGTCAAGTCAATTGGATGCAAGAACACCATATAAAAAGACCCTTGGGTCTTGATCCTGTTTATCTCAAATTTGCTTGAGGTTTCATGCAGGGGAAGCCTAATCCACAAGGACTGAGATCCCAGTTCTGACTCTACTGCCTAAAATATAAACATTGGACTATAACCTATGGACTAAATTCTAAAGGAACTCTTTGCAACTACAAAGCTCACCCTTTCGGCTACGTATCCGAACCTCACAAATTGAACTCATGTCTATGTATATTGATCTTTTAAATCATACTCTCCTCCCTTTTCTTTTAAAATAAATTTTAGTTTAGTTAATAAGAATTGGCTGTATGCATGTATTACCTGTAAGGTAATGTGCCCGATCCTTTGGGACTGGTAGAGCCTTTTCTTTTATATGATGAAATAAGATTTCAAATCTTCATCATATTTGACTTGGGTACCTGGATGGAGGCTGGGTTACTCCGAGGAAACTGTTGTTTGCACTTCTGAGTAACGAGTAAGGTATAATAGATTTACCAAGCCAGCACTAAACAGCTTCTAAGTATTGAATATCCACCAGCTTTGGGGTTTGTCTGCCCCATTCTTTGCAGTCACCTTAAGTGAGTGACCTCGGCTGGCTCCCCCTGGGGACCCCAGTCACAGCCTGCATCTTATGCCCACATAGAGATCAACCTCATGAATATCTCTTGACTAAGGTCAAACGTGAGACCTCATGGCAAATTGAAGGGAAACGATCTTTCTAATGACTATGAGGCTCAAATTCTCAAACAATAAATACTTGGTTTTGCACTCATGAGAGCAGTATGATGGGGAGCAGGCACAGGATTACTATTCACTCTATCAGCACTTAACTCTCATAGAACCTTGAGCATGTTCAGTGTATCTCTAGTTCAAAAAGTGTCTGGATTTTTTCCAGTGTGGAGCAGAGATTGTTGTCCGGCCCTTTCTCCTCTCTGATCACGTGAACTGTGCCCCCACTCCCTCCAGCATTCATTCACAAGCATACATCACTGTTTACAGAGAAAAGTAAAATATGAGGAAAGTATTTAATGATACAGATTTTGTCCTTTCCAAAACAAAAATCATACTGCAGCAGTTTTGTTCCCCAGTCTTTCTGCCCGTGCTCCTTAGCACAGTTCCCTGCCATCTAGTTTTGCTCTCCTCCAAATGCTTCCTTGCGAGCTAACTCTTCATTCCCCTGCAGATGGTACAGTACTCTTGTTTTTCCTCATTTCCTTGCCCAGACCCCTTGTTGCTTTGATCCTTTACCTGTTCTTGTAAACTAACTACTTTAACCATCCATCTCTTCCTCCACTTGTATTCCACCCGTTCCTGGACCCTTTTCTGGCAAATCCCACTAGTGGCTGGCAAAGCTAGTCCCTCTTTTTGGCTTTAGTTTTTTAATAAGGTTCTTGTGCCTTCCCCTCAGATGCAGCAGTAGCCTGCAAAAGCACCTAGAGTACTACATGGCCTGCCAGTCTGAAAATCCTTTGCGTGCAGAATGGTTTTGAAAAGTTATTCAAATCCACATGTATAAGTTGTCAGACACAGTTTGATAAAAAGCACCCTCCACTCATTTTAATTTTGCGTTTACTTTCAGCACACATCTGGTTTGGGTAACAGACAATTCCATAAACATGCTTATCATTAATGGGAGGAACAAGCATTTTTTAGAGCAAAGTTTGGTGGCTCTTATTTGTGCCTGCCAATGAGGGAAATTAAAAACCTCTATTGGCTAGTTAAATACTAATTAGTCATGCTCATTAAACGCTTCACTACTAAAAATAACAGCAACCTTTACTTTTCCTAGCTTCTCTCATTAACACCAATGGGCCTTCATCTATATCCTGACTAAACAGAGGAAAAAGGTTGAGAGGAAAGCACTTTGTGTTTCTTTTCCATTACTTTTGAATTACAGATGGGGTAATTTTAGACATCTCTCCAAGGATCAACAATGTCCTTGCAAGGCTGGTCTGTTTCATCTCCTCCAACATACCTGCAAGACTTCAAAGCAACCTTTTAAAAAACTCAAAGTAGCACAATGCACTACAAACAGGGTGGGGAAGAACGAAGGGATAGCGGAGAGCTTTGCTAATCAGCTATTTTCATAGTATTGATAACACTTCAAAGAGTCAACAGAAACCTCAGTGCAACAGTGAGTCAATGCAGTTGCTTCAACTGTAAATGAATTACTTTAAAGACATGGGTCAAATGCTTACACACACTCTAAAGGCCTTTCAATTAGCTATAGGACTGATGACAAAACCATCTCAAATGTGTTTCAGAATTCATGGATTAATCACATCCAGACTGATTCAAAGCTGAAGACGTGAGGCATTCCACTTCCCCTTTTAAAATAAATTTACATGCATACAGAGCAGCCATAGGGATAGGAATGCATATATTTGTGGGCCAGGGTGGAAGGGACAGCATGATCTTCACTTGCCCTAGGCCTATACTGGAAACATTACAAATGATATCTCAACACAAGCAGTCAATAATGGCTGCTAAGGACATATTAGTGCATCAAGACTGTCCTTTTTTGTAGACAAATGTTAAGTTTAACTGTGTTGGGAAATATATTAGTAATGAAGAGGAACAATCAGGGGCAACTCTAGACATTTTGCTGCCCCAAGCACGGCGGCATGCCGCGGGGGGCGCTCTGCCAGTCGCCAGTCCCGCGGCTCCGGTGGACCTCCCGCAGGCGTGCCTGCGGAGGGTCCGCTGGTCCCGCGGCTCCACCGAAGCCGAGGTCCACCGGAGCCCTGCCTGCCACCCTCCCGGTGACCGGCAGAGTGCCCCCCGCAGCATGCCGCCCCAAGCACGCGCTTGGCGTGCTGGGGCCTGGAGCCGCCCCTGGGAACAATATAGTATAAATGGAATAGGCTATATACTATCTGGTAAACTATAGTGAGAAATTTCTCATTGAATTATAGCCAAGGGAGCCATGCAAGCATAAGTGTTCACATTTATTAGAATGCTAATCAAGAAAATATCAGCAAAAATTCCCTATAAAGGGAAATTTACTTGGTTGGTAATGGATTAAGTGGTATTTGTAAAATTCTAAGCTCTGGTCTTTTAATACACAATGTGCAAATTGAAGATTAAAAATGACAGCTATTATACTTGCATCTAATATGGTATATTGCCTTTTCAATTGTTGTTAAAAAAAGAAAAGTGAGCGAATTCGAAAAGTCACTTAATACAGGACAAAAGTGAATACAGGAGGATGTGACAATTGGGAGGATAACTGCACAAACATCTGAATAAGATTCCTCAGTACATTGACCACATGTACATTGTCAGAAAAAGACAGAAATAACGATACACTAGATCTGTTGTAAAATGCTTGGCCCTTGTAAAATAGGTTCAATATGAGGTTAAAGTTCTGCAGCTATCCACATTTGGTGGCCCTGAGCAATCAAGTACATGCCTTCTCATCAACAGGCTCTGAAGTTATTTTAACACCATATGGCCAAATATTGAATGGGCTGCTATAAAAATGTCATTTTTCATACCGTCCTCAAATTCCTCGACAAAAAGTTTCTCTGTCCTTAAAAATTGAAAGCTAAAATACAAAAATCGCAAATATAATGCTATCACACTGTTACAACCACCAGCCGTTGGTGATGTTATCTATTGTGGTGGAAACAGGGACCTGTAATGTATTATGGATATCAAAATAATGCCTAGTTTTGCCAAAAGGACTTGACTTTAAAAAATTGGTGTTTTCAAGTGGAAGTTTTAAGAGAACTTAACTAGACTTGTTCATATTTTTTATAATGTCTATTTGAAAATAGCTACAAAGTCTTTTAACAGGCCTGAAAAGGTTTCATTGACCTTTTATTTACCTGTAGAAGGGGTTTCCTCTACAGAAGCATGGCTTTTGATTTCTGCCTTCTCCCTATCCTTAACTGATACTTATATATTCGACACCACTTTTCTAACTCCTAAACATCTATCCCCTATATGTATTTACACACCCTTCATAGCATTCTGCAGAATGCTGTGTTTCATTAAAATACCAAACTTATAGCCCTTATGATTGCAAAGATAAATGTCTGAATAGGAACCACTGCAGTGGTCTTCACCAGCTCAGGCCTGGTACATGCTTAAAATTTCAGTTAACATTGCTATGGTACTCAAAGGTGTGAAAAATCCTAAACCCATGTGTTAATACAGCTAGACTGACCTAACTAGAGTTGCTCATGGAAAAACCCCTTCCATCACTGTAGGCTAAGTCTACACTACAGGGTTATGCCACCATAGCTCTGGTGCTGTAGTGTAGACATGGCCTCAGAGAAATGGCTGACTCCTAAGATTAGTGTTGACAGCATCAGGGGCAATTGTGTACCCACATCTAGTACTTTCATATGCAAAATGCAGCCAAAAATGGCAAAATGCACTTAGAAGTGCATACCCCGCTGAGTGATGCTGAATGTAACAATATCTTTCATAACTAAAAGTCTAGTTACTACAGAAAGGATCAGTCTACAACCTCCTCCTTTCAGGTGTAGGATATCAATTACAGATTGTGGCCGGTATATGGAGCTTTGGCCCACAACCAATTACTTTAATTTGGCCCTTTAATACTCTAGTTAGACAAAGGGCTTAATTTACGGGAGATTAAAACTTCACCCATTTTAAAGATGAGCTACAATAAAAAAAGAAATTGAGAAGCATGAATAGATACAAGGGAGCAGAGCTCCTAGAAACTAGCTTTCTCCTTGTGGGAACCAAGAACTAGCCACAGGAACATAAGCTATATGTTTATACAACAGCTTGTAAGTAACATCTCTGTGTGCTATTTAAACAGCTGTACATGTGGCATTAACAGGCCAGTTTTCATCTAGAAGACGCCAGCTTCATCCCTTACTTCGCCTCCCCCCGCCTCTCTTACACCCTCCAAAAAACCAAACAGGTTAGCAGTGGTGCTGCTCTGGTTATTTTACATGACTTTACCCCTACTCTGCTCCAAAGAGAATGCTATATTTTATAAGAATCCTGCTCTGAGGCATTCAACAAATAGACATTCCTGTATATTTCAAACTTCTACCAGTGACTAGGAACATAAGAGATAGGTGCAAGAAGGCACACAGACACCAACACACAACTGCAGCTGGATCTACTACCATGACCACTTAATACCATGTTTGTTTGTTTTTAAAAACAGCTGTCCAAAAGCATTTGTTTCTTTCATGTTTCATTAACTCCTCAGGCATTCCAGCTTGGCTTCCAAACATTAGTTACAAATTTTTCCAGAAGAAAAAAAACCAAAGAATCTATAGTTAGCTGCTAGTGAAATTTAATCTTGGATTTCTTTTGTTATGTTTAATTAGTTTTGTTTTAAAATGTCTGCAAGATATGGATAAAAATTTCTATGAAATCTAACAATCCAATCAGATCAATACTAACTTCTAATCCCTTAAAGCCACCCTACTGCAAAACTTTTTATGTTTACTCCGATACACAAGAATAAGAAGTTTTAGTGGAATTTTAAGTGTTTATGAATACAGGCAGAACCCTGGTAGACTGATGCAGTAACCTTTCTTCCCATGCTACGTACACATAAAGGTCTTTAAAAAACAAAAAACAAAACAAAAAACCCCACAATGTGCTAGGTAGGTGGTTGATGAGTAAACTCATTTGCTGGATAATGTAGCTGAAGTGATCAGTGGTCAAATAGTTAATACTGACATTAAAGTTGCCATCATTAGACTTCAGGGTTATCAAAGTGAAATGAGGCAGAGTAAGCCTCCCAGTCTCATCATCTGAGATTGCTAGTGCTCTCTTTCTGAATCTGCAATCAGTTTACACTCAATAACTAGAGAATTTGTTTAAATGAAAACTCATTACAGCACAAGATTGTGGAATGCATGGGGCCCTGCTCATGGTACTAACTATATCTGAACTCTTTTTAAAAAAGAAAGAAACAAACATGCACTACCATAAGCTATTTAAAGTGGGGAAGTGCAGAATTAATCTTAAAACAGCATCATAGCTGCAGTTACAGTTTCCAAATGTAAACAATGCCTTTCCATTTCACAATTTATAACCAAAGCATCAGTTAATTTTTCCATTGTGTTTAATTATTCATTTTTGCATAATCGTTTGTAGACTGCTGCTTTAATGCCTATGTACTTAGGAGATCAATTGCCGGATGCATAGTTAAAATGACAAGAAATTCAACTTACTCTTTAGACAAGCTGAATTCTATATTTATGTTTCAGCTGATGGAAATTGTAGGCATCTCTTTACACAATTTGAGCTCAAACTGAGCAGCTACAGCAGAGATTGCCTGTAGTCACAAGGAATAGTACAAGAGCTGTACCTATTTTATTACAGGAAAAATGCTTAGTAATGACTGCAAGAGGGAGCTACTTACCTTGTGCAATAATAATGGTTCTTCAAGATGTCCTCCTATCGGTGCTCCAGTGTAGGTGTTTCTGCGTCCCTGCGCCTGATTGGAGATTTTACCTAGCAGTATCAGTTCGGCCTACACATACACTATTCCTCCCTCATGCTCTTTGTCAAGGCTAACTAGTGCTGCATTGGCAAACCACCCTCAGTTCCTTCTCTATTGCAGAGCCCCTATTGAGAACTCTGAAGTAGAGGGTGGGTTGTGGAGCACCCATAGGGACACACATCTCAAAGAACCATGGTTACTGCACAAAGTGAGTAATTTCCTCTTCTTTGAGTAGTGTCCCTATGGGTGCTCCACTGTAGGTGACTCCCGAGCAGTATCCCCAATGGAGGATTGGGACTTTGGAGTCAAGTCCGTTATTGATGACAATAAGCCAAAGATAGCACCAGAAGCTGAGTCTCTAGTAATCGCATAGTATTCTGCGAAAGTATGAGCAGACACTCAAGTCACTGTCAGACAGATTTCTAGTATGGGAACATTTTTAGTAAGGCAACAGAGGTGGAAACCAATCTCATGGCATGTATACTGATTCTGAATGCAGGTAGCAAATTACAAGCATGAGAGTAATAGTTAATATCACTGGAGATCTATTTGGAAAATCTCTGAACGGATATTGCTGTACCTTTTGACCTGTCTGCAACGCAGAGGAAGAGCTTAGCAGATTGCCTAAAGAGCTTTGTCCTGTCCAAATAAAAGACCAAGGCTCTCCTAACATCAAGCATATGTAGTATATAGTCTCCCTGTTGCCATGATGAGACTTTAGGTGGGAAGGTGAATGTGCTGGTTCATGTGAAAAGACAAGGTCACTTTGGGAATGAACTTTGGGTGCAGCCTCCGAGTGACTTTCTCTTTAAAGAAAATTGTGAAGGGGTGTGTGCCATTAATACCGCTATTTCCTCTAGTCTTTGTGCCAAGGTGAGGGCTACTAGGAACATGGTCTTCATTGATAGATGCTAAGAGAACTGAGTGACCATACATTCTAGTTAGGCTCTTTAGAACCAGATTTAGGGCCCATTTAGGTTGGAGCAGGGTTCCTGGTTTATGGAAAGAGGTTTTCTATGCCCTTGAGGAATCTCTTAGTGGATGGGTAAAAATAGAATATCCCTCTATCACTTGGCAGAAGGCTGTTATGGCCACAAGATGTACCTTGAGGGAGCTAAGAGATAGCCCCGTCCTCTTCAGGTCTAGTATGTAGTCTGGCATGAAGGGGACGGAGGAAGATACCGGTGGAATTAGTTTGGAATTACAACAAACCTGGAATCTTTTCCATTTTTTCAGGTAAGTGCGGTCAGTAGCTGATTTTCTACAATGTAATAATACTTCTTGCACCTACTTGGAGTAGCAGCTTTCTGTGCTGGAACCATGAAGGAGCCAAGCCTTGAGCTGGAGGATCTGTAGGTTGGGATGGAGGGTTTGTCTGTCATTCTGAGAGAGGAGGTGAGGAGTGGGCTGAAGAGGGACTGATGGACACATTGCTTGCTGTGACAGGTATGGGTGCCACAGTCTGTCTCAGCCAGGTGGAAGAAATTAGTATAATTTTTGCTTTTTCTCTATTTTTATCAGAACCTTCAGCATCGGAAGGAACAGAGGAAAAGCGCAGAAAAGGCTTCTGTCCCATGGGAGAAGGAGAGCATCTCCTAATGAGTGTTTCCCAAGGCTGGCTCTGCAGCAATAGAGTGGGCATTTCCTGTTCAGGTAAATGGCAAACAAGGCTATTACTAGGGTTCCCCAGTGATAAAATATGCAGTGAAGCACTGCTGGGTTCATTTCCCATTCATGACCATGTGAGAACTTGCAGCTAAAACTGTCTGCTACTTATATTCTGTACTCCCAGCAAATAAGTGGCTGATATGATAACATTGTGGCAAATACACCTTCCATAACTTTAGTGGCTCTGTGCACAGAGAGGATGATCTGGCGCCACCTTGTTGATTTATATAAAACATGCACACTATCTTGTCTATCATGATTTTCGTATGAGTGTCCTTGATTAGTGGAAGAAAGTGTGCACTAGGATTTCCGACTGCTCTTAATTCTGAGAGGTTGATATGAAGAGTCAACTGTGGGGGGACCATTTGCCCTGAACCTGTGGGGCTCCCCAGCCTATTAGGGATGCATCCATTGTTAGAAGCAATGTGGGGAGGATGGTGCTGTGTGAATGAGACCATTGCACAGATGTTCATAGGGTCTTTCCACCATTTCTGGGAGTGTTTAACCCTGGAGAGTATCAACAGAGATTTGTCTAGTCTGCTTATCTGGAGTGTAGACCAACCTGATCCATGCATAGGCATGGTTGGCTTGAACCGTCTCTATGAAGGTGTGAAATCTGTGTCACCCGAGGAGTGCTATAGCTTGTACTGAGTTGAAATTGGCCCCTATAAACTCCAAGCACTCTACTGGAATCAAGGTAGATTTTTAGGCATTGATTTGCAAAGCCAATTGTGTGAATAGATCCATAGTCCTTTGGGTGGTCTGTAGGGCACCGCTGAAGGAGTGGGCTCTCGGAAGACAGTCGTCCAAGTAAGGGTAAACCATGATCCCTGATATACACAGATGAGCAACTTCTACAGAGGACCCTGGAGAATAATCTGGGTGCGGATGAGAGTCTGAAGAGAAGTATACTGGTAATGGTCCTGACTGAAGGCAAACCTGAGGAATTGACTGTGGGATGGCTAGATTGATATATGGAAGTAGGCATCCTGGAGGTCCAGGGCTCACAACCAATATCCCTGCTCAAGAAATGGAATAATCACTGCTAGTGTGATATTTTTGTGCCTTCATGTATTTGCTCAGTGCTCTTAGATCTAGTATGGGTCTCCAACCTTTTTTCTTGGGAATTGGAAAATATTGGAAATAAAAGTGGTTGCCTCCGAGGTATACAGGAACAAGTTCTATGCATAGCAGGTGATCCATTTCTTGTCTTAAGTCTCTCATGAGAAGGGTCCCTGAAGAGGGAGGGTAGTGAAGTAGATAGAGTACCCATTGGAAATGATCTCCAAGACCCATCTGTTGGAAGTTACATTTTCCCAATTTTGGAGGAAAAGAGTGAGGTGCATCCAAAAGGGATGTAGAAGATCTGTAGGTCGTATTTGAAGTTGTGGGGAGTGGCCCCTGGGGCCTCGACCAAGGCATCAAAACTGGTATTTCGAGGACGAGGGCTGAGATATTGAGGACTGAGGGTCTGATAATTTTCACTTTTGAATCCTAGGCCTCTTTTGCTATGGCTCATATTAACACGATGGTGGTGGGTACTGGGGTGGTTGGGATCAATGGGATGACTGGAGACTGAATTTTCTTTTCTGTCCTAGTGTGTCGATCCCTAGCAAGCGTAGTGTGGCCCTGGAGTCCTTAAGTATGGAGTGATGAGTCGGTCTAGTCTGCAAAAAGTTTGGAGTCCTCAAAAAGGAGGTCTACGACTGTCATTGGCACCTCCTTCAGCAGTCCTGAGACATGTAACCAACACCTGTTGCATCACTGTCAGAGATAGTGAGTGGGCTGCTGTATCCATGACATCTAGTGTGGTCTGGAGAGCTGTTCTCGCTACTAACTGTCCCTCTTGTATGATGGCTTGAAACTTCCTGTTGTGCTTCTGGCAGATGAACAATAAATGCATTACATTTAGCATAGTTCATGTGGTCGTACGTCACCATTAATGCTTCATAATTAGCAATCCTGAATTGAAAAGTCACCAAGGAGTATGCCTTCCTATCAAATAAATCATGTCTCTTCCAATTTCTGCCATAAGGGCATTGGCCATAGGAATTCACAGCGTCCATAACGATGGAGTTGTGTGGAGGATGCGAAAAAAGGAAATTTGCATCCTTGGAGGGCACATAGTACTTTTTAATCAACCTTTTTACATGTTGGAGTGATAGAGGTTGGCGTTTGCCAAATGACCTTAGCGGGATCCAGAAGTACCTTGTTGACAGGGAGAGCAATTCTCGAGGAGGCGGCAGAGGTGGTGTGCAATATATCTATCAACTTGTGGTGGGCTTCTTTCACCTCAAGAGGAATTTGTACTGTATCTGCCACCCTTTTTGTGAGATCCTGAAAACAGTTTAAAATCATCTGCCCTGGGTGGCGGAGGGAGCATCACCGCCTCGCCGGGGGGGAGGGGGGGGGATATTCATTGGTGGTATAGCCTCCTCTTCTAGTCTGGCCTCCTCTTCCTCAAGAGTTTCCTCTTGAGGTTCTGGGGCTCTAAATATAGAGGCTTAAGGAGACCATCTTATTGAGTCTCGGTAAAAGACACTAAATGCCCAAGAATTATGGTGCCTGTAGGCTTCCCACGGGTCCCAGTATGGCCACTGGGGTGAGGGAAAGGGCATGGGTGGTGGTACCCACAGGTGGTCATACCAAGAAGGTTGAGGCTCAGACTGAGCATGCGACTAGGAGGGCCCTGGTTGATGTAGAGATAGACCATGGTGTGAACGTAGTGAGAAGATATCATCCTTGTCACTATCTGAGTCCTTGTTGGATAGTGGTGGAGCTGACAAGGAGACTGGAGGCATACACCACAGTGCCCGTGGTGATTCTGGGGATCAAGATGTGCTGGTACCAAGCAACAGGGACTCTGGTGTCTCATTCACTATGAGATCTCAGGAAAAACTAAAGTCCTGTGGTACCGTGGTGATCAGTACCATCAGGGCTTGTTGGTGCAGACTTGCCAGTACCAAGAAAATCAGTAGAGATCTTGCATGAAATGGTTGGTCCGACAAGGATTGTTTGGAAGTAGTTGGTTCCAAAAGTTTCCCTGTCAGTACCGCCTTCGCAGAGATAGTATGGTCTTTGCTCTTGCCTTTGACAGCTGGTGCCACCACCTCAGAGCCTGAACCCTTCAGGTCTTTATGCTTACATGCAGTGTCTGCACTGGCGGAGCGATACATCCTGTGGGTACTATGTTCTGGAATCATCGGTCCAAAGATGACCAATTGCAATGGCAATCTCCTCTGGCTGGTCAGGGGTCAGTTTGATTTCCTCCTTGGCTCTCCCTCCTTAAAAGTGGAAGGATCTGGGATGATCTTTGCTATGGATGGGATTCAGGACCGGGGTTGGACGCCGGTTTAAGAGTACCCCCCTCCATGAAGAGAAGTTTCATTTTTAACTCCAAGTTCTTTCAGGATCCAACCTTCAATTGTTGGCAGAGGGTACTCTTCTGCAGAATGTGAGCCTCTCCAAGGGACCAGATGCAGCAGGAGTGTCCTCACTGCAGGAGAGGCACCATTTAAACCTGGGGGAGCCGAGCATACCCCTTACTGGGGGCGATCCCCAGGCAGGAAGAAGGGAGGGGGGGAGAACAGGGATAAGAGGGGGAAAAAATTTAAACATGGTGAAAAAAACGGAAACTAAAAAAAAAAAAATCAATCTAACTCTATACTGTAAGGTAAAGAGAAAGACTGTTATTTGGTCTCAGTTCCTTCTTGACCGCCCCAGCCTAAGAGGGGTTTGCCTGCACAATGCTAGTTAGCCTTGAGGCAGAGCACATGTGTGGGACAAACAGATACTGCTACCTAAAATCTCCGATCAGAGGTGCAGGGACACAGACACACCTACAGTGGAGCACCACAGGGGCACTACTTGAAGAAGTAGTTAGGAATACACAAGTGTTTCCATTCTGGAGGGTCTTCTTCTGTCGCTTATTTATTTGTCAAACTTACCTTTGAGGATGAAATTTTCTACATTTGTTTTCAGGTTCTAAGTGATTTTTTTGAGAAGTCAAAAGAAAAATGATTCCATCATTTTGTTGTGTGGTGAAAAAACACTTGCAATTAAAAAAACTTCAAGTCTTCTTTTTGGAACTGATTGATTAGGTTCACCAGGAATTGGTTGATGTGAAATTTGACAGGACCTAAATCTCTAGGTTTTAAATGTGACTTTCAGCAATCTGGGAATAATCTGTTTTGATTTGGCTGAGAAGAAGGTTTAAAAAAAGACATTGTGTATATGAGCACAGTTATGCAGTAAAAACAGTAACAATCTGCTAATATTGGAAAGGTACTGCACATGAATATAAACATGGTATAAATTTGCAGTCAACTTACAATGTAATAGCTTCCTACTGATGTCATATTAGCAGGAAACTATAATTTATATCCTATGTAGATGCAGGGAGATTATTTGTGAAGGTTCAAATGGCATGAAGCAGGGTTTTGAAAGAACCTTGTCTAATCTACTGTAAAATAAATTACAGCGAACAGAGAGCCCTTATTTGCTTCATTGGAATACACATACTGTGCAGGACAGAGCATTTCAATGCTATCCACAAAACAGTTCTACATGATAAAAGAAATTTATCACTGTTAACACATGAAGCACTGAAAACTCAAAATGCCAGAAGGTTATGTTCCCCACTGAATCTTAACTCTGCCCCTTATGTAGACACAGGACAGCCTTTTATTAGTCAATCATACTACTTTTTATGCAGGACCCAGCTTCATTCACTGCAAAAGTTAGTTGATATATGAAATGAGTGAAGTGGTTTCAACACAACGATCTCATCAATCTTTCACAATGAACGAGGAATGGCTGGTCCTGCAGAAAAAGACAGTAACTGAAGACTATTGGAATTCATATGCTCAAGGAGGCAGGAGTTAGGTTTCATGTGCAACTTTAAACTTTGTGACATTAACATATTTAACAGTGATCTGTATGAAATAAGTATTTTTAAATTATATGTATAGAAAATATCTTATACACATAAATGCATGCACATAGTTTACAAGGTCAGTCTTGTATTATTGCTAAGAATTTACAGTAAGAGGTAGAGGGATGACAACTTAAATGACAATACAGTATAAACCATTTATAACTTTTTGCTTTTATTTAAATGTTTTCTGAAAACATTGATTACAACCTTGCCTCAAGTTCACCCATCAACTTCAGCCACGAAAACTCAATGTTGTTTGAAATCCAGAATCCTAGTTGCAAGGGGTAATGTAGTGGTTGACTTCGGCAACTGGAGAGCATGGTGGATTACAACATAGTCATTCATAAAAACAGAATGGTGCAAGAGGCTCTTTGGTGCCAAAAAAATGAAAGGTAACTGTCACTGGTGTATTTATGAATGTTATTGAGAATAAAGCAATCAAAGTATAAACTCTTCCTCACGGTACTATGGAATCATTAGTCTAAAGACACTGGAGACTCCTGTACCTTGAGTATTCTGCAAAGAAATATCAGTGTTAAAGAAAAGCTGCATAAAAAAAAAACATTAGAAGAAACTAATTAACTGAGAAAGACAAATACACCTCTACCTCGATATAACGCTGTCCCTGGGAGCCAAAAAATCTTACCGCATTATAGGTGAAACCGTGTTATATCGAACTTGCTTTGATCCACCAGAGTGCGCAACCCCGCCCCCCCCGGAGCACTGCTTTACCATGTTATATCCAAATTTGTGTTATATCGGGTGAGGTTATATCAAGGTAGCGGTGTGCTGTGGCTCTCAGGAGGAGGAAAAGAGACATCAGTTAGGGCCCTGTCCTGCAGTGGGCATATCAGACTTCTAAGATCTGTGTGCTGAGATCTTGCAGGATCAAGGCCTTAGTTTTCTTCCCAGTTTCAACTGGGTGTTTATGTGGTGATGTACCGGCAGCATCAAATATTGAGTAAACTCATGAAAGAACATACTGCTCAAGTCACAGTACAAACTCAAAACACATCAACAATTTTACCGCTTTAGTTATATTCCAACACCTAGCCTTAAGGAGAACCCCCACACTTCACATGGAAGCAAATAACAAACCTTAAAGTAACTTGCAAATTCAAATAACTCAGGATTCATTAAATTTTTTTAACCAGATAAACGTTATAAAAAGTCAGACTTATTTGTGAAATTTTTAGACTACAATGTATTAGCTGATCTTCGCTTAAAGATATACATATATACAAAATTTCGACAAATTTCTAGCTTAAGCAGAACAGCAGGTAAAAGAGAAACAGAGAGATAAAGGGCCAACTTCTGCCATCACAAGCACTTGCGGTTCCACATTGACTCCAGACACTATTGCATGCATAAGGTGTGCATCAGAGTTGCA
Source organism: Mauremys mutica (assembly GCF_020497125.1). Classification (NCBI taxonomy): domain Eukaryota; kingdom Metazoa; phylum Chordata; order Testudines; family Geoemydidae; genus Mauremys; species Mauremys mutica. The sequence continues at coordinate 113,051,335 of NC_059078.1, read as the reverse complement.
GATATGTACCTGCAGTTATAATTTAGCTCACTGTCTAGTTTCTGTTAGAACGCCTTCCTTTCAACTTGATCCAAGAGATAAGGGTTCTGTAAGTGATTTGGCTGCAAAAGGAATGAATAAACCATTCGATTCTCTAAAACAGTAAGATGTGTAGTCATTTTAACTACTTGGCTAGATTTGTAATATTAAAGCAATTTTCCATTTCAAAATCCTATTCTAACTTGAAACTAAAATAATATCTATGAAAGAAATAGAACAGACTAAAAAAATCCAGATTCTCAGAGACTCTCTTCTGGAATTGTAAACCCTTTAAATGCAACCATCCATTTTTAATGCAAGTTTACTTCACTGGACTACCACAGCATGTCCTATATGCTTTTTAAAAAATCAGTGCTTGTATCAGTGTATTCAAATACAGCTGAAACATTTGCACCCCCTAGCTGTCACAGGTAAAACACAGTACTTATAGCTAACTTACATTCATTTTCAACTTCAAATTTATTGAGGCAGTTTATATCAATGTATCCATAAAATAATTCAGAAATAACCCAAGTTTACCATTTAAACATCTTCATGATTTATCCATTTACACACTCAGTACACAAACAACCCAGCCTCTGTACAGGTTCATCACATGCAAACCACCCATAAAGACAAAAACTTTAGTTAAAAATAAGTCACAACTCAGTATACTGTTTCAACTGCATCTCCATTTACCAAATGGCACATTGAATATTCTGTAAAATAAGATGTTTTTAACAATCTTGTTAAAAAATTCTTGGGCAAAATATTCTAGACTTAAAAAACATCCCAAGATTTTTCAAAACACTCAAGATACTATACAACTTATAATAACCTTGAAATAGGTTTACAAGGTTGTTAACGAAGGTATTTACATACCCAATAATGTAAAGCAAAAAATTCAGATTTCTAATGACAAAATGTGATGCATTAAAGATTTATGAAATTAAAATTAAGGCTCTTTGTATAGTAATTTATGTAACTTTACATAATAGCCAACTTTGGAAATGTCAGTCTTGCACATTCTTGTCAGTCTACTGCATTTAAAGCAGTAGAGTATATTAAGTATTACTTTGAATAATTACAAGCTACTTCTATGTTTGAGCATGCTTTTGAAACATTGTAGTTATTAAATATTTACAATGTGTAGCCTTCAAACTTTATGTAAAAAGCACAAGTATGACTGCCTGACTAATACAAACACCATACTTGCAAAAACATTTTTGCTTCTCAAAATTAAATGCAATTACTACAGTTTTAAAAAGCAAACCAGAGATTTGAAAAGTTTTAGTATGTGCCTGAATGTGGACAGCAAAATTTGCTCAAATAACTCAGACAGTAATGTTTTTCAGCTTAGATTGAAAGTTTATTTTGTACCAGACTTCAGCTTCTTTAAGCACATAGAAAAATTAAATATTTTAAAAAAATATTTCCAAGAGCATGTATGTTTTCTGAATGATGCCCTCATATTTGTTGAAAAACCACTACTGTCTTACAGGGTGTAATGATTGGTCCACAGTTAAATTTCAGGATTTGTGTTTAACTGAAAGCAACTTACTGTATTTCAAATGTCATTTCTCTTAAAAAGCACAGGGATGTAAAACACTGAAGACAGAACAAAAAAATGGAATGGTAATCTAAGGTTCAAATTCATTAGCCATTTATCCTACTATATCAAAATTTGTAGTCAGAATTGTCTTTATTGACTTTATTTTAGTTTTTGTACACAAAGAAAAACATGTTCATATCCATCATGAACAAAAACTTAAAAAGGCAGAACTAGAAGACATGTGTGTTCTTCACCAAAGCAAAGCTGTGCTAAAGGTTCCAAACATTTCCATTTTTAAAATAAATATTTTCTTCTTCCGGTGTCTACATTCCAGTCTTCAGAGTATCACTGGAAACTGAAGCCTATCATGAAATACACACATTTAAACAGAGTCCCAGCTCACTGTGTTTGGTAACTTGCCATACCATATCCAGCTTGGTTAGGTATTACAGGAGCACCTTGTCCCTGGGCAGGCTGAGCACCAAATCCACCCATCCAGGCAGCAGATGGAGATTGGCTTTAAAAACAAACAAAAAAAAGGCAAGCCAATCAAGTTATTTACAAAGAGATGCAAAATCTGATATTGCTTCTGTTACCTTCTACTCCTGCCAAGGTCAAAAGCTTCCCAACTTCTCACAAAAATAATGCACATACAGGAAGATTTTAGAGCAGGTTCTTCTCCTAAAACATGCCTTCTTCTGGAAAAAACCACAAGCCAAGAAACCTACATACTAGCTGCACGGGCTAGCAATCTCCAAAGCAGAAAGGTATTGCTCAAATACATAAAAGGGAATTATTAAGGAAATCAATTTTACATGCCCCCATTCAAGTGAAACAAAAAACAGACAGAATTTGGTTTTGCTCAGATGGAGAAGAAACATTTCATTTGTTTCAAGAGCTTTCCGGACCCTATACAGTTTTCTTATCTACAGGAGCTGATGCCTTGGCAACTTGTTAGCATTTGGAGCAACTTAATTTTATAAACTCAGCAATATGTATTGCACCTTTTCCATTAATATTCAAATGCAAGAAAGCCTTTAATATTAAAATTAAATCTAAGTTAATCAAGTTAAACAGATTTTGTGTAGTACTTAAATATAAATTCTTGCTGTAGCCATACTCAAGTTTCTCTGGCTTTATTTCAAATGGAAATATATATGCAACATACTCAGTCTGAAGCCACTTAATTGAAGAAACACACTTGGGAACAGACAAACAATATCAACTTCTCAGCTGATTTTACAGCAAGAGTTAACATTATTCCAAGAGCTGTGCAAACTTCTATCAACATCACTGATGCATATGTATAAAAAAGGAAAGCATAATGGAGACACATCTGGGTGGGAGAGGGGAAACATGCTGACAAGTCAGCAGTGAAAAATATTACTGTGAAATCCTCAGGAGAATATTACAAAATTAAGACAATTTTTAAAAAACTGTTCTGGACATATATTTTAAATACTCTTAAGAGCGGATGAATGATCAGTTACGCGATCCATGCTCTTCAGAGTTAGTATGCCACTTAGGTAAATGAAATTCAACAGATTTAAGCTTCCTAGTGCAGAGGGTTTGGCCGGAAAGGCTTGAAGCCAAGAGCACTCCTGATACCAAATTAATCTGAAGTGAGGATCACTGAAGAGTTTTACCATTTCTGGAGAACTGCAACACACCTTTTTTAAAATATTTGAAACAAGTATAATCACTTACTCTACTCCAAATCCCTGTTGATTCCATGCTTGACCATACATTCCATAAGATGGTACTTGCCATCCGTTGGCCATATATTGCCCGTACTGCTGTGGATTTCCATAGACTTGACTCCATTGCCCCCACTGACTGTAGTCAACCTAGGCAAAAAAAAAAAAAAAAAAAAAAAAAAAATAGTTCATAGTACAACTCTAGGCCTGGTCTACACTGGGTGTGTGTGGTGGGGGGGTGGGGGGGGTCGATGTAAGATACGCAACTTCAGCTACAGGAATAGTGTAGCTGAAGTCGACATATCTTATTTCGACTTACCTCCCGACCTCATGGCACAGGATCGATGGCTGCGGCTCCCCCGTCGACTCCGCTTCTCGCCCAGGTGGAGTTCCGGAGTCGACGGGAGCACGTTCAGGGATCGATTTATCGCGTCCAGACAAGACGTGAGATATCGGTCCCCGACAGATCGATCGCTACCCACCGATCCGGCGGGTAGTGTGGATGTACCCTTACAGACGTATTAAATTTAAGGTTTCTGGCAAGGGCAAACCCTTAATCTATGGAGTTATGAAATTGCTGGAGTTACAATTCTTTGCTTTAATTGAAGAAAGAATTGCCTTTGCAATAAGGAATTTAAGGTTTCATTACCACCATAAAATAATTGACTCGGGATGGAGCTAGTCTTCAGTAGCCCAATTAGCTAGAATTTAGATATTTCCCAAAGCTGCTTCCCATCTTGAATCATACAAGAAGTTATGTTCCTACAAAGCCGCAAGCCCAACCTGGTAGTGAACTGCAATGTGCACTACCAAAAAGACCACACCATGCAATTTCACTAAATGTTTTACATTATTATTAAATTAGTAATTATCAATGGGGAGAGATAATGGTCTTACACATAACACAGCTGGCTTATGCAAAAAACACACACTAAATTTAAAATCTGTTTTTAGTAATTACCTGTTGGAAGTTTTTAGTCATATCAGGGGATTCTTTACCCCAATAGCATTTAACAACATGTCCTTCAATTGTAGTTCCATTGACTGAAACAATAGCATGTGCTGCACTTTCATGGGTTGAAAACCTAGAGATAAGATAGAAATGAAATTAACATTATGTTTTACTATAATTGATAGTGCTATAACTTTAAAGAACTGTGACTGCATGCATGCATCACAAGTAGAACTGGGTGAAAAATTGCTGACTGACTCTCCTCCCCTTCTTCCCCCCAAATACAGATTTGGGTCAATCGAAACATCTGTGAATGTGTGTTGAATTCGCCAAATTAGTTTAAAACAAAAAATCCAAAACACTTTGTTTAGAAATGTACTTCAATTTCATTTTTATTAACTCAAAATCTAAACAAGTTTTGAGGTTTTATTTTTTTCCACTTTTCAGTTTGCTGAAAGTTTAAAATGTTTTGTTTTGGGTTGACACAACCTTACCCCCAATGACCAGCAAATCAAAAAATCAATCAAATAAGAAAGATATTCAGACAACTCTAATCACAAAAAATGCAAAAATCTTACACCAAATTTTGGCTGCCTTTGTAGGCCTTTATTTTCTGAGGAGCAAATGCCCATAACCTTTAAAGCTTCAATTTCTCCTACAAATATATAGTGTAACAGTGAGAGCTTTTAATTTAACAGCACTGCTAATTCAAGTACACGTTACAGAACAATACATGAAATACTAATATATTAAACAATTGTAGATTTAGTTTAACAGCCTTACCTGACAAATGAGTAACCTTTTTCTGGAAAAACTCTTATTTCCATAATCTGTCCAAATGGTGAAAATGTCTGCCTCATAAGTTGATCTATAACAGATGATATTTTCAACCAATTCATTAGCAACCTTGGGGCTGAAAACGCATTAGTTGTTTAACACGTCTCCCGTACCCCCAATAAAAGTGACTCATACCTGTTAGTCCAGAGGCAATTCCTCCACAGTAAACAGTACAATTTTTTGGACTTGACTGATTTACTACATCTTCAAATCTCAGTTGTTTCGTGCTATCTATACATGGAAAGGGTCATTTTAAAAACATTAAAACAGGATTTGCTTTCCAATAATTTTTATACAATTACAAAATTATACATTTGACAAATCTGCTCAATATTTTAAGACAAATCAACATGAAAAATAAGAATAATGATTTAATATACTAGGCCTTTTATTCCTAATATGTGGGAGTCAAACACATACTAAATTACAAGTTAAGTAAATCTGATGGCTTAAGGGTATTGCTAACTGAACACTGTAACATCCAGCATAACAGTACATGTGCTGGAGAGCTAATACAAGCTTAATACAAGCATCTTACTTTCTTGTGTACTTTTAGGAGCAGGTGGTTTTCGTGTTGCCCAGTTAGTTCTGATTTGACGGCCGCCCAACCACTGGCCTCCCATGTGCACAATTGCATTTTCTGCATCCTGAAGGACATCAAAATTAAGACTCATTCAACGTTCATAGACAAGGAAAGAAGATAGGTAAGCCTACTATTTTTGAGAATGTACTCATTTGTCATTGGGATTAATTTACATATAGCAGCAATACCAGTTACTAATAAAGTTACTGCAGTTTTCAAGACTTCGGGTATTTAATATATAAAAGCAGCTACATCAAAAAATTTTGCAGTAACATCAAAATCCAGTAATGAAAAAATTACTTCACTAGTGAACTGCTATTTCCAATGCACAGAATACACAACAGAAGACAATGGAAGCTAGGTATATAGCAAGAATATTATACCTAGACAAGCAAAGAGAAACAAAGCCTATAATTGAATATCCAGTGGTCTCCTGATTAACATTATACAAAAGGTCACAGGATTACCAAAAGCAATCTTAACTAAAATAAATTAACCCAAAACGTAAGAGTTTAGTTTACAAAGCTCAAATAATACTATAATTAGTCTCTTACCAATAACTATATGGGGAACGTAGTATGCAAAAAAGCATTTAACAAACAGATGGAAAGTAACAAGAAACTATTATACTTGGATATAGAAAAACTTTCATAATCAGTTATAAATTTGGTTGATCTTATTGCTTTATCTAGAATATTCATAATGAATACGTTTCTGACCCACAGATTTCCAGTGTGACAAATTATGTATCAAGAAGGAATTCCTGCAAAAAGGTATTGCATCTTCATGTTCAAAAACATTATCAACATTTTTCCCTGATACAGCTTCCCGTTTGCCCCTTCGTGGTACTCAACTTACATCACCTCTGAACACAGTCCAATATTTACAGAGCCATAAGAGCAAACATCATCATACAAACATGGAAAATAAATACAGCCAATAGCCTGAACAGCTTAATTCAGACATAATTCACAAGTGCACCTCTGAATACAGATACTTTGAAGGAGGAGAGACAGGGTCATATGGCACACAGTTTGGAAGACTGTTTCAAAGTCATAGGGGCTAGGACAGGTTCCATCTCCCTGAACTGCAAGGTGCAAAGCTGAGAATACGTGGGTGGAAATTGGGAGGAACTTAAAGACAAAAGCAGGAACAGAAGCAGATGAGATATAACAGTGATCCTGGTCCTACAGTGTGTTGAGCACTTTCAGGACTGAACAGCACAAAGCACTCAGAACTTTGTAGGTTTGGCTCTAAGTGTTTAATGTTTCTGGAGGAAAATAAGACTCAAATATGACAGAGAAAGGGAGGGATATCAGAGAAAAGCAGGCAGGCACATGCAGGAAGTAATTTTTAAAACACTTATTTACACTTAAAATAAGCAGCGGCTGAGCTACAAGAAAGTAAGAATACCAAAAAAAGGCTGGGTTTGTTATCAGTTAAAATTTTGTTGTTGTTTTTTTAATTAAAGTATCTGGTACAAAATTATGTGCTCCTATTTGACACTAAGAAAATACTAAGTTCCAAACTGAACTGTATTTTCACTGGTACACTCTTAAAAAAGGAACAATCAGGTAATTTAGGCTCTATATAAATATAAACAAACAGTCTCAGCATTTTTTCCGCAGGGCTGGAAACCTTAACAACTTATGATAATGCAAGAGAATCAGAAAATTAAAAAAAAAAAAGACATCTCTACTTTTGCTGTCTGTATTAAGAAATGCCAATTAGACAAAGCATAAGTGGTAAAATGTAAACTCGAGTTTGTGTTTTCAATTTTAATAAACCAAGGTTTCTTAATATTATTTTCATCATGGAATGTCCTTTTAACGATGAAATCACTGAACTTCATTCAACATTACAAAAATGAAAAAGCTATGTGAAATACTTCCAACAACAAAGCACTAGATGTATGTTTGTTATAATCCCAAACCCCTGAAATATTTGTACATTTGTCTCTTTTTCAATACACAGAACAAGCTTAGGAAGGCAATATGGACGAGCTATGTAAACAATCCCTCAAGTACTTCTGTATAAAAATAGCTCTGTTTCTCATAGCTACCTTGTGTGGGCAATTCGTTTCACAACATGTTCTCAGATATTCTAGTTAGCATATGGTATAAGATAAAATTACTCTTTATAAAAAGCACCTTGTTGCCATAAATAGTAAGGATGTACCATTAACTATGGACACTATTTATTTAATATGATTCTAAAAAAACCAAGATTTTTAGCTATCCTATTAAAGGGATAGTCAATGTAAGTCACTTCTGTCTGGAATATTTTTACCCATTACTACTATATTTAAGATTACAAGGGGGGGGGGGAAGGGGGAGGAATCTCTTCACTTTTACCTTTTCTTTGACAGTACTTTGTTTATAGTCAATTTCAATATTTTCCCCTAAATGATCAATTCATTTCCCTTAGTAAAGGGATCCTTAGTAAAGGTATCACAGCAAGATAGGCATGGAAAAACTTTTTTTTAAAAAAAATAGGGGGGGAAAAAATCTGTAAAATTACAAAAATTTGTGGGATACTCTGGCAGGATTAGTACCTGAAACTTTCGACTCCCCCGCTCCCCCAATATAGATGACTTCAAGTCTCTTTAATCACTGCTTTGCATAATACTAGTCTGTATAAAGATTATTCCTGCAGCGTGGTTACTCACCAGTTTATTATAAAATGATACAAAACCATAGCCTTTTGATTTTCCAGTTGCCATATCTTTAACTACCCGTGCATCCCTGTGAAAAGAAGCACAGCTATATGAGGGAATTATTATTAACCTTCAAAATAAAAACTAAAAGGAACCACACACACTGTATTGTGAGCATATTTGTTTTTCTTTTTTTATAAATTCAGTTAGCCCTAAAACTATAGCCATTCCTGAACTCTCCCTATTGCTTCTTTACCTGTTAGAAAAAAGCAGTAGGACAAAAAAATAACATGTAATAAACATGCAACCTATCCACATAACCTCTTCTGGCTAAAACTAAAATGTTCAAACTCGAAGTTTAAAAAGGAACAAAGTTTCCTTTTCTAAAATTCTACTAGCTACGGTCCTCTAAGTTTTACTGTTCTATAAATTACTGTAACAGTTCTATCTACTTTACCATGCATTTTCTAAATAAATGTCTCCTGCCTAGTGATACAAAATATATGAAATATTAAAAAATTGAAAAAGAGGAAAAAAAATAGGAATTAAAAGGCATACATGGCCTGGTTAACAGATTTCTTTATTTTTCTTGGTCAATTCTCTACCATCATTTTGGAGTTTGGGCAGCTGTAAATTTTGAAAAATTGACATTTTCAGAAATTTAAGAAAGGATAATAAAACTAACAACAATGCTAAGCACACCAGTACGAAAACAACAAATTTACACAGAAATTTTTAGTGAGTAAGTTAAAATGATTGGAAATATAGAACTGCACTGAATATAGAATGTTAAAATGTAAATACTAAAATATGTATATATAAATAATGTATAATAAGAATAAATAGAAATGAGAAAAAATCTACAACTGAGTTCCAGTGTGCACAGTTCCTTGCAGTTAGCCTTCAAGATCCTGTCCATTCTTATGAGCAATTCTGCAAAATAACCAGAATGCTATTACTTTTAATTGTGACTTGGACTTTAGAAAAACTGCAGGTCTCAGGTATAAATATAGACTGAGAAATAGAAACCTGTATTCTTTTTATATTGATTTTTAAACAGTACTACTTACCACATTTAGAGATAAAAAGCAAAGTATACAACAAAATAGCAGAAGATAAGAAATAAGGTTTATGGTTCATTAAAAGTGTACAGAACACGAAAAATGAGAATTTTTGTTCTTAGCAGAAATATAGTCCTGTAAAGTAGCACAAAAAGTTCACGTGTAACTTTTTTTTTTAAAGATTTTAAAAAGAAAGTTATATGAGATCAATGTACTTTTTTGAAGCCACTACCTTATTCAAAGAGACATACATGCTTTAGCACTTCAAGAATTCTTGTAATGTTTAACATGTTCAATTAAAACACAATAGATGTTTTGAAATCTAACCTCAGATATGTAATATAGATAGGTATTTATCCCTTAACTGGCAGAAGTGTGCACAAATATAAACACAGCATTTTTTCATTGAAATATAGCACTTTTAACTTAACCCCCCTTCTATTAATTGAAAAGTTATTTCATACTTCAGAAAAAAAACCTTACATTATACAAGATATGTTCACAACTTAGCTAAGTTTTACAACTAGCTACACTTACTGCATCACAAAATTACACCTTGATATTTACCTGCTTTCCTATACTGCCTATAGGCAAGTCTGATGGAATACACACCACTTGTAATTTTTGAAATCACTATTCTGCACGCAAACACTAAGCAAAAAAATTAGTCACACTAACAAAAGCTGTTGATTTGTTATTTTTCTGGTTATTCAATTAAAAACCGGAATGACCTTTATATGTAAATTAGGTTAAAAGCATACTGCTTTCAACAAGATTGGAGAACAGAATTCATTAAATGTATTTATAAACATGTGATGCACAACCTGAACTGAAGACATCTCACCATCCACCCCAATATAATGAAAACCTTATCACACAATCTGCAAAAAGATGAAGAAATACTATTTCAGACAAAAAACAAACTTATGCTAGAGTTTTCCCTGAACTGATGTTTGCAATATTGATTATGATACTTACGATATTTTACCAAAAGGAGCAAATGCTGACTTGATGTCTTCTGTTGTTATTTCTGGACTTAAATCCCCAACAAACACATGGAAGTGATCTGCAAATAAAACATTATCTAATCAAATATTTAACTGCTATCTTGCAATTTAACTCCTTGCATACTTCTGAAAAAGTGAGTTTGAGCAAAGAACTGGAATCCAGGAACTCCCAAGAAATTTAATTCAAGGATTCCATCAGACATTCAACAGCAATTTAACTTCTCCACCTCAGATTTTTAAAAAGGCTCCAGAGGTGATCCTGTCGATTACCGGCCAGTAAGTCTAACTGCAGTACCAGGCAAATTGGTAGAAACTATAGTAAAGAACAGAATTATGAGAGAGACGGATGAACATGATTTGTTGGGAAAAAGTCAACATGCCTTTTGTAAAGAGAAATCGTGTCTCACCAATCTATTAGAATTTTTTGAGGGTGTCAAACATGTGGACAAGGGGGATCCAGTGAATATAGTGTACCTGGACTTTCATAGAGACTTTGACAAGTTCCCTCACCAAAGGCTCTTAAGCAAAGTAAGGAGTCATAGGATAAGAGATAAAGGTCCTCGCTTGGATCAGTCACTGGTTGAAAAACAGGAAACAAAGGGTAGGAATAAATGTTCAGTTTTCACAGTGAAGAGAGGTAAATAGCAGGGTCTCCCAAGAATTTGTACTGGACTAGAGCGGTTTTCAACATATTCATAAATGGTCTGGAAAAAGGTGTGAACAGTGAGGTGGCAAAGTTTGCAGATGATACAAAATTACTCACGATAATTAAGCCCAAAGCTGACTGTGAAGAGCTAAAAGGGATCTCACAAAACTGGGTGACTGGGCAACAAAATTGCGGATGAAATTCAATGTTGATAAATGCAAAGTTATGCACATTGGAAAACATAATCCCAAATATAAATACAAAATGACAGGAACTAAATTAGCTATTACAACTCCAGAAAGAGATCTTGGAGTAATTGTAGTTCTCTGAAAATGTGCTCAATATGCAGCAGCAGTCAAGACAGCTAGTAGAATGTTAAGCACCATTAGGAAAGGGACAGATGACAGAAAATATCATAATGACTCTATATATCCATAGTACATGCACACCTTGAATAGTGCATGAAGTTCTGGTTGCCCCATCTCAAAAAAAAGATATATTTGAATTGGAAAAGGTACAGAGAAGGGCAACCAAAGTAATAGGGGTATGGAATAGCTTCCATATGAGGAGAGGTTAAAAAGACTCAGGACTGTTCAACTTAGCAGAGACAACTAAGGGGGGATATGATAGGGGTCTATAAAATCATGAATCAAGTGGAGAAAGTGAAATAAAGAAGTGTTATTTACCCCTTCACATAACAGAAGTAATTGGGGTCACACGAGGAACTTAATAGGCAGCAGGTTTAAAACAAATATAAGGAAGCACTTCACACAACGCACCGTCAGCCTGTGGGAACTCATTGCTGGGGATGTTGTAAAAGCCAAAAATATAACTGGGTTAAAAAAAGAGTTAGGTAAGTTCATGGAGGATAAGTCCATTAATGGCTATTGGCCTAGATGGTCCGGGATTCAACCCTATGTTCTGGCTGTCCCTAAGCCTCTGACTGCCAGATTCTGGGTCTGGACAAGACAGGATGGATCACTCAATAATTGCCCAGTTTTGTTCATTCCCTCTGAAGCATCTGGGATTGGCCATTGTCAGAAGACAGGATACTAGGCTACATGGACCATTGGTCTGACCCACGATGGTCATTCTTATGTTCTTTAGTTTCCACCATTTGTAAAATACAGGGAATGTTTTAAGACTTCAACTGTAAACACGAATGTGGGTATTTCTGCTATTAAAACTCAGCATGAGAGGTAAAATACAATAATATTTAGACATTTGTCACTGCAACCTATTTTTACACTAATCTCTATACAAATATTTCACAATGTAATACTGTGGTATTACTTACTGGATGTATCTTTTTTCTGGCTACTCGGTGTTGTTGCCCAGTTTACTTTGACCTCCTGAAAATAAATGTCAGATTTAGCAAAATTCATAAAACTAGAAATTAATGTACACGAAGGCCACTTACAAATATTAACCTACACAAGTTCTCCTCCAATAGCAAGATAAAGAGTTTTTTTAAGGCATCAGAGGATGTATTTTTTTAAGCAAGACTGTGATTAATCGTTTTCAGTGAAATTCTTCACATCATAATTTAAATTTTTTACATAAATCTAATTTCTTAAACCTTAGCCTTTTTTTTATACAACTTACCTTTCCCAAAATTTTTCTCCCATTCATAGCAGCTAATGCAGCAGCTGCATCTCTGTGTTCATAAAATTCCACAAAGCAATAAGGGTCATTGCTTGTATGCTGCAAAACAGAAAATCCAACAGAAGAGTTGACCCTTCTGCTATCGGGTTGCTGAGAAGAAAATCCAGGAAAAAATATTACTTATAGCTAGAAACTTTAACAATGTTATTTCATTAGTATTAGATATAACCTTTAAAATAACATTAAGAATAATACATTGAACTCTAATTTTTTTAATTCTTTTTGAAGATATTTCAAATATGGACATTTCTTATCAAGGTTAAATCCATTTTTAAGTCTTCATTTAGCATTAGTCTACTAAGCTTAACACATACCAATTTACCTTAAGGTTACCTTCAGAGGGGAAAAATGGGTTTGGGAAATTCTGCATCTTTAAAACATACAAAGAAAGCCCGAAAGGTTTATCATTCCTCTCTTATCCCCTCCAAGTTTTTCTTCTTCCTCCTCCTGATTGACAAAATCTTTCCTTTATTTGCCAAAGGACTCCTTGGTAGACCAGAAAACTGGAGTGGGAGATCTCTTAGCTCCAACAAGTGAAAATATTGAATCTTGTCAACAGTTGGATGCAAATATCTTTTGAAGGAGTCAATACTAAAGTGTAAAAGTGACTAAAAATCCTCTCTTCACAACTGATCAAGCTTTAATCTCGATACTCATGATGATATAATGCTACATGGTTTCCAATCATCCATACTGTATGCTACGAACTGCTGGGGTTGGAAAGACCTGAAATTGTAATGTAAAATCAAGCAGACAAACCTGTCGGACTTTCTTTAGACCTTTTGAAGCAGGGAAAAAGAAGGGTACAAACAGCCCCATCTGCCCTTCAGGTCACTTTTAAATAATACTAATTGCTAAACAATTTTATTAAATACAACAGCGACATTAAATGTCTTCTCAGATCATTACAGTATGAAATTCAAATACTAGGTTTTAAGCTTAGTGCACACTGCAAACATTTTTCACAAAGTTGGAGTTTTACACTGGGATATCTGCATTGATATTGCATGTACAAACCCAGGACCAAAGAGCTCATAAAGCAAGTTCTGAAAAACAGCTAATTTAAAACAAAATTCAGTTCACTGTAAGAACCTCATTTTCCCTTCTGCCTTCTTTCAGATGTATAGGAAAATTTCTGTTGTAAATTAATTGCTAACCCACCGTGCTCTTGCACAGCAGCACTTTCTCCAGTAATGCCAGCAAAAATGTGGAGATTGGGTCTTTATTTCACACTGCTTTAACCATTATTAGCCAATTGTTGGTTCATATGCGAAGTATCAGATACAAAGAAATGCCTATTTAAGGGATAATATGTGCTCAAATATAGTTTCCAGAGGGATATAAAGGAAGGCAGTCACTCACCCACATCTCTGATATTGACATAAGAGAACTGGATAGTCTGGCCCTAAAGCAGCGCTATGGGACAGTGAAGAGGGCAGAAATAGCCCTCCAAAACACCCTCAGTACAGGGCATCTGCCAACTGGTGCAGAGCCACCATGTAGTCTCTACGCTGGCCCTCTTCTCAGCCCTTGTGATAAGGACATGTCAGGAGGAGGACAGGATGTGGCTGGAGGCCTTGGGAAGCATATCTTAGAGTTAGGACAGTCTCATGGCTTCACTAACCACCAGGAGTGGGGTAGGTGCCCCAGAACACCACGGATACAAGTGAGGCTTAATGCCCCCTTTCTCTCTCCCCCCATCACATTCCTGTTACATGAAGAGGAAGAATGGAGGAAACTAAGGATCCATAGTACATGTATTAGAGTTTATTCTTCCATTAGAACCTGCCCAATTTTCACCCTCATTTCAATTAAAGGGCCTTTTAAGGAGTGATTTGGGATACCTCGGTTTTCGGGTGTCCAATTCAAGATACCTTTAAAGGTCCCAATTTGCAAAAATTACTGAGCATGCACTCTGAAAAAAATCAGACCCATTTAGGCCATCTCAAGATGGGCACCCGATATCTCTAGTCATTTTTGACTATTTGGTCCATGTCTTCTACAAGAGGGATAACAAAAATGGAAGCACAGAGCTGAGAGCAAAGGAAAGTAGCATACTAATTAGTCCTGGGGAAGAAACTATGCACCATCACAGATGGACACATTCAATACTATTTCCACTGGGGGAGATGACAGATAAGTTGGTGACTAGGTCTTGAGCAAGATACTCTTAAATAGGAGAGCTAGTTTAGTGCCCGTGAAAAGATGAGAACTAAACACTGATTTTAGAGAGAAGGACAGGATAGGCAGGTGCCGCTCAACCTGTATACATAAGTATAGTTTTGATATGTCTTCACCTGCAATACACCCACTATTCTAGTTCTGGAAAAGAGTCTGCCAGTTGAATGTGAATTATGTACTCATGTTCAAGGTGTACAAATGGGAACAAGGAGTAAAAGTGTTTTAAGGCACCTATTACTCAAACTAGGTTTGAAATGCGTTTCCACAAATTAATGGCTGTTGTACTAACCTACTGTACCACCAGCATAATATTTCAATCTAAATCTGAATGAGATGCAATTCCACAGACATTCAGATATTTGCAGTCTATTAAATACAATATAAAATACAAGTGTTATCATGCTGTTTGTAGTGAACCACCCTAACAGAAACATCATACATTCCATTTTCTGTTTTCTCTCAATCTGAAAACTCAGACAAAACAAAGATGCCAGTTAATTTCTAAAAACAAGCATTTAATATTTGGTACTACTACAGGCCACCAATTTCAGGGTGAACTTTGAATGCACACACGCTTTAAAGGCCATAAAAGGGCCCCGCACATTTGGATACTTTATTACAGGTGAAACCTGTAATTTGACTATGAAAATGGCACTGATTCTACTCTTATTGAGCTATTTTCTTTCATATTAGATAGCTATGTCAGATAACTCAAGGATAGACTAGTAGACTGGCTGAAGAGTACTGGGTCAGTGAAAGATGCTGGAATATCAACCCTTCATCCATTCTAGATTATTTATTGACAGCTGCTAAAGTCACTGGGTAAGGAAGTGAACATACATGACTGAGAATTTATCTACAGTAGATATATTACTATAACTCCATTTAACCATCCATGGTTATTAAAAATGTAGAACTATAAAGATTGGGTTAAGATGTCTGCAGTGCTAGAAATTCCCATTAAGTTGTCATGAAACCAAAGGATGCCAATACTCAATTATACAAGCTGAAGATTGTCTTGGAAGGAGCTTATTCCTAAAGAGTACATGGCAACAAAAACTCTGTCGCATCAGATGTCAGCTTGTGCTCAAAGACTGTCAACGGCTGAGTCATGCATAGTGTTGAGTCCAAATAGATAGAGCCCTGCGCAGATACAAAATTATACTCATGGATTCGGATATCCACAGATATAAGTGAGTATCCTCAGAACTGCAGAGCTCTCACAGGAACCGCAGCAGCGAAAGGAGCAGAACATGGGGCTTCTGCTCCCATTAGCCAGCGCCTCGCGCCAGCTCAGCGCAGCTGTACTGCCCCTATCCATGCCTACTGGGGCGGGTACCAGGCTCACCGGCAGCTGTTCCTGGTCACTCTCTTGTGTTCAAGTGGCATGCACACCCCCAGACAGGAGACGCAGACAGCTGCGTGGAAGGGCCAGGGGCAGGGCTGGGGACAGTATGGAGGAGGAGAGGAGCTGCCGGCGCGGGGCGTTGGGTCCTGAGAGTGGCAGCCCCACGTTCTGCTCCTTTCACCACTACTGCTCCTGGGAGAGCCCAGTGGTTCCATGGATACCAATTTATATCTGGATCTTTGGGTATAAATTTGTATCTGTGCAGGGCTTTATAAATACCGCTTGCTTAGGAAGCTACATTCTACCATACACCAGCGTTGCAGAGATATGCTGCCAATCTGATTTTCTGCATTTTTATGCAAAACCAGTATGCTATATTTGATACCATTTGGAAATGGAAGGCCTTACCTCTGTTATCATTTTACAGCTTTTGCATGGTCCAATCTGGCTGAATAACTGAAGTATAAGTACTTCAGTCACATCTCTGGAGAGGTTTCCTACATAGCTACACAAGGAAATAAACAACATTTTAAATCCAGCAACTTTATCTTCAAGTTTATAATAGATTTGAACATATTATATGATTTCTATGTAAAACCTCCTTTTAAATATCCCACACTGAACAAAATACTTTACAATATTTGCATATGAACTTATTCACAGTTACTAAATTTACACGTTTCCTAAATTATAAGATTGGCAATGCAACCGAATCATGAAACTAGAAATAGTCATGTAATAGTACATAGCAGTATTACTTTTGTCAGCAGCAACAAAAAGGGAGAACAGGCAATCAAATTGGGAACGATGTTTAAAATCAAGTTTTAGTATCCACTGACTACCTGCCTAACACCATTTTGGAGGGTAGGAAAAAAATTATTCTTTTATATATCCAACATCATATTCCTTAATATTTTACTGATATAACTCATCCACATGTGAAGATGACAAGTTCTCATAATTAGAGAGCTCAATTCTTTGGTTCTATTGCATCTAGTCATTTGGGAGAAAACAACACACCCACAAACAAGCAATGTAACTTAGAAGGTAGTATAGACAAGGAGTATTCCATCAGGCGTCTGTTGTGGTAACTGGGAATTCTAGAGGGAGGGTTAGTGTATTAAAAAAAAAAAGTACACATGCACCAAACACTCTTGCAAGTTTTGACCAAAAGTCATTCTCATACCAACTACTACACTGCCCTTTTCAATTTTTTAAATTTTTTTTTTTTTTTAAGACTTAAGAACTTTTTAGTACTTACACAACCTTCATGACAATTCCAAATTTAAAAGTGTATCGGTTGGTCAATTTCAGGTCAAAAAAAGTTTCCTACTCAAACTCCAACAGGAAGCTTCATCTACTTTCTTCAATACTGAAAGCTATTAGAGAATCTAGAATTCACCTCCACAAAAGATAAAGCCATGTCACGAAAAACTGCTGAAAATCTACATTTTCTAATTTGAATTATCAAATTTCATTAATTAAATGCACAGGTGTGGAACTGAATTTATATGTAAAAATTGTACAGAGATATTCAGTGTTGGTTTGTCAATAAAGCCTCCAATATGGAGGACAGTAACATTCACATCATGTAGGTATATTTACAACTTAAGAGTATCACAATACCATCCAACTTTAAGTATTCAAATGTGCCTGTTAAATCACAGACACTTCGCATTAATGTATCACTTTCAAAAAACTTCACTATGAAGTTCAATTCATATGGGTAAAAATGAAGGCAGAAATACACTAAGTGAAAGTCATTTAAAGTCTGTTTGAAAAGTTGCTTCCTTCAACTAACAAATGAGAAACACCAAATTATCTTTAAAATCACTTTTTAAACACTTACATTTACTCCCTTTTGTCTGTTTATTACCTTTGAAAAGCCTGAAATAAACTGCCAATGTTATAGTTCCCTATTGGTCAGTCTTCTACTCCAATGGCGCTGAAATCAACCCTACTTACTTAGCTGGTTTTGCACCAGTACCACACACATCTAAATCAAGAGAAAACCTTTTAGGTTTCAAAACAGCATTTGTTAATTACTGTTTCTGTGAAGGTAAATTATTTGTTTCTCTAATCTCTCAACAAGGTCTTAAATTTTAATTGGGGTCCTGAAAAACTTTTTTAAGGTATCACCTGGATATAAATTTTCCCATTTAGAATATGCATGCATATTTACAAAGTCAATTCTATATATAGTAGGGAAAACTCACTATCAGAAACTAATGGTTCACAACATTTTAGAATAAATTTCACTGAACAAACAACTTTTTTTTAAAAAGATATCCAGACAAACCAACTACACACATACATATATGTGTAGCTGGTGTGTGTATATATATATATATATATATATATATATATATACACACACACACACAAAAATATACAGCAGCCAGCTACACAAACACTACCTCGACATAACACAACCCAATATAACATGAATTCGGATATAACATGGGAAAGCAGTGCTCCGGGGGAGGTGGGGGGGGGGGCTGCGCACTCTGGTGGATCAAAGCAAGTTTGATATAACGCAGTTTAACCTATAACACGGTAAGATTTTTTGGCTCCCGAGGACAGCGTTATATCGAGGTGGAGGTGTACATAAATATATGCCATACAAAAATTAGTTTAATTTTTAAAAAAGCTACTAAATTAGGGGTGGGCAAACTTTTTGGCCTGAGGGCCGCATCGGGTTTCGTAAATTGTACGGAGGGCCAGTTAGGGGAAGGGGGTCGTGGCCCGGCCCCCAACTCCTATCTCCCTCCCCCCGACTCCTACCCCATCCAACCCCACTCCCCTGACAGCCCCTCTGGGAACTCTGCCCCATCTACACACCCCTGCTCCCTGTCCCCTGACCCCTGCCACCCCATCCGACCCCTCCTCTCATTCTTGACGGCCTCCCCGGGACCGCTGCCCCATCCAACCACCGCTTCTCCCTGTCTCCTGACTGCCCCATTGCCACTCCATCCATACCCCCTCCTTCCTGACTGCCCCCCGGGACCCCTGCCCCATTCAACCCCATTTCCCTACTGACCACCCTGACCACTATCCAGACCCCGCCCACCACCCCAAACTCCCCTGCCCTCTATCCAACCCCCTTCTCCCTGCCCCCTTACCGTGCTGCCTGGAGCACCAGTGGCTGGCGGCGCTACAGCCGCCACCGCCCAGCTGGAGCCGTGCCACCTCACTGCCACTACCCAGCTCAGAGCACCGGGTCAAAGGCCAGGCTCTGCAGCTACGCTGCCCTAGGAGCTCACAGCCCCACCGCCCAGAGCATGGTGGCGGTGGCAGAGCGAGCGAGCTGAGGCTGTGGGGGAGAGGAGACAGCAGGGATGGGGCCGGTCAGGATGGTCCCATGGGCCGGATGTGGCCCGCAGGCCGTAGTTTGCCCACCCCTGGACTAAACAATGCTTAATGTTTAAAAAACTTGCAGACTATTCATAGTCTGAACACAAAATTTAACCTTCGAGGATGTTACTAGAATCAGACCAAAAAAAAACCTCCATAAAATAAAATAATCCTTGTCAAGAAATAACCATTATTTTTGTAAGACCTACATAATGAGCACTTGTGTTTCCTCTGCTAGCGCTGCAGCAGTATAAGCTAACACATTCCCAAATGGTGTACATAGTCCACACTCATCAACTGTGCTGCACAAACATGATAGTAAATAGAATTAAGTCATGTTGGTTTCATCTCTATTGTCTCAAAGAAATGAGGGAAGACGACGTTTGCAATATAATAAAAGATCAGAAAGAGCATCATTCCAAGGTGTATATTAATACTGTGCAAAAACTATACAAAATAGAATCTTTTTTGTATTCGGCGGCATTTCGGCAGGTGCTCCACTGCCGCAGTGGTCCTTCGGCTGGCACCCGCCAGCCAAAAAGGCTGGGGACCACTGCTTTATTGGCTTAAGAACAAGTTTTTTAAAATTCCCTAAATGCGTATCAGATAATTGCATCACTCTATATTGTAGTGTTTTCCTTCAACTTTCAGTGTTACAAAAAAAATAGACAAAAGCAGTTAACACTATTCTTAAATTGCTACCATTCTGAAATTGCAGTACTGTAGACTCAAGTACATCTATACTACAAAAAAAAATAAAACCTGCAGCAGCAAGTCTCAGAGCCAAGTTAGATTGACTTAGGCTCAATCTATGCGGCTAAAAATAGCAGTGTAGATGTTCCCTTTCCGGCTGGAGCTGGGTTTCAGAGCCCAGGCTCCATCCCAAACAGGAACATCTATAGTGCTATTTTTAGCCCTTTTGCACAAGCCCCATTACCTCAAGTCAGCTGACCCATGGTCTAAGAATCAATGTCACGGTTTTGTTTTGCAATGTAGATGTACCCTCAGACCAATCTGTAATATACTGTATATACTGTAATATACTGTATATACTGCTATGCAGATATATAATATCTGCATAGCAATATCTGCAGAGTCCAGATTTCTAGAACTACATGAACAATTTGGCCATGCAAACTTATACAAGTTTGGGCCAGGCGGAGTTAAAGATCAAGATTTAGCTTTAATATTTTATGCAGTCTTTGTACTTAATATTAGCACTGCCCCCAATATATTCAAAGATGACTTAAAACAAAATACAAATATCAAACAACTTTGGTGTAAAGTACTTGTCTATCCCAAATAACCAGGGTAAGGAAGACATTCAGCACCTTTGGAATTGAAGTCTTATGTTACCAAAATCCACTCCCCATGAAGCCACAAAACACCAGCTTGGCTTGAGTGGCAAGCCAATATACTTGTGACTTCACAACAGCCAGGGAAACAGCTACTTGTAACATGCAGCCAGCCTGGAAAGGTTTTTTAATAAAATTATGTATAGTTTAAAAGTTGTACTATGTATTTAGACTATAAAATACTAAGTTTGCAGAACTATGCAATATGATGTTTCGAGCAAAGCAAGTGCTTTTAAAAATACCATTTTCAAAGTCTTCCAAGCTTTTTATATTATTATAACCCTCAGGATAGTAGTATGATTTTGCAAAACTGAAACATTATACAATAGAGAAAGGCACTTATATCTCTTTAGGCTGTCTCCTTAATTCATGGGACATCAATATGCTGTGGCTTCATGCACACTGACATATTTGTACGGTGTCTTCACTTCTATAAAACTGTGGCACTTACATACTACACTGATAGGCATAGTTTAAAAACCTAGACCAGATACCAGAAGTCCAAGACATTGTACTACTGAACGATTTTGACAATGTCTACAGACCAAGGACTTCTCTTCACTACCGGGATAAGTCAACCTAAGTTACGCTACTCCAGCTATGTGAATAACATAGCTGGAGTTGACATAGCTTAGATCGATTTACCCCGGTGTCTTCACTGAACTGCATCCCGTCAACTTACTTTAATCTTCTCAGGGAGCTGGAGTAACAGGGTCAACCAGAGAGCACTCTGTGGTCGATTTAGCGGGTCTTCACTAGACCCACTAAATCGACCCCTGATGCATCGATTGCAGCAGTGTGGATCTCCCCATAGTGAAAACCAGCCCCAAGAAACAATATCTGGAGTTCACAGATCCTGTTAAGCTAGCAGAAGAAATATCCTAACAGCAGAGTACAACAATCAACTAGGCTGAAGATCAAAAAGACTCTGAGGGTGACATGTTTTTTATCACTGTACAATAGGCAAGTGAGGACAGCTATGTTTATAGCTATTTCTTTTTGGTCCGTCAAAGTTCTTCCAGGTTCTACCTTAAAGGAGGATAATGAATGTTTGTGGGGAGGGGTAAGAAAAGGGGGAAGTTATATGGTGAAATTTTCACAAATTCTAACTCTCTGACTTGGTCAGATGGCATCATCTCACAGATACTGCTAGAGAGCAGCAGCAGAAGAGGAAATGCTTTAGAAATTCCATATTGTACTATAAAAATTTCAATTGAAAAGAAATTACCTTTATCTATGAAACTTGGCTTTAAGTGAAGTTTGAGATTCAAAGTTTAACAGTTTTAGCTCAGTGCCCCATGGATCAGATTCCAAATTCCAAAATACATAATTTGGCATAGTGGGTGATATAACACCTTTGTGTACAGTGGTGACTATTCCAAGACTGCTAATATGGAGAATTAACAACTTGAGTGTGCAAAAAGGGCAGTCCCAAGTCAGAGAACAGATCATTGGCAGGAATCACGTTCTAGCTTCCCAGGGAATCAAAGTAATAGACTTCAATGTCTACTGCTTGTGAAGGATAAGGATCTGACAGACTTTACAAGAGTAAGTTTGATTCCAACTAAAACTTACTAATAACACATCTTGTTGATATGAAAGTTCTAAAGTACTCTTACCAAAAGAGCTTTTGAGGCCTCAAAAACTGTATTGATTTTTTGTTAGTCTAATATATTTTATTACTGATTTCAGTCTCAACCAATGTGGCATTGAGGATCAATTCAAAAGTACTTTTTTGCTGTTACTTTCTATATAATGTTAATAAGGAGAGACTCTGATCAGAATCCAGACACCATTATATGAGGCACTGTAGAGGTAAATATAGTTCTTTCTTCTTTACCATACTGCCATGTTATGCTGAATTATAAAAATAAGCTGACAATTTATCAAAATACTACCATTTCCTTTGACAAGTGAGCCAACAATAATTTTTTTCAGATTTATATAAATGCCTGTGAGCTGTGAGAGGTTAAATGGTCTTTAAATTTCTAGTATTTCAGATACTTTTAACCATTAAGAAAGTCATTAAACACCAGAAAGTAATATAATACCACTTGAAATACTGCAAAATAAGTTAATACTGTAGGCAATTAATATTTAAAACAATTACTTTGGGTAAATGCCTTTGGGTTTTTTTTTCCCAATTAAAACATTTGATCCCTAACTTGCAGGTGTCTATAGAAGAAAAAATGGTAACTTACAGTATTTTCCAGTGTGGCAATAGAAGAGAACTCCTGAGATCTATTATCTCTGATAAGTGAAATACCACATGGGCACAGAACCGTGACACTTATTTTATTGACCACGTGATTATACAATTGATCAATTGGGTTTAAAGATAAAATACCTACTACTTACTTTAAAAACAATTAGAGTTCAATGTGCATTACTATTTGGTACTAGATGTCAGTGAGCATCTTATTCAACTGAAAGGGCATGAATGTTATACAGTAACCTTAAAAAGGCATGAATGTTATACAGTAACCATAAAAAAAAACACAAGATGAGCATTTAAGTGAGAATCCTAAATTTAAAAACATTATTGGTATTTCAGATGAAGCTAGAGGTGTTGGAATGTCTAAGCAATTCTACAGCAGGATTTTTCATATTATTTATGCAAGAGAAAATTCTTTGTATTTTAAGAAAAGCACTTACTGTATATTAACTTCACAAATTAAGCAGAGATATAATCATATGTGATTATTCAATCTTCTTCTGCAGCTCTTCTGAGGTGTTATTTCAGACATCTTAGCACAAATGTAATCTTGTAATTAAATAGCTAAGGGTTAAACTAGTTCACTTCCTGATGCCTCAATCAAAAGTATAAACTATTAACTCAACACCAGAACTTGACAGCAGCAGTCAGAGCACATTTAAAACTCAGCCTAGTTCTAACTTTCCCAGAAGTTTTTTTGTTTTTAGAGAGGAAGTCAGGAGGATATCTAATTCATTAAAAATAAACTAAATTAAACCTCACTGTGCACCTTACTCTTTCTCCTTCCCTCACTTTAAAAAAAAAATCCCTAAGATTATTCCCCATTGTCATAAGTGAATTCCAAGTCCCTTTAGGCAGTCAATATCCATTTCTAAAAGTTATTTGGGTAGAAGGACTGAAAGTATGCACCTCAAAGAGCAAAGGCAGGCCTGGTAATTGTTATGCTAAATCAGGAATTATCAAATCCAACTTTTGTGGATTGGGGAAGAGGAGGGAAAGAGACAGACTATCACCTAGAAAAATAAAATTGATTAGAGACCAATTTTATTCCCAACTCAGTCTGCATTTTTAAGTGTCTCAACAGCCCAAATTAGCCCCCAAAGGCCATTTCAAAGCTATTTTCCCAAGGCAGGCAAGAGGGCACCCTCTTTCTTGCCCACATGCACAGTCTGAGTCTTTTGTATTTCATATAGTACAGGGGTTCTCAGACTTTTGTACTGGTGACCCCTTTCACACAGCAAGCCTCCGAGTGCGACCCCCCCTTATACATTAAAAACACTTTTTTATATATTTAACACCATTATTAATGCTGGAGGCCAAGCGGGGTTTGGGGTGGAGGCTGACAGCTCACAACCCCCCATGTAATAACCTCGCAACCCCCTGAAGGGTCCTGACCCCCAGTTTGAGAACCCCTGATATAGTAGATACTGCTCTTCACAAAACTGGCAGAGGGAGCTGACTTTATAAACTAATTGAAAATAGTTTGAACAAAACTTATTTTATATATAGACCTTTTAAAATGCATATAAAGAGTGCCTATTTATACTTTCCAAAATATTCCAACATAACTAAAGCACAGCATATTTCAATATGACTATTAGCAAACTAAGCGACTCAAAAGCTCACATTTGTTTATTTTTAAGGAATTTTTGTAAGATTAAGCTCATTTGCTTAGAAGGAAACCTTCAAGCTGTTAGTAAGTCATCATACACTGACACAAAACTCAAGATGTAGTGATTTCTTATGACAGTGTATAGCAAAAAACATACTATATAAGTACTGGAGAAAAAACATTACTTTTCTAAACACCCAGTTTTAGGGAAAGAACCCCTCTTTCACAATGGTCTTCACCTCACCCCAAGAAAGAAGATGAAACAATGAACATCTGTTTCATGACACCACAAACTAGAACCATGAAAAATCCATTTACCTTGGAGTAGTTGTGGGTATTCTTCTGCCACATATAATATTCAGGTGGGTGAAGGGAGGGTTTAGTCACAATAACAAAGCAGGCATATGTACATGCCTACCTTACTGCTCTTCCCTTAGCCTTAAGAGTACAATAAGGTGCATGCCTTCCTCGAAACTGTCAGCCATTGATTATGCACCCCATTCACGATTCTGGATCTCCCCAGGGCCTCCCTCTATACTCACACGGCTTCTGACTCTCCACTTCCCTCCCGAAGTCAGTATCATCCTGACTAGTTTCCTCCTCCTACCTCACTTAAATTCTTGCACTTTGCCTTTCAGTTGCTGGATCCTCCCCCCAGTCGATATTTTACTCCCCCCTCCCAATTTCTGGACCATCCCCCCCATATCCTCTGCCTCCCTCCAGGTTCTGTTCTCTCTCCCCGAAATTCTCCTCCCCCTTTTCCCACTTTCTGTAGTTTCCTGTTCCCTTCCTCTTGCAATCTCGGTCGCCCCCCAACTCCCGTCCATACCTTCCACCTTCCCCTTCCTCTCTCCAGTGTCTGTGGTCTCTCCTCGCCCCCCCCCCGGTCAATATCCGCCTCCCTCCCCGGGCCAGGCCCCTCACGCTGTGGCAGCACGTCCCGCGCCACGCTCTGAATTCCCTCCCCACCCTCCATATCCCCCCGCTAGTCCCCGGCGTCCTCCAACCCCGGGTCCACCCGGGGGCTGCTCCTGGCCAGGCCCCCTGGGCCCCCACTCCCCGCCCGGCTCCCGCTCCCTCTTCACTCACAGGGTCCTGGGCTGCCCGTCGTCTTCCATCACGGCGTGAGGGCCGTCCGCCGCCGTCTCCGGGGGGCGCGCTGGGGGGGCTCCGCCGCGCAATGAGAAGGGAAGGTGAGGGCCCCAGCTCCCCTCGCTCCGCCTCGCCCCCGCGCCAGGTCCCGACACCGCAGTCCGAGTACGAGAGGGAGGCAGCACTACAAAATGGCCGCCGCCGCCAGCCACTCAGGAAGCCGCGAACTGCGCAGCCGCAGCCCGCTCCCTCTCCGGCCGGATTCTCCTTCCCATTCCCCTCCACAGCGCTGCGGTGCCGTCTGGGGGCCGTAGTCACAGAGGATAAGACTTGGGTAGGTTGACGGGGTTACCCCACGGCCTTCTGGGAATTGTAGTTCTAGGAGGCGGGACTATCTCAATACCCCCAGAAAACTGGAAGGGATGGGAAGGCAAAAGACTATAACTCCCAGCATGGCCAGCGGCGGACGGACCAGGCATTTTAGGGAGAACATAGGGCATCCCCCGCCCCTTCTCTGAAATGCCCGGTGCCACAGTTCGTTCCCGTTGAGCGGGGCGATAATTAGCAGTAGCTGATTCGCCCCAGATAACCTGGGTGGGTTTAGTTGCGGCCTTTTAAAACCTTGAGTAACTCGGCCTGCTTGGACTGAATAAACATCGATATTGTTGAATTTCAGATTGTTCTTTGCTGGAGCGAAAGGCTAAGTGTATGGTGAAAGCCCAGATCCGAGGGTTAGCGCTGGGCTTACGCCACCACCTCTTGCTCTCCTCCCCCGCCCGCGGAGCCGGGCCGCAGCGACCAGAATCTGGAGGGCGGGGGAGCTGGTGACCTCACTCGCTCCCCTAGACCCCGTGTCAGCCTTTGCTCTGCGGGATGGGAGCGCCGCTGGGCCAGGAACATGCTCAGGAAGCCAAGCGCCCTTTTCTGTGACTGGGGGGAGATACGTAGCGTTAGTACTCAGGCGCCCCACACCAGCGCCCGCCCCCCACCCACGGGGCAGGCAAGGCAGGCGCCCACCCCAGCCCATCCTGAAAGCGTTAGTAGCAGGGGGCAGGGACCGACATTTTGTAAAGCATTTGGGGTTCCAGCTTGTTACACTCTAAAGGGTCCTGCTTCTGAACCCCCCCGTCCTCTGAAAGCAGGTCTCATGTTAGGCACCCGTCCCAAAATCACCAGTTGCTTTGGAAAACAGGCAAAGACACCTTCTGCTCTCGCTGCATGGACGTTGAAGTGAGCCTGGCAAAGTTATCATGTACATGTTACCACCCAACCAATAATCATAGAGTATCAGGGTTGGAAGGGCCCTCAGGAGGTCACTTAGTCCAACCCCCTGCTCAAAGCAGGACCAATCCCCAGACAGATTTTTACCTCAGTTCCCTAAATGGCCCCCTTAAGGATTGAACTCACAACGCTGAGTTTAGCAGGCTAATGTTCAAACCACTGAGCTATTCCTCCCCCCAAACCCTGATCTTTTACTTCCAGGTCCCAAAGTACAGAGTAGGTGTAGGTTGATTAAAATCCATGAAATTTTCTAATGGTGTGTTTAAACTCTCATAGCCCACTTTCTGTAAAAAGGTATTTGCTCTAATGCTGCTATCTTTCCCCAGTGTATCAGTTGTTCCACCTAACTGTTGCCTTCACCCCAGAAACGGTTGCATTTAATAGATTCATAGACTCCAAAGCCTGAAGAGACCATTGTGATCATCTAATCTGACCTCCTGTATAAACAGGCCATAGAATTTACCCCCAAATAACTCCTTTTGATCTAAAGCATATCTTTTTAAAAAATCTATTCAATGCTATTACATGTACCAGCACAATTAGAACCATTAAAAAGTGTTGCCATTTGCTATGCTGCAGTGTGTGTGATACTCCTTATTCTTAGAATGTAAACAAAAATGGAGATAAATTTTACTACCACTCGTGGGTTGTTGTTGTTTTTGTTTTTTTTTTAAGAAAAACACCACTGTGCAGTATATAGGGCTTGATCCTCTAGAGACATATAAGTAACTTTACTCATGTAAGAGAGACCATTGAGGTTTACACATGTAACTTTACATATCTATAAAAAACTGCTCTGGGCTTCTTTGAGCTGCTCGACAAATGTAAAATATTATTACTGTCTACTGTTTTAGCAACCTAAAATTAGGCAGACCTGGATTTGTGGGTGAAGAAGAATGCAATAAGCTGAAATCAATAATTGATTATTTTTATAAATTTGTTGCTAACCATTACGCCTGGGCTCTATACAAAACACACTGTAAATTCCTTTGTCTTACACTTTAACTTGAACAGACAATAGTTAGAAAGAAAACAGTTCAGAAAAAATAGTCTACTGGATGGCCAAAGACTAGAAGGTCTAATTGAAGGCGAAGAACATTTTCAATTTTGTAGATGGATTGTTGAAACTAAGGCTTCATAGAAGTGCTTGAAGCAGTGAAGCATTTCACTGCTAAAACAAATGCCTCTACCAAGTCCAGTTTGTATGTATGAATACTTACCAATACAAAATGATGCATGCAAACTGAGGACCTGATCCTGTAAACGCTTATTGTACTACCAAGTATTGCACTTTCTACAATCTAGCTGAAGTCACAGTAGTAAGTCTCATTGGTTCTGTTGCAGGATCAGGTTCTTATTTTGAATAGCATATTTCTCCAAACTATATGTCCTCAAAGTGCTGTACATTATTAAATTCTACGGTTACAAAGATAACTAACAGCAGAAGGATTAATACGTTATGAGGTAAAAAGGGAAGGGAAAAAAGGCGGTTGAAGTTGAGATCTGAACAATATTTTAATTCAATTTTTCCTAGCACTTTTTACTTAGTGCATTGCCTTATTATTTAAATGTCAACTATGGAAAATTAGCTACTGCTACATACATTGTGGTACAGTAACTCCTGACTTTAAGTCGTCCCGGTTAACGTTGTTTCGTTGTTATGTTGCTGATCAATTAGGGAACATGCTCATTTAAAGTTGTGCAATGCTCCACTCTTATGTTATTTGGCTGCCTGCTTTCTCCACAGCTGGCAGCCTCCCTATGCCCCCTCCCCTCCTCACAGCGCTTCCCACCCGCCAGCAGACCCTGAGGATCAGCGCCTTCTCTCTCCTCCCGCTGCGGCAATCAGATGGCTTGTGGCGTTTCAAGGGCAGGAGGGAGGGGCGAGGAGTACTGTACTGTCAAGTTTAATTACATGTTAAAAGATGGGTAGAGGTGACAGAGCCCAGTGTGAATCTCTTTTTCTGCCATCTCAAAATATTACATAAGACATTACATATCTTCCTCCTAATATTGAACAGACTGTCAGCATGCTGAATTGAGGGTAGTAATCCCAAATCCCATGGAAAACTTTTGATATGGGGAAGCAGGGGAAAAGGAAGATACAAATGACAGCTATGACAGGCAATAGAATACAAGAAAATATAAATGACATACTATTACTGTATACAATATCATAGGAATCACAAATACATTCAGCAAAATATCCTAGCCTTTAATCTTACATGTCAAGAAAGTGAGACCATCCATTTAATTAAAACCCCGTTTTATTACTAAGCTGATAATTAACTCACCAGTTTCAACAAATTCTATGTACCATTCAGCTATGTTGAGTCCTGGCATTTTTATAGAACTTAACAACTAGTGTGTCAAAATGGTCTTAGAATTATTGAGCCATATCCTACTCTTGTGTAGGTGTTCCCACATAGGAGGTAGAACACTGTGCAAGGATCTTATGAAGTTTCTTCTGAATAGTTTCATTTGAGGGAGCACTGGAACTAGAAAGGGGATTGACCCACAAAACCCATAGATGTGCCAAGATCCACACAGATTTTGGGACATGTCCAAAGACCCAGAGCATACATGCAGAAGCCCATGGCCTGTGTCCTGCTCTTGAATCTCTCCCATTGCAGCACATACTAATATACCACCCTTAACTTGGGGCTTCACAGAAATCTACACTTGGAGCAATGGGTTTGTGTTTTAATATAAGGGGAGTTACTTTTATCTAGCAGTAACTGCTAAGTGAATTGATGCTTGGAAATCCATCAGGGTTTGAGAGAAGCATGTCACATAATGCAGCTACTCCTCAACTGGGTATTCAGGATGGGAAATGCAGCAGAATCACTGTTCACACCCACTCCCACTGAAGATTTGAGGGATTTTCTCACACATTGTTTTTAGCTTCCCAGCAGAGGGTAGTATGTACCCCAAAGTTTTGATTTTCTGCTACCTACTTGCAACACACCTAAAATCTAGTTGCCGATCCTTGGTATAGACATAGCCTTAAACCTTCAGGCAAAAAACTTTAACCTATATTTATCATCCAGTCTTTAAAATGTGTTTTCTGTAACTACAATATTCTCACATGTTGAGAACATTGTAGTTACAGAAAAAACATTTTAAAGCCTGGAAATTCAAACGCGAGGAAGTAAATAAACATTTAAAAAGCAGGAAATTTACAAAATAAGGATTTTTTTAAAAAGAAATTGAAGAATACAGATGCAGAAATAGTACTTGGTTACAAAACACCTACCAAAAAAAAACACTGATCACCCGTTGAAGGATTAAAAATGTCATGGCGTAGAAAAATAACCAATATCAATATTGTAGCCAAAAGGATTATGCACCACACTTTGTTGCTACTTTGGTGGGTTACTTAAATTGATACCTAAAACTTCAAAATTGAAAGTTAAATAAAATACTAGTAGTATAAAGAAAGGAAAAGAAGGAGAGAGGATGAGCAGGGGAAGAGAGAATGAGACAGAAAGATAGAAGGGAAAAAAAAGTAAAGTGGATACATAAAGAGATGAAAAGAAGTGATGCAGCTATGTCTTGGAAGGTGATATTGATGGGATATGGTCTCCTGTGGAAGCTCCCAGAAGAAAATTGATTCACTGGATTATTGTTCCTTAAGGGGATGTTCTTCTCCATGGTATATACTGGGGAGACCCCTGGCTTCCATTCACTTAGAGAGGGCAGTTTTTCTAGAGGTGTACAAGAGATCATTAAAGTAGTTTGTGAAACCTGGACTCAGACAAATATGATGGTGCATCTATACACCCCTGGAGCTTCCAAACTAACTCAACTGAACCTTTGAGAGAATTTATGAACTCTAATAAGAGCTGAGGTAATTTGTATTATCCAAAATTAACCATCTCGAAAAAACTTCCTGTACATTCTGCACCACATCATGCCTCCTATATCCACACATCGATGAGACCCTACATACCCAGATCTCTCTTTTTACGAGCACCAATTCTCTCACATCATGGCAGGGTCATGCAGAGAGACCTCTCTGCACAATCTGAAGTCTGGGCCCGAGAAAGGGGTGGAGACTTTTAGTTGAAAGGCACTCTGCCAAAAAATGCAACATAAGAAGAACCAAAAGTTTGCCACCTTGTTTAACATCATTTGTATAGCCATTAAAAATGGCTTCAGTTTTAGAGATTTTGAAATACTCTTCAAATTGCAGGCCAAAAATGGCTTTAATCAGTTGTTTCACAGCATGTAGAAGGCTGGGAGGGAGGGGGAAGAGCGAAGAGGCGGCATGCTTGAGGAGGGAAGAGGTGGAGGTGGGGGAGGAGAGGGGACAGGAAGATGAGGGGCAGGGGTGGGACCTTGGAGGAAGGGGTGGAGTGGGGGCAGGGCTTTGGACAGAGCTGGGGGTCGAGCTACCCCCGGCACATTGGAAAGTCAGCACTTGTGCCCCTAACCGCAGGGGCGGCTCTAGGTATTTTGCCGCCCCAAGCACTGCAAGCAGGCTGCCTTCGGTGGCTTGCCTGCGGGAGGTCCCCGGTCCCGCGGATTCGGCGGCACGCCTGCGGGAGGTCCGCCAAAGCCGTGGGACCAGCGGACCCTCCGCAGGCATGCCGCCGAAGGCAACCTGCCTGCCGCCCTCGCAGCAACCGGCAGAGCGCCCCCCCGTGGCTTGCCGCCCCAGACACGCGCTTGGCGTGCTGGTGCCTGGAGCCACCTCTGCCTAACTGACAAAAGTTTCACCAACAAAAGCACAGTGTGACAGTGCTATGCCACTCACCGAGCTGGTTTTATGATGTCGATGGGAGAGCTCCCCCTCCCGTCGGCATAACGGGGCTACATGAGCGCTTTTACAGTGCCTCAGCTGTGTCAGTACAGCTGCAAGCTTGTAATTGTAGACATGGACTGGGAAAACTTCCGTTATCTTCACTGAAACATTAGACTTGGGATCTGAGCCAGATGATAGTATCAAATAAGAATAACAGCCGCTTTAGGAGTTGTGAGGATCAGGAGAGAAGAACTCCAATCAACATTGGTTGGCCTGAATGTAGATGGTACAGCAGTGAATATGAGCTATTCAAAGGGGGTGCAGGCCATGTTTAGGCAAGATACACTTGAGCTTGCTATACAGTATCTCAAAAACGTGAGCCCTGTCTTAAATAGTTATACTTTATTAAGTTTTAACACTGAAGAGTGATAAAAACGTTATAATTCAGCTGTTGCCCATTTGAACATAACACAGAAACTCAGTCAGGGCTGTCACAGGCCAAGTTAGGGGCATTCTATTCAGTCAAGACAGGGAAATTTGTGGGGGAAATTGTATTTCATTGTGACTGAAGCCTCTTTTATTTTTCAAGGAGAGCATCTCTCGTGTGTGAAGATTCATGATTTTGGCACTCACAACAAGGAAAGACATCCTGGCCCCTTTCTCTGAAAACTTATTCTTGCAGATGGTAAATTTGAAGAGATAAACCTTTCTCGGCCTCTAGAGTATGTCTATGCTGCAATAAAAGACCCGAGGCAGTGAGTCTCAGAGCCCAAGTCAACTGTCTTGGGCTGGCAAGGCTTGGGCTGCAGGTCTAAAAATAATACCACGGGGAGTAGAGGGGGGTATTTTGGAGATAAAACTTCAGGAAAAAAACAAAACCAGAAGCTGACTTTGAACATATGGGTGTCAGACTTACCAGGATCTAGTAACCACCATTCATCTGATTTCTTTGCGCTGCTGGAGCAGTGCAAACTGGACAGCCCAGGGACCAGGAAATGCCTTGAGGTCACCTTCAGCACTGCGCACTGAGCATTTTCGCAGCTGCATGTCACCATTTAAATTCATTGCATAACACGTAGCATTTTATGGCTTCAAAACACTATTCACTCATTAATTAATCCAACAAGACTCCTTCCAATTAGGTAAATAAGTATAATTAACTCTGTTTTACAGCTAGGGAAACATACAAAAGGCTTAAGTGAATTACCTGAGCTCACGCAGCAAATCAGTGCCAGAGATGGGTCTAGAACACAGAATGTATTCAGCTGTTCTATTTAAATGATTATCAGTTTGTATGGTGTGGTTTCTTTCTCCATTCCCCCATTTTAGCTGGAACAAAGCTACTGAAAATCAGATGCACAGAATCTTCTGTGTGATTGAGATCCTTATTCAGAAATGTCTCTAATCTTCTAATTAAATGGTGATATCTGTGAGAAAGACTTCTTCCACGGTGGATGTATCATCAATGTATCATGCTGAACCTTCGGCAGCAGAAGGCAAGCTGAGTTTCTAGGATGCTCAGTTGGTGGTCAGCAGACCAGTGCTTCAACGAATCAGCTACTCTGACTAATCCATGTCAGTTAGTTCTGTTTCTGGGACTAAATAAGTAGTTAACATAGTCCTGGAAATGTATCAGTCATCCAGTCCTGCATGCATTGGGCCACACTGTAATATCAGTTGTCCAGCACCACTCCACATTGATTCCAATGGAAAGCTGATAGTTAAGAGTCCTGCAAATCCAAAGATATCCGTTTGTGCAGATGTGGTTGTATTGTTTACCATCTTTGCAGATCGGATGCAGATCCAAATGTTTGTATCTGTGCAGGGCTCTAACGGTGAGATAGAAAGGGTGCTGATGCAGATACATATAAAAGGTGGAGTGAGGATCGCAGGTCGGACAGAAGTTAATTATTGTGGATGTGTATCCAGCAGGGCTCTACAGATAGCACAATAAGGCCCACTTGGGGTACCTTCACTGGCTATAGACTCTACTGGAGGAATCTTATGAAGTAACTTCTTGATTTCTCTCTTTATATGTGCAGTTTAGATTATAAAACTTGTTTGGCTTCTACGCCCTCATTTTTAATTATATCCTTACCCATGACAGGCCGGGAAGCTACTTTGCAATTGTGAAACTTTGGGATGAGATGATTTCCCAGCTCTGATATCTTCTTAGTTTTCACCTCATCTCTAAAAGTGAAATGTTTGTTGTTTGTTGATGAAACAGACACATTTCTGGTTTATGGAGGAAACTGACCCACTGCGAGGAGTTAATGTCTTGATCAAGACCTCAGGCTGGAGGCTGCCGCCCTGACATTGTCCAGTTTTCACTGATCTGCTGAGTCAAAGGGAACAGAGAGATGCCCCAAGAGAGAAACCTGGAATTCCCTTGATGTCAGGGGCAGGGGTGAAAGTAACTTAAAGTATGCTGGAGTATGCTCCAGTATGCTGGAGTCCAGATTGGGGGTGTGGCCTCAATCAGAAGAGGCGTGGCCTCAGCTGGAAGAGGCGGGGCTGTTCAAGATTTAAAGACCCTACGGCTCCAGCTGTGGCTGGGAGCCCCAGGGCCTTTAAATTACCCCAGAGCTACCAGTTGCAGAGGCGGCTGGGAGCCCTGGGGCTAAGGGGCGAATTAAAGGGCCTGGGGCTCCGGCTGCCGCGGAGCTCCAGGCCCTTTAAATCACTGCGGGAGCCGGCTGCCGGAGCTCTGGCGGGGATTTAAAGGGCCTGGGGCTCCCCACAGCGGCTGGAGCACCGGGCCCTTTAAATCCTTGCCCGAGCCCGTCTGCCGGAGCTCCAGTGGCACGTTAAAGGGCCCGTGGCTTCTCGCAGGGCTGGAGCCCTGGGCCCTTTAAATCACCTCGGAAGCTGGTCCAATCCGGCACAGCGATATTGGCACTTGCTGGTACGCCATACCAGACCCTACTGGCTTACTTTCACCTCTGGTCAGGAAAATCCTCAGGTGGCACAAAGCCAGCAGAGCCTCTACACCAGGGGTCGGCAACCTTTCAGAAGTGGTGTGCCGAGTCTTCATTTATTCACTCTAATTTAAGGGTTCGTGTGCCAGTAATACATTTTAACATTTTTAGAAGGTCTCTTTCTATAAGTCTATAATATATAACTAACCTATTGTTGTATGTAAAGTAAATAAGGTTTTTAAAATGTTTAAGAAGCTTCATTTAAAATTAAATTAAAATGCAGTATCCCCCAGACCAATGTCCAGGACCTGTGCAGTGTGAGTGCCACTGAAAATCAGCTCACGTGCCACCTTCGGCACCTGTGCCATAGGTTGCCTACCCCTGCTCTACACCATCCGCTTCCCCTCAGGCAGATTGAGTGAGCTGCAGGTAGGAGGGGTGGAGTCAGAGTGTAGTGCACTCTTGTGATCCCCATCCAGGGGAGTGGTCTGTAAGGGACCACTCTAGTGGGCATAGTAGCAGGACTATTCTAAGACAAACTGGGGACTAATTCAACACCAGGTTAATCCAAGAATCCCCTTTCCTTCCACGTCAACCTAAGTCCTATACCAACTGAAACTAGACTGGAACTGGGGATCTGGCCCCTTCTCTTAAACCTAATTACTTGTGTAGATATTCCCTTCCCAACTGAACAATCCTCTCAAAAGACACCACGTGCAATGAGATATAACAAAGCTCTTATAGCCTGTGAGATCTCACAGTAATAAAAAAAAATCTAGTGCCTGAAGTCCTTACATTGGTTTTACTTAGTCCTTATTCACACACACTTCTATGGAAGCTAATGGGAGTTTACCAGAGTAACTATGGAGTAACAACAGAAAGGAACTTGGACTTGACCCCTAATTAGGAAATTAAACTCTGTACACACCTCCTCCTCCTCCTCTACTGCATACAAAATGATCTCTTTTTCTTGATCACACTAAGAAATCAGAATGCTTGATTGAAATCAAATATCTTCTGAGATCAAATTTATGCTATATGTCATTCCAGTTAAAGGCTGACATTCCTCTAAAGAGTTGGGGCCGGTAGCCTGTGATATTTCACTTTTGCAGTACGCGCACAGATACACACACCTCTTCTGAACTAATTGCTTTCCTAAACACAGGTATGTAGGAAGTCACAGCTGGGTCAGAATATGGAACTGAATATTCTGAGCTGATTAGCATTAGTGCACAAGAAAGGGGGACATTAATTTGCAACTGTTTGAAGATTAAAAAAATTAAAAACACAAGAAGGGCCCAAACTGCTGCCTGCAGGCACTGTTTTCCTTTGGCCACCAGTTACCTTTTGCTTTGAGGAAGAAACTTGTCTATAGAGCCAGGCCAAAACAAGAAGAATCATAACTCTTCTAAGTCATTTGGCCATGATGACAGATAGCAATGAAAGTTGCAACTTGGACAAAGAAAATTACCTTTGGATCTTATGGTTTAGGTTCATGTTCCTCCAGACGCCCCACAATACATACCAGGAGTCTGTGAAGAAGACATAGGATCTTTGTCTCCTGGTTATATCTTACATCTTGATTTTAGTAAAGCTTTTGACACAGTCCCACGTGATATTCTTATAAGAAAACGAAAGGGAATGTGGTCTAGATAAAATTACTCTAAAGCATGTGCAAAACTGGTTGAAAGACTATAATCAAAGAGTAGTTATCAATGGTTCTCTGTCTATGTCCTGAGTCTGGTACTATTCAATATTTTCATTAACAATTTGGATAAAATGGAGTGGCGCGTATACTTATAAAATCTGTGGATGGCACCAAGCTGGGACAGGTTACTAGCACTCTTTGAGGACAGGATTAGAATCCAAAACAATCTTGATAAATTGGAAAACTGGCCTTAAATGAACAAAATGCCATTCAATAAAGACAAATGCAAAGTACTACACTTAGGAAGGAAAAAATAAAATGCACAACTACAAACTGGGGAATAACTGGCTAGGTGGTAGAACTGAAAAGGATCTGGGGGTTACAGTAGTTCACAAATTGACTATTAGTCAGTAATGCAATGCAGTTGCAAAAAAGGCTAATGTTGTTCAGGGGTATATTAAGGCGAGTGTTGTATATAAGACATGGGTGGTAATTGTCCCACTCTACTTGGCACTGGTGAAGTTTCAGCTGGAGCACTGTGTCCAGTTCTGATTGCCATGCTTTAGGAAAGATGTGGACAAACTTGGGGAGAATCCAGAAGACAGCAACAAAAATGATAAGAGGCTTAGAAAACCTAACCTATGAGGAAAGGTTAAAAAACTGGGCATGTTTAGTCTTGAGAAAAGAAGACTGGTGGGGGAATCTGACAGCAGTCTTCAAGTATGTTAAGGGCTGTTATAAAAAGATGGTGATCAATTGTTCTCCGTGTCTAGAAGGTAGGATCTGACATAATTGGCTTAAACTGCAGCAAGGGAGATTTAGATTAGATATTAGGAGGGAAATTCTAATTATAAGGATAGTTAAGCTCTGGAATAGGCTTCCAGGGGAGGTTGTAGAATCCCCATCACTGGGAGTTTTTAAGAACAGGTTAGAGAGACACCTGTCAGGGATGGTCTAGATTTACTTGTTCCTGCCACATTGTCGGGCGTTGGACTAGGTGACCTCTTAAGGTCCCTTTCAGCCCTACATTTCTATAATTCCATGACTGTTTCCAATACCAATTTCCTCATCACTGAAAGTGTTATTCAACAGGAAGTATAATTTAATAAGGAAACATCTTCTAGAGCCTTTAGGCCTCTAAAGGTCATTCCACCAAAATAAACATCATGATTTTGACAGTGTAAATGAAAGTTGTCTGTGCTTTGGTATCTATTGCTTCCAATAACAACAACCCCTCTCCCCAAGACCCAGATCCCACAAATTACACAATACCTTTTGAGATGCAATGTTGTCCCCATTTGATCACAGCCTACAATTTGGAAAAAAAAATTAACTTGGATGCAGAGTTAACAGGACCAAAATGTGATCTGCCAAAATCAGTGAGCTAAGTATATTAATAGACTGGTGCACTTTTGCTTTCCTGAACATAAGAAAAAAAAATTGCAGGACCACATGATGAGTTTCTGCCTTAACAGATTTCAGGCTCCTTCTGTAGCATTAGCCTAGTCTCAAGTATTAGCAGGCTCACAGTTCTTTAATTTATTGTTTTGTTAAACCCAACTAAAACAGTCTCACAGCACATGATCCCCTGAAAATCTTGGTTCTCAGCAGCACATCTGCAGAAATATTACTACAGATCTATTTCCAATTAATGGAATATGGACCAGATCCAAGATAAAATCTCTTATTTCAGTGTACAGCTACTAAAATCCTAATGGAATGGGCCAATTCTAATATGCTCAGAGCTTAGATGTGGACGGCTGTAACCTCATGTTCTTGACTCTAGTTCCAAGTAATCCTTGCCACATGTGCCAACATCTGGCATATTATTTCTCCAAGTCTGATCATAAAATGTACATCTGATATAACCCCAATCCCTTTGAAAATCTCCTGACACTTGATCTGGATATTGATCTTCTTAGCCCTTCTCTTCGAAATTTTCCCATATCTTTGGATATATCGTTCCACTGATTTTTAAGAACTCCCCATTGAAGTCAATAGTATGATATGGAACTGTAATCAGATATGCTCTTATTTGATTTTATTACACTGTTCAGGACCATTCCCCAGACTCCCAGATTTACACCAAGATAAGTTTAAAAGGAGACTTGTATAATATGTAATATTTATCAAATGGATTTGTTTCTATCATGTGTATTTCATATTTGTTCTTGCCATTTTTATTAATTAAGTAAAATGTTTGAAGCATCCAAAGTGCTGTACTCAGTTTAATTGCCTTAGCTATACTCCTTCCTGATTAATCCTGCAGTTAAAAAGTAACTGGTGATCCCATTATTCCCACAAGGGCAGGTACTGTAATATTATAAATGCAACATATTGGGCCAGATCCTAAGATGGCATAAATCAGCCATGATTCCCCAAAATCATGCTGAGGTACTGGCCTTATGATTTCAGTGCTGGATCAGGCAGAAAGAAAAGCTGGGCTGTGAGGGAAAAGGCTTTAAAATGTACACAACCCAATGGCTTACAAAATAGAAATGGGAGCTCAAAACGTTTCTGGCATTGTTCTGTGTATGCTATAAAAGCAGCTGTGTTAAGAAAGCATGCAGGTTTCATAGCTAAGCACTCGAAAGTCAGGGAAAGCCACAACTTCTAGTTATCCATGTGTAGCATCTTTACTACTCCCTGAAGAGGCACAGGGGTAAAGTTACATGGAACTGCTTATAGGACTGAGGCCTTAAAGTCTTGATACTGTTCCCATTGAAGTCAATGGCAAAACTCTCATGGATTCAGTGGTGCAAAATCAGGGCCTTAATGCGTGGTTTTCAACAATGCAAGCTTCATTCAGTGCACACCTTCGGAAATGCACAGTTATAGAGCCTGCCTTCTGTGAATACTTGTGGATGCAGCTAAATTAGCCACACACACACACATACACAGAGCATCCTTTCCTTCCTAGTGCTCAGTGACCATTACCAATATCACTGTCATAAAAAAAAAATACTGGGCATGCAATTTTCAAAGGCTCATAATTCAGTTGTATTACAACCCATGTATACTTTACACTGGGTTATTTCTCTGCCAAACTTAATTTTCTTCCCAGCCATTTTGGTGCAAGAGCTTTTTTTAAAAAAAAAATCACCATTTTTATTTATTTATAACAAGGAAGATTATTTTGTAACTTCTTTTGTAACAGCTGAATTTTTTTGGCTCCAACTTTAAATAAAAAAATTCACCTTCAGGCAGAGAGAAAATTTGGTAAATTTCAATCTTCTGGCCAAAAGTTTTAGAAAATTATGAATGACTGAAAAGATACAATGGATATATTTAGCAGCTTTAACTACAGCTGTTACTAGGGCTACAACTATAACAAATATTCTCTTTAGCCTTTTGTGGAAGTTTCTCTTAAATATATTTTGGGTTCCTTCCCTTGTTAGACTAAGGCCTTGTCTACACTGAAGGGAAAAGTCGATCTAAGCTATGCAATTTGAGTTACATGAATAGCGTAACTCAAATTGATGTAGCTTAGATCTACTTACCGCAGGGTCCACACTATGTGACATTGACAGGAATGTCAACTCCCCTTACTCTTCTCGATCAGGTGGTGTACAGGAGTCGACGGGAGAGCAATCAGTGGGTCTCCCACTAAATCGACCGCCAATGCAACGATCGCCGCAGTGTCGATCCTCCGGTAAGTGTAGATGAGCTCCAAGAAACTGAAATTGGTAGAACAAGTAATGTTGAATATATTCTAGGGCAGATCCTCACCTGGTGGTAAATCAGTATACTGCCATTTTGTTCAATACAGCAAAGTTAATGTACCCCAACTCTATGAGGACTGGGTTCTCTGTCAGTGAGCTGTGCACTGCTGTACAGTTTTTAAACACAATTTTTCTGAGAACGGGGCAATTCAAAGAGGAGGATGAAGCAGTGAAAAAAATGAATGACTGTTTGCATTAGTCAAAACGATCTTAACAAACTGAAGGCCTCGACTGACATAAATAGGATGAAATTCAATACGGA
The DNA here is from genome assembly GCF_020497125.1 of Mauremys mutica. Taxonomy (NCBI): domain Eukaryota; kingdom Metazoa; phylum Chordata; order Testudines; family Geoemydidae; genus Mauremys; species Mauremys mutica. Next base: position 113,010,926 of record NC_059078.1, on the reverse strand, counting down.
CAAATGAAAAGTATTACACTTAGGAAAGAATACTCAATTGCACAAATACAAAATGGGAAACGACTGCCTTGAAAACAGTACTGCAGAAAAGGATCCGGGGGTTATACTGGATTACAAACTAAATATTAATCAACAATGTAATACTGTTGCCAAAAAAAAAGTGAACATCATTCACTGGGATGTATTAGCCAGGGCCGGCTCCAGGCACCAGCTTAGCAAGCAGGTGCTTGAGGCGGCCACTCTGGAGAGGGGTGGCAGATCCAGCTATTTGGCGGCAATTCAGCAGAGGGTCCCTCACTCCTGCTTGGAGTGAAGGACCTCCCACTGAATTGCCGCAGATCGCAATCTCGGCTTTTTTTTTTTTTGGCTGCTTGGGGAGGCAAAACCCCTGGAGCCTGCCCTGGTATTAGCAGGAGTGTTGTAAGCAAAACACAGGAAGTAATTCTTCCACTCCACTCAGCGTGATAAGGCCTTAACTGGAGCACTGTGTCTAATTCTGGGCACCACACTTTGGGAAACATGTGGAGAAATTGGAGAAAGTCCAGAAGAGAGCAACACAAACATGACCTACAAGGAAAGACTGAAAAAATTGGGTTGGTTTAGTTTGGAGAAAGGAAGACTGAGGGGGGACATGATAACAGTCTTCAAGTATGGAAAAGGTTGTTATGAAGAGGGTGATAAATTGTTTTCCCTAACCACTGAGGACAGGACTAGAAGTAATTGGCTCAAACTGCAGCAAGAGAGTGTGACACTGTATAAAAAGGAAGTTGACCATTTACACTAGTATTGTTACCACTATCACACAATTGCATTAAATCTTGTACAAAATATGCCATATAAGGTATCACTGGAAAAGTTGTGATCTGTTGAACAGTGATACCTTGTTGAAATGGGTATATCATCATTGGGTATGAAGTGATGAGATTTTACTGTTTGCTTGTTACTAAACATGTTGTATTTGTGGGTACACCCACAAGACAGATTTACATCAAACTAGCCAGCCCTGTGTTGATAGGCCATTAAGCAGAATCAACTCTTCCAATGGGCCTCTCCCGAAGACACCTCAGGCCATGGCTATACATACAGAGCTGCAGTGCACAGCTGTACCAATACAGCTGCACACTGCAGCACACGTGGTGAAGATGCTCTATGCCTACGGGAGAGAGCTCTCCTGTCAGCATAAAAAAACATCTCCACCAGTGGCAGAAGCTATGTCAGTGGGAGAAGCTTCCGTGCCAACACAGTGCTGTGCACATGAGCGCTTATGCTGGTGTAATTTATGTTGCTCAGGGGAGTTCTTTATTCACCCGAGTGACATAAATTATGCCGGCATAAACTGCAGTGTAGACGTAGCCTCAGAAAGCACAGAGAAAATGGATTCTCCGTGACTCAGCAAGGCATGCAAGACATGTGACCTATGACGCCACGTTTGAGACAGTACTTTTCTGGGAGTATAAATTGGGGATGGTGACATCACCTCCTTGCCTCATTCCTGCTCCACATTTCTGGACTGAGATTTCTAACAAAAGGGAGCTTTGAACAATGGACTGAGGATCCCAATATTTAGGAGGAACTTACTGCAAGCTAGCAAATTTACCATGACTGCTGTTACCCTGAAATCAACTGAAATGTTTATAACTCACTTTAATCTTTTAATAGCGCTCTTCTCTTTTTTATATTAATAAACCTTTATTTTTTAGTTTACTAAAGGATTGGCTAACAGCATGGTTTTTGTGTAAGCCACTGAGGATGTGTGGCCAATGGAGCCGTGACAACAGACTGCAGTAGGAAATAGCCCAGGGGAACCAGAGATTAGTCCAGTCATGCTGCTAGGAAGTGAGTCAGCATGTTTCGGCGTCTGACCAGGGGATCTGACCTACTCCCCCTAGACCAGAAGGCCTGTGCCTTGTTTGTGGCCTATCCCAGCCAGGAGGCTCTGGGCCCCTAGACTGTGTCTGCTCTAGCCCAAAAGCTGAATCTAAAGACTGCTTGGTGCTGTGCTCCACACAGAGGTCAGAGCCCCAGACTATTACTTGCTGTCTGCCCCAGCCAGAAGATTTTGGGCCCGGGGGGGGAGGGGGGGGAGGGGGGGAAGTGGGGCAATTTGTCCCAGGCCCCGGGCCCCACAGGGGCCCCCACAAGAATACAGTATTCTGTAGTATTGCAACTTTTTTTTATGGAAGGGGCCTCTGAAATTGCTTTGCCCCAGGCCCAATAAATCCTCTGGGCAGCCCTGCTTTGGGCTGAATACTGCTCCTTGCTCACCCCCAGAGACAGAGACTGTGGGGGCCAGAGGGGGCCAGAGCTAGACTCTGTGTGTTGCTGTCTGCCCCTGCCAGGAGGCTTGGGCTACAGACTGTGTATTGCTTGGCCTTGCCCAGAGGGCCAAAACCTCTAGACTGTTTCCTGGCTGTTTGCTCTCTGACACAGAGAGGCAGAGTGGCTGCCCTCCTAGCCTGATTGTGAGGGACCGCTGCAGTCAGTATAGGGGAACATAATGTATTTGGATTGTAAATAGCTGATAAATTCTATCATAACAGACTATTCAGAAAAATAATCACTGTGTAAGGAACAGTCTTGTTGGGGATTAAAAGCCAGTAACGCACTGAAAACAAAGAGAAATTGTACTGTGCACTGGATTGTAGAAAGGACTGGATCACGTTACCACCATTTATAATAACTGTAGCTCTGAAAGCTAAGATAAGGGTAATCTGACCTGCATGTTTCAGCGAGTAAGTTGATTACTAGGGTCAGAAAAGAATTCTTCCCCTGCATGCAGCAGTGAACAATCAGCCAGGAATTAGCAAAGCTTTAGTCTGCCCCTGAAGCACCGGGTATTAGTCACTGCCAGAGACAGGGTGTGGGCCTTGGTGGACCATTTGCCTGATCCAGTATGGCATCTTATGTTCCATTGGCAAGAAAGTCTAGGGGCAACTGATTAAAGAGTAGGTGAGGCAGACCTTCCCTGGTCAGAGGGCCTTTTGCAAGTGCTAGGTTTGCAGTTCTTCCACAGCACATCCACTTTGGTTTCTAAAGATTATGTAGATTGAGATTTCTTGTGTGGATTCCCTAATTACTGAAGGATCCTGATTACAAGTCACTGATAATAATCACTTATTTATGAGCCTGCAAATCTGTTTTTTTTGTTTGTTTTTTTTTACAGCCTGGTCTACGCTTAAAATGTTGATTGACCTACCTGTCTACCAAATGTTCACCCCACAGAGTTAACATAAAGGGGCCAGAATCCACTCTGGTAAGTTCAATGGGACTACTTATGAAAGTGTAATGTGATGTCCCTTGGTGGTTTGTCACCAGTGGGAACTGAACCCTAGATTTGGATCTAAAAACATGCGCCTCTATTGCCTAAGCTTAAAGACCCAGCTCTGTCAGAAACAAGTCAGGAGCTGACTCATTTGAACACCATTTCTATTTCCAAACCTCAGCCAAACAACCACCCCATGCCCAAGAAAACCACCATCCTACCCCAGCCCGAGCTTTGACCCTGAAAAGAGTCTCAGAGACTCCAACAAGTCAACTAGGGACTTCACTATTGATTTTGTGTGAACGGCACTCAGATAATACAGTGATGGGAAGTCGTACAGAACCCTGAGAGTCTTAGCGTATGTACAACATGCCTCTGGTGGCCGCCAGCTGAGGAGGTGCCCAGCACGCAACTTGTGGTAGGTAGTGACCCAGGAAAGGTAGTAGAAGCTTATGCCTGAACCCCTAACAGGGAGTTCCCTGACTTCATAGGGCCCTGGGTTGGAACCTGGTGGAGAGGGCGAGGTCGGATTTCCCCTACCACCTCCACGGGCCACCAGGCGTGACTGCTGTCTGCTCTATGTCCCAGCTCTGAGGCATAGGGGCTATAGACTGTTTGTTTTGCCCTCCCCAGGGGCTACAGACAGTGTGCTGGTGTGTTCTGCCCCAAAAGGTCCAATTTCCCCAATTACTACTATCCGCCCCACCCAGGAGGCTTAGGGGCTATAGACAGCTTGTTCATTTTGCCCTGTCCAGGGGCTACAGATGGATCATTGTTCTGCCCCATCCAAGGGGGACAGGACTCCAGTTGTGAGTGTTGGTCCCAGCCCAGAGGCTCAGGGGCCATGGATTATTTGTTTACGCAGCCCCACCACGGGGCTGGAGCCCACCTTGCTGCAGCTCCCTGTAGTAGCAGGAATCTTATGAATGATGGCAGACAGTGTGTACCAACCCTGCACTGGGCCAACAGGGGCGGCCTGGCTCGGCACTCAGAGCCCCTGTCACATGCTGATCTGCATTTTTCTGGATCAGCCTTTCTAGAGGCACCACTTTTTATCCATTCACAAAAAGAAGTCACTGTTTACAACTGTGCCAAAGCAGCAAAGCAGAGGCCAGAGCAATAGCAGTGACACTGCCAGCTTCCGAAAAAGGGTTTTTAAAATTTACTGCAGTAATAGGTAGATCAGGATTTTGAACTTGGTGGAAAAGTTGAGAGAAAGACACATACATTACTGTTGGGTCTTGTGCTTCCACATGTGGCCTCCTGCTGTCACTACTTTTAATGATGCTGAGAGAAACCTCTCACTTTCCCTTTTCAACTGGTTTTCATTATTGGACCGGCGTCTTTCTTAAGGCAGTGATATCACCACTATTGGGCATGCTGAGCTCCTACAATAGTTCTTTTGCTTTGGCTGGGACAATCCAAACGTGCAGTAGTCTCCTGGGATGGCAAAAACAATTCCTAATTATTTTAGCCAGTTGCAATATGAGTATAGAATATCAATCTATCCACTAGGTGGAGGCCTGTAACACTAACCTGATGCTGGGAATCTGCTACCTACATCTTCCAATTTCTTATGAACGATGGCAGATTTTCCTGATCTCTGTGTAGGCACAAATACCTCCTCCTAAGCCAACAGTTGACTGAGAGAGTGCAACCCAAATTATCCAAGATGAAAGGGACACAGTCAACCTAAAAATAATATATTGTAAACAAACACATTAATTGACCTCTGTTATTAATAACACCTTACATTAGTAAAATGAAAGAATTTCAAAAATCCAGAGTACTTTTCACTGCCAATGCTGTTTGTTTACTTTTTGCATTTCTCTGAGTTTGGACAGTCAGTTTCACTTTGACTTCATAAATCAGTTAGTTTAACTTTGTTCGCAGGCTCGCTTTCACTATCTGAGTGCTATAGTGAGTGGGCTGCAAACGCTGCAACACCATGTTTGTTTGTTTTTTTAAATTGCAGTGGAAACAAACATAGGAAATATTTTGTACAGCTCTTGGGATATTTTCTACTGGAAAAACTTGATTATACAAAAAAAATCTGAAATTTGGGGCTAAATTTGAGCTGTGTCCCTTGTGAATCCCCGTACGCTTTTATTAGGGGAAGCTGTGTACATGCGCTGTGATTACAACATGCAGCCTGAACAGCTTTGTTCCTGTGCAGTATGTATACTTGGGTGTCTAGTCCCCCTTGTGCAGTTCCCATGAAAGTTAATGGGAGTTCTGTTCAGGCATTAATTCTTTTACAGCTTTACTCTTGTGAACTGGGAGCATGATTCCAAGTACTAGTATTTCAAATGAGGGGCACCATATACATGTTGCAACAGAACACCACGGTGACAACAGACCCCCTAAAGGTAGTGATCTGTATTCATGATTATTCAGCATTACAGTGGTTTTTGTAAAAATAAACAACTAAAGCCAAATTGCGCTGCTCTTAGGAACACTACAGAGAACAATGGGGTTACCTGGGGTGCAAATGGGGCAAAATGTGGCCTTTACTGTAGACCAGGAAGACATTTAGAACAGTTATGCATCTTTTACGCTATTTAAAATGCAGGGACAAATCAGCTTGATGTCCCTTTAAAAAGAAATGTAAGAATAACTTGTATATTGTAGAGCTGGATTCCCTCTTAAAACCCCGTAGAAAGGGATTAAGGGGGTTTGAAATCTCCAGGAAGACCCTTCATGTATTTCCTTCTCAAATGTTGTGTTAGAAAGCCGGGTTTGCCCCTATGGAATGAACCACGGAGCCAGCCCTTAAATCAGCAAGAACCAGGGCTGTTCATGCAAATGCCCCATCTTTCTGCACTGGCTTTGCACTACCCCACTCCCTGACAATAGAACCATGCATCTTCAGTATCCCTATGTCAATAGCTGCCACTTGGACCCTCTTACAGTGACCATATGTCTTGATTTATCATATGTAGTTCCTAATGTCTCAGGAACTTCTTTCAGGACAGAATTTGTCGTGTCTGTACAAGGAACAAGCTGTCCAGAAGAATGAGTGTTCAATGTGATGAAAAGTGTTTGAAGTGATGGAGACTGCCCAGGGAATAGGTTACAAGAGTTGAAGCAATACAGATTAGCAATGGAATAAAACTAGTTTTGACATTTTCTGCATATGTTTTATGAAGCTATTTTTAAAGAGATTTAATTTTCTCAGTGGCCTGCTTATAAAGCACACCGAGTAAAGTGTTATCTGTAGAACCCTATGGTTCAAATCATGCTGCAAATGGGACTGATGGGGCACAGCTTTAAGTCTATTCTCTCCATGATGAGTGTGTAACTCTTACTATCATCAATATATGGTATTCCTGGGGCTGGAAAATATGCCTAGATGTAGACAATGCAGCAGTATCCTGATTAGCTAAAGATTTCAGGGGACAATCAAAACCATCAGATAACTGTGGTTCAGTTAATCCAGGAAGCCTACCTGGAGTTCCCCTCAGTTCCAGGAAGCACAGCAACTCCTCTTTAGCTGTCCATCCTTGGGGCTAGGAGCACTGTCCCTCTTCCTTTTCAGCTGGCCAGCACAGTAAGCCTCTGGGGACATACTGGATCATCAGACTGATATCAGATTCAGATTAATCTTCCAAACCTGATTCTAAGCTTTCTTTAGTTAGCAAAGGACAAAACCCATCAATATAGTGAACATGGCTTCATCTTCCCCTTCCATCTGTTCTGTTTTTTCTCTCTCTCTCTTTTCCTGCTCTCAATAGAGATTAGTAATGTAATAAAACTAGATACCTGGATACATGCAGAAGCAGAAGGAAAGACGGGGAAGCCAACACCATGTGATCTGGCCTGCCTACAATGAGCCACCAAAAGGCTTGGCCTATTGACTTTACTCCTTGAATCATCTTCCTGTGGCAGTATTGCCAAACCCAAGCATGGGGCCACATTTTACTTTCTGTTACACTAGCATAACAGCCTGGTTCTGCAAATATTTTAAAAGAAGGTTATTTACTTTACAGTAAATGGAGTTTTTCCATATGCCTTAGCCCTCACAAATTCCACTGTATATGTGTGCACCTCACGAGAACAAGCTGGAAATCTTTTAGCCAGTAGCGTCCACTGGGGCTACCCTCACAGAGAAGGTATAAAAGGCATCTAGAAGAACTTGTTACTGTAAGGTAAGTAACCTATTTTTCTTCTTCACGCTTTTGTCCACACGGACCCACTCTAGGTAAGTGGCTAGCAACTACCTTCCAAGGAGGTAGCTCATTGAATCCCTATTAAAATAATGACTATACAACAGCTCTGCAAAAGTGAGCCTCTGATCTACAAGCTGTGACAATGGAGTAGTGACAGGAAAACATAGGTACCTAACTCCAGGTAGCTGCTCTACAGATTTCAGGAATAGTAACCTCTCTTAAACAAACCACAGCTGTTAACTGGTACCTAGTAGAATGAGCCCTAACTTGGAACAGAAAGTTTGTGCAGAAAGTAGGCAATCTTTAATGCAGTCTGTAAACCATTTAGAAAGTATTTTGAGAGGAAACAGCTTTAGACTTATTAGTAAGAGTCACAAAAAGTCTAGGTGATTTATGAAAATACTTCATCGGAGAAAGATAAAAGGACATAGCCATGTATACATCTGGTCTGTGGAGTTTAATCTCCCCAGGAGAATTGTGAGATTTAAGAGAAATCACTAGAAGGTATATAAACTGGTTCATATGAAAGTCCAAGACTATTTTTGCTAAAAAGCACTGTTTATGGTTTGAGTGTGACTCTGCCTTTATGAAAGACCATATATGGTGGCCCTGCCATTAATGCTTGAATTTCTCCCACCCTGTGGGCCAATAGCTACTAGAAACACTGTCTTAACAGAAGGATGAAATAAAGAACATGTTGCCATTGTCTCAAATGGAGGGTCCATCAACGATGTGAGTATTACATTCAAGTCCCAATGGGGCAATGATTCCTTAATTGGTGGAAACACATGAATCAGACCTTTTATAAATCTAGATACTTCAGGGTGAGAAAAAATTGAATGACTGTCTGCAAGTGGACAATATGCTGATATAGCAGCTAAGTGGACCCGGCTGAAAATCTAAAGACAATAACACAAGAGAAAGTTTAAAGACAATAAATAGTCCAAACAGGGTCGGCTTTAGGCCGATTCCCCCGATTCCCTGGAATCAGGCCCCATGCCTAAGAAGGCCCCGTGCCCGCACCTAAGAGGACCAGGCGCCTTTTTAACTTTTTCACTCACCCAGCGGCGGTCCGGGTCCTTCATTTTGGTGGCGAGGGGGCCTTCAGTGCCACGGAAGACCTGGAGCGAGTGAAGGACCCTTCACCGCCGAAGTACCACCGAAGACCCGGACCACCGCCGGGTATTGGAATCGGCCCCCACAGTTCCTAGAGCCGGCCCCGGTCCAAGATGGGTGATATAGAAGAGTCCAAGGGTTCTTGGGTGATTCTGAATAGAACATGTAGAGAAATGTTTCTACTTCAAAAAATACATCTTTCTAGTAGAGAGGTCTTTCTCATGGGCAGTGCATAATGGAGGCTGGGGCTAAGCCTCCCCAAACCTTGCGCCACCAGAGGAGGGGGACAGTGGCAGATTTGGGGCCTCTGGAAAAATATCCCCCCCACCACAGCCCTGAGGCTGGAGGAGCTCTTGGGGCCATGGCAGGGGCACCGAGCTTTTCCAGTCTTGGGGCGCAGGAACGAGTGGGGGCGGAGCCTCGGGGGGAAGAGGCAGAGTGGGGGCATGGCTGCGGGGAAAGGGCAGAATGGGGGTGGAGCCACAAGGGAAGGGGCAGAATGGGGTGGGGCACGGGTGGGGCCATGGGCAGAAGGGGCAGAATGGGGGAGGGGCTCTGGCTCGGAGCTCCAGGCAGGCCCAAAGCTGAGAGCTCAATCTCAGCCGGGGCTGCGCTCTTAGCCCTCACCATGGCCCCGACCAAGCTCTCAGTCCACCCCCCCCCCCATGCTCCAACTGAGCCACTGGGGGGGTTAAAAACAGCAAGTGGGTGTGTGGCCTCAACCTGAAGAGGCAGGGCCTCGGCCAGAAGAGGCCAGGCAGAGGGCTAGCCTCCCCAAGGGGACGCTTCATCCGCCGCCCATGGTCTTTCTGCTTTGTATCAAAATATCTTTGTACAGCTGCTGAGCAGGATCTTTCCAGAGAATTCAGCCAGCCAGATTCCATGCTACTAAGTGTTGAGATTCTGGTTCAGTTGAAGCACCGGGCCTTGTTTCTGGGAAATTATGTCCAGTAGATTTATAAAGTGGAACTGACAGACTGCCGCCTCAGATTGGAGTACCAGAACTAGCACCCAGACTGGGGCTATCATTACCACCTGAGCTTTGTCTTAGCAAATCTTCCTAAAAATCTGGGAACTAAAGGAACAGGAGGAACATAAAGCAGATCATTGTCCCTTTGGAACAGAAATGCATCTGTGATAGAACATGGGGTTACTTCCTCCCAGGATAAGAACACTGGATATTTCATATCCGTGTTGGCAGTGAACAGTTGTCTCAAATGAAGACCCAAGTTTTGAATACCTGATCCAGTTCTTGATTGTCAGAGCTTTTTCTGCTGAGGTGATCTACTAAATTGTTTTGGGTACCTGGCCGATGGAGACCTACTAGGTTGAACAGATGTCGGGTACACCAGTCCCAGGGGTATATTTCTTTGTGACATAACAGGGATGATTTTGCTTGCTCCTCTCTGTTTATATAGAGCATAACAGTCATATTGTCTATCAGAATATGAATGGTGATCCCCTCAAAGAGGGGAAGCAATGCCCGGCAGGCTAAATGAATGACCCTGAACTCTAGTATATCTATGTGCAATTGAAACGGTGCTCAGGACCACGTGCCTTAAATTCAGAAAGAGTCCAAATGAGCATCCCAACCTATCTTGGACACATCTGTCACCAGAGTCCTTGAGGGGTGTGATGAAGTGGGACTGTTCTTAATGTTTCCTCTGAATACTGTAGGGATGCCTCAGTTTCCCCTATGCATTTCTTAAGTCTCTAGGTGGTGGGATAAGGAGGTGTAATTGTTGCAGAGCAAAGGGCCAGTATACATAAATGGCTGACACTCTATCTCCTGGCAACTAGTGGCCTGGGCCCTTCCCCCCTGCAAGGAGATAGCTAAAGGTGTTGGAGAACAAAGGAATCAGGTGACCTCCGGGCCCTGGAAAGGGACAAGGCCCAGAGGAGCAGGGGCTGGAGGATGAGTCAGTTTGGAGCTGGCTGGGGATGTGGAGAGAGGTGCAGACTTGGTTGTCTGTCTCACTGCCCCCCAAAATGGACCCAGCTGAGGGGTCCTGTTCTCTGTACCTACAAGCTCTGTTTTAGACCGTGTTCCTGTCATCTAATAAACCTCTGTTTTACCAGCTGGCTAAGAGTCACGTCTGACTGCGAAGTTGGGGTGCAGGACCCTCTGGCTTCCCCAGGACCCCGCCTGGGCAGACTCGCTGTGGGAAGTGCATGGAGGGGCAGAGGATGCTGAATGCTCCAAAGGTCAGACCCAGGAAGGTGGAAGTCATGTGAGCTTCTTGCCCTGAAGACAGTCTGCTCACAGAGAGGAGACTTCACCAGAGTCCTGACTGGCTTTGTAAGGAGAGCAGTTCCAGAGCCTCGACGGGGGACTAAGTAGCCAGTGGATGAACCCAGGGTTGTGAGTTCAATCCTTGAGGAGACCATTTAGGGATCTGGGGCAAAAATCTGTCTGGGGATTGGTCCTGCATGAGCAGGGGGTTGGACTAGATGACCTCCTAAGGTCCCTTCAAACCCTGATATTCTATGAAACAGAACATGTTGGTAGACATTTAAAAGATCTGTCTACCAAACAAGAGGTGATAGGATATGGTGAGAAACTTCCATAGTTGCATATGTTTGGCTGATGACTGTCATCAAACAGTCCAGAAGATTCGGTGCAGCAGGTTTTTTTATTGCAGTGTAGACATACCCTAAGGTTTCCTGAGCCCAGCCTACAGCTCTTCCATTTTCTCTCTCTTCTTTCACACTTCCTTCCTGTACCTTTGTACCCTCTGAGTTCATGAGGTAATTAGCTTTTAACTCTCTCCAGTTTATCCTCAATCTATCAATTTGGCACAGTTCCCATATTCAGGTGTGAGTGCTGGATCACCTGCTGTTGCCCAACGCCCTGTCACAATATTGATATGAGAAAGATGGAGGCCTCTGCCTAGAAAATGAATACAGTCTTACTTGCTTCCTCTTATGGACAAAGAGACCAGAGCATCGCCCTGGAATCCTTCAGACCATAGAGCGCCTCATCCATTTGAGAATTAAACAGATCATAACCATAAAAGGTAGGTGTCCAAATAGTGGCCCAAACCTCTTTAGGAATTCCTGATGACTGCAACAAAGATGTCCTTCTCATAGTGTCTGCAGTGGCCATTGATCTGGCTGCAGTGTCAGGGGCATCCAATGAGGTCTTCAAAGCACTTTTTGTTACAAGTTGGTCTTCTGAAGCCTCTTCTCTCAGTTCATCTCTGGTCTCCTAAGGAAGTTCCTCAGATAGTTGCAGAACTTTGTCCCCATTTGGTGCCAAGCCCAAGCCCATCAATAGAGCTCTGTCCCTTCCTGTCTTTGGTAGTAGGAGCAACTGACTCAACTGAGGAGGGCTGAGTAGGGATAAGCAGGCTCTGAGTGTTTGCCAGCAGCAGGTGCTCTCTTAAAAGCAGATCTCACGTCCTGTAGTGACATCTCTTGAAGTCAGGGCACTTGAAGAAACTGGCTTCACAGGAATAAATGGTTGCCCTTGAGGAGGGTACTGTGGAGTCAGACCTATTTCACAAAGACTTCTATATAAAAAATAACTGTAGAAAGGCATGACAAGTACTCTGTGTGCACTCAGAAAAGGAGCAAAAACTGGCTCACTTATTAGGTATATGTGATTCTCCCAAACAATCAGCACTTCCTTAAAGTGTGCATCATTAGCAGGCACAGCAATCTCAGAGGCAGGTCAGATTTTGAAGTCCCAAGACCTGCTCTGCACAATCAGACCTATTTCTTGGTGCCAAGGCAAGACTAAAAAGGTTTTTTCGTCTTTAGCCAATGGGCTTAAATAAAACTTATCAAACTCTATACTAAGGCCTGGGCTACACTAGCGGGAGGCGCGCGCGGGGAGGGCGGTTGAACTAAGATACGCAACTTCAGTCAAAGTATCTTAGTTCGACTTACCTGGCCGTCCTCACGGCGGCGAGTCGACTGCCGCAGCTTCCCCGTCGACTACGCTTACTCCTCCTGCCGAGGTGGAGTACAGGCGTCGATTTGGGGATCCATTTATCACGTCCAGACGATCAGGCGGGTAGTATAGACGTACCCTAAGCTATCTTACTAACTATAATATCAGAGAGGTAGCCGTGTTAGTCTGGTTCTGTAAAAGCAGCAAAGAATCCTGTGGCACCTTATAGACTAACAGACGTTTTGCAGCATGAGCTTTCGTGGGTGAATGCATCCGATGAAGTGGGCATTCACCCACGAAAGCTCATGCTGCAAAACGTCTGTTAGTCTATAAGGTGCCACAGGAGTCTTTGCTGCTCTTACTAACTATAGTCCTAAACTACCTAAGAGCTACAAGGAAGCAGGAGGACACTGTAGGATCCTACTTGCTACCGTGGTTGGTGAGAAGGAATTGAGTGGGGGTTAGGGCTGCTCCACAATTTATACCTTTGCTACAGCGGGTGCAAGAGTGTGCTGGGTGTATGTATGCACAGCCCCAGTGGACACAGCTGGCTAAAACATTCCAGGCTTGCAGCATGCATGAGGTGCATACACAGCGGAATATGTGTGGGCAAAGGCAGCTCAAAGAGTAAACTTAAGCATACACATAAGCATTTCCAGGATAAGGGCCCCAGTAGCTCCTCTGAAGTGAATGAAGTTACACCTTGTAAATGAGAGAAGAATCAGGCCAAGTACCATCATCCCATGTGCACTGGCCACAATGAAGTTACTCCTAGGATGCAGTTGGTCCAGTGGGGTTGCATGGGTGTGATTCAGAGGAGAATATGGCTGTTTTAGATGTGTAACATTTGATAGATCAGAAACTGCTGGTTTATTGCTGTATGCAAAGGCAGGCAGCACCCAGATTATTAATCATTTACATTATGGTAATGCCCAAAGACCAGTGCCAGTGCTAGGCAGTGGGGCAGCTCAAATCTGGGCCGTCCAGAAGATTCAGGGAGCCTGGGGCAAAGCAATTTCGGGGGCCCCTTCCATAAAAAAAAGTTGCAATACTATAGAATACTATATTCTCGTGGGGGCCCCTGCGGGGCCCGGGGCAAATTGCCCCACTTGCCCCCCTGGCTCAAATAGGGGTTCCTCTATTTGCTTTTTATCAAGGCTAGGAGTTGATCACAGCAGTCACAGATTCTGGGATTTTTACATAACCTATATGATTTCAGCCCCGTCTGTCAGTGTTGGGGGGGGGAGGCACAGGGCGGCAAAATATTCCGGTTTATGGCCCCCTGTAGGCCAGCGCCACCTCTGCCAAAGCCCCTGCTCAGGCCGTGCCGGGCACTGTGCAATCACAGACGTGAGGAGCGCTGGGCAGCCCCCAGAGACAAGGCGGGGCTGTTCCCCCGACCCCATGACTAAGAAGTGACGAGTGTGGGAAAGGCGTTCAGCCCTCCCCCCCGGCCCTGGCAGCCCGGGGAGGGCAGCGCTGAGGGCGGGCTCGCGCTCAGCACAACGCGCAGTGCCCCTGGGTGACTCAAGCAGCCTCTCTCCGCCCAGCCGCCGCAACCAAGTTCTGCTCGACGCAACCAGAAGTTTCCAGCCGAGCCGGCCAGTTGCTCCGTCTCTCCACCTCCTTCTCCTCCCCCCTCGAGCTCCTCCTCCGCCTGGCCCCTTTGCGGCTATTTCCAGACACTTCCACCCCCTTCGCTGCCCCCTCCCTCCGCCCATTGATTGATAAAGGTGCCGGCCTGGCCGGCTTCCCGGCTGGACTCCACAGTGCCTGGCAGGGCGGCCGCCGCAGCATGAGCACCGCCGCTCACTCGCCCGTGGTGCAGATGGAGGGCAGCGCCGAGCGAGAGCCCCTGCCGCCGGGCTGGGAGGTGAAGATCGACCCGCAGACCGGCTGGCCCTTCTTCGTGGATCACAACAGCCGCACCACCACCTGGAGCGACCCGCGGCTGCTGGCGGAGCCGCACAAGGTGCCCGCTGGGGAGCCGCGGTGGGAACTTGGTGGTGAAGGGCCCGGAGCTTGCTCCCTGCGCAGCGCCGAGCACGGCAGAGGGCAGAGCAGGGCCGGGGGCGGGGGCGGCGAAGGGACGGGCTGCGGAGCCTCCCCATGGTACGGGGCCATTGCGGGGAGGGGGGGCAGCCTCCCCCTCTCGGTACAATTGCGGGGGGGGGGGAGGCGCAGCCGGGCTTCCCCTCGGTACATGGTAAAGGGGGGGGGCAACAGGGCTTCCCCTCCGTACATGAAAGGGGGGGGGCAGCCGTCCCTCCCCTCCCTACATGGCAAAAGCGGGTGGGGAGCTCGGCCAGCTGGCCCTCCCCTGGGTACGTGCTAATTTCGGGGGAGATCGAGAGGCAGTGGCAGAGCCGCCTGCCCTCTCCTCAGTACATGGTAGTGCAGTGGGGGTGAGGGGCAGTGGCAGGGCCATCTGCCCTCTTCTCTCCTCAGTACATGGCAATGCAGTGAGGCCAGGAGCTGCCTTTTGTCTCTGACGCACTGCAGTCCTTTTTTTGTGCATTAAATCATTTGATACCTTAGCCCTGTAATGTTTATTTAAAGTTGGTTAAGTCCACCCAGCCTGCCTGGGGAGACACAAACTCTGATTTATTTTTCAGATGTGTATAGCTTAAACAATGAACATCACTAAAAAAAAACCTTCCTCGTCAAGGGTTTTTTTTCCTTACTAACTGGCTCAGTAATTTTGCGCTCTGGTTTGGTTTTGTTTTAAAGCATGCTTACAGGAAACCCATCTCACTCCAAATATGTCCATGTAAAGAGAAGCAGCTGAGAGTTAGAGAGCAGTCATGATTTTTCTAGGTGCCCTCATAAGTGGATCTTTAAAGTAAACCTGTATTAGTTTAAAGAAATGCTGAATTTATAGTCTCCCTACATTTAATCAGAATTAGTGTTTTTTGTTAGATTTAGGCAATAACCAGGAGAGACGGAGCTGGAAACCCTGTAGATGAACTAGGAAGTTTTTAAGAGCCTGGTGGAAAATAGAGTTTGTCAGATGTTTGTTTACTTTGTTTTTAAGTTCTGACATGCTAAACTTTGTCCCTGCCTTCGTTTATGACACCATATTACTGATGATCATAAAACATTACTGTCATAGGACTAACATAGGGCCCAATTCTGCTATCCTTAGACATTGAGTTCCAGAATTAGGCCTACATAGACCAGGGCTGTACAGAACTCTGCAGCACATCAGAGGAAAGTATCAGAGGGGTAGCGGTGTTAGTCTGGATCTGTAACAGCAGCAAAGAGTCCTGTGGCACCTTATAGACTAACAGATGTTATGGAGCATGAGCTTTCGTGGGATGCATGTCATGACAAAAGACATGCATCCGACGAAGTGGGTATTCACTCACGAAAGCTCATGCTCTAAAACATCTGTTAGTCTATCAGAGGAAAGAAAGCTCCCAATAAAATATGGAAGGTGCTGTTCAGGCCAGTGCTGAAAGAAGTTTGGTTGGGCTCTATGTTACTGTATATTGAACTGGTAGTCTGAACTCAATTGCTTCAGCTGTGAGGGAAGGTTCCTGACACTTCAGAAATCAGCTAAAACTTTCAACTGTTGCCTTAAAAATGGTGCAGTGCTGGTGTTCTGAAGCTTTAAAGGTAGCAAGTTATTGTAGAGCACCAAAGCAGTTAGATCATCAGGACAACATTCAGTTCAAACTAACCCTGCAGGTAACTATTGTTTCACCATTTTATCAGCACACTGGGAAGACTTAGGGCCTTGTTAGTGACAGTATTGTTGTCTGTGTTGATATATAAGCAGAAGCCCCCTGTAACAACATTTATTTGTTTTTGAATTATATTTGAAATACATGTAAAATAGACAATTCTGTAGAGATCTGGAATGCATTTTTATAAACCAGCCCCTGGAAAGTGATTTTTGGGTTTTTTTGGACTAATAACCATTTTGTGTGCAATCTGACACTTGTAACGTTATTCATTAATGTAAATATTGGAGCATCAAACACTAAATGTAACAGGGAATACTCTTCTTAAATTCCTCAGTTTTAGAATGATGATTAAATAAAATTTGTTATTACTCAGTTTGTGAATGCAGGTCACAACTGAGAACTCAAGAGTACAAGCAATACAGTACTTATGGGAAGCCAGAGGGACTGATTTTTTCCTCTCACACTGGTGTGAATCAGGAGTAACTCCACAGAAGTCAATGGAATTACATGGGTATAGAGCCAGTGTGAAAGGAGATTGTCTGTCTGTATTTAATCCAGATTTTACACAACAATTTTTTCATTTGTTTTCATTTTTGTAAATGATCTCAAATTCTTTGATGGGCACTGTTTAACCTAATGACAAAGTAAATTATCAGGAGGTAGCCGTGTTAGTCTGTATCCACAAAAACAAGAAGTCTGGTGGCACCTTAAAGACTAACAGATTTATTTGGGCATAAGCTTTTGTGGGTAAAAAACCTCACTTCTTCAGATGCAGTAAATTATGTAATTGTTGTGAAAATCTCAGAAAAATGTAAATCGGTCAGTATTAAATAAATACTATATAAACAGCTTTAGTTCATCTTCAGACAGATTGTCTGCATAGAGTAATGTGGTCCCAGTCAGGATTGACACTACTGTAAACAAATAATATTGATAGATGTTTTGTATAACCATAACACTTTCTTGAAGAATAAAGAGTGCAATTTTTGAATGACCTCTGTTATAAATTTGCCATCTCTTGGGAAATTAACATGCCTCCTCTTACTTGTTTAAGGTAAAAAGTCAGATTTAAGCTGCTTTTGATAATCATGTGAAAACAGGAAAATTTTGAATTATAGTGGATCAGAGTTCTTCCTTTGTGATTGAAACAAAATAAATTCCAACCTTATCTGATGTGAAATCTGTGGTAATGGAAAGTAACTCCCTAAAACCTGGCAGGAAAGGATTATCTTACAAATCAGTTTGGAAGTAGTTTTGGGGGAAAATGTACAAGCTTCTATATAAAAAGAAGAAACAATTGTACCTACCTTTGAAGAGATATTATGAAATAAATTTTCCTAATAGGAAAACTTGGAAAATACTCTCAAAACAGGCATTTACATGCTTTAGAACTTCTTATCAAGGTCAAGGTTAATGCTTCCTGAGAAGGAAAGGAAAATTGTTGATTTAATGCTCTATTCTGATTGATTTCAATACAAGTTTTGCATGAATGGCCCTTAGAGTTTGGGCCTGAATTTAGAATTACCTATTCAAATTAGGGGGCAGATTCTGGCACCTTCACTCTGGTTTAAGTAGCATTATGTTTCACTAGTAGTCCTATTGACTTCACTGGAACTATTTGTGGAGTGAGGTCATAAAGGTTTTAAATTCTGGCCCTCAGAGATATTGTGTGTCCCTAAATAAGAATTCTGAGCTGTCAAATTTGCTACTTAGTTGGCATAATTTAACAAAGAGAACAAATAATTAATCTCTGGCTTTCACATTCAACTGTAAATACAAAAATATTTCTGGAGGGGCATTAATTAATGATTCTTGTGTTCATGAATGACTGAGATCAGGTTTTGTATGCAGGCAGGAGGAGGAATACTTTCAAACAACTTCCTTGTTTTCTCCCTCATTTACGTAGTACAATTCAACCAGAAGAACAAGTTTTGTTTTGTTCTCAAGGATGAGTTGAGGAGTATAAGAGCTGAAATGTTCATTCTTTACCCTGCTACACTTGGATAATTCAAAAGAGACAAAATGTTTTCTGAGATTTCAGTGATGCCCTGTTCTTTTGGAAAGCTCATAAAAGCAGACAGTGAAACCGCTGACTGTGGATCACCCCGATATTGGTGCTAAAACATCAGTTTAAAATTATCCTCATCCTCTTGATAATTCATCCCTTTGAGTGACCTGTGCAGTGAAATTAATTTAAAGGACTACAGCAGTGAAATGGAACACAAAGTGTGAAGTGATTTTCTAGCTAACTGAATAACAACTTTCGGGAGACCATTAGTGATAATGAAGCCCCCTTATTTCTGTCATGTTGGGCATGATTCTCCTTTCATTTATTCTGGTTTTACACTGGTGTTACTTCATTGATTTCAATGGAGTACTGGACCTATTGTCCCTTAAACCCCTAATCCAAGCCCCATTTAAGTCAGCTGAATCAGGCCCTCAATTACCAGTTAACTGTGGAGTACAATACACGGCAGCAACCACGTGAAGATGTTCTGGTTATTTTCATTATGTACTGTTGCCCTCTTCCCCCGCATATATGAAGAAGAGACAATATGTTTATGCAGTTTATTAGGTTTTGTGGGAGGAGTGGTGGTTGTAGGTAAGTTTCTGAACTTTAACAGTTTATGGCCCAGTTATTTGTATGGAATCATGGAATTTGTATGGAATGGAATGTCAGAATGGATTTGGGACATTGTCCGGAGATCAAGGAATATAAAATCTCCAACTAGACTGAAGTGAACAGAAGTAATGTTTTTGGTAATGACTGAAGAGCATTTAGAGTATTAAGGCAAGTTCTTTAATAGTTATTTTCTCCCAGGATACTAACTACTAATTTACTGAATGACTTGCTGGTACTTTCAATAGTGTGGACCACATAACTTATTACATTTCTACTAGAGAAGTGTTTTCCAACAAATGCCATTGCTTTTCCTTTAGTTTCTTTGTTATAACCGTCTTCCCTTGGGCATGTATGTCATTTGTTTTTCTGAGTAATTAATGTCAACTCAGCATGGCTTTTGCCAAGATTATTTGAAATGGTGGGTCAGGTTGCTAAATTGTTCAGTGGGACTTGGAGCCCCTGAACTTTTGAAAATGGAAATGGACCAGATTTAGCTGGGGAGGATGGTTTCAGGGAAGGGCTTGAATCCTTTCAGGAAAGGGAACACAGAGACAAGGCTTAAATAATGCCTCCACTCCTATATATTCTTTTTACATGGACTACTCCCCTTTGATGTTTATTTTAACTAAAGATGGGTCACACGTGTTAACAGGGGCGAGACATTCACTGAACAGATGTGAGGGTCATCAGTGGCTGAGAGGCATAGTAGGTTGGGGATTGTGGCTACCTTTCGCAGCTAGACGCCTGTCAATCCCTAGCCGCCTGTCACTTTTATGGCAGATGCCATTCAATGCAACACTTCTGAAAGCGGCCCTTCTAGCAAAGATCTCACATCACTGGACAATGCTGATTGACTTGAAATGATGCAAATAAACTGTCTGCATTGCTTAGAAAGTCCGACAGGTGTGTGCAGATATCCCCCAGGTGCTCGAATTACCAAAGTTTCCCACCCCACCACTATAATTAATTTCTGATTGTATTTACCTTTTTCCCTTCAATTCCTATTCAAACTCCAATCTTGGTTCACTATACCCACACATGGGTGTTTTTTTTCAAAAATGCTCAGCATTGAACTAACACTTTTCCCATTCAAGTCAATGGTAAAATTCCCACTGACTAAAATAAGAAAATAATTTGGCCGGTAGTAAACAGTTTTGAAAATCCCACCCACTGGTTCTGCTTCTCTGTTACCTTGCACCTCATACCATCTCTTACTCCAGTCAAGGTAAATGCACAGTAATTGTAAAATGCTACCAAATTTTATTTTGCAAGCGTTTTACACTAAGTTTGCACTGGTGTGAGTGACTACACAAGGCAGTGGAGAATTAGGGCAGTGAAGATACACAGATTCACACCCTCCAAGGGTATAGAAGCTGTATTTTTTTGAAATCCCTAAATTATACATTTTGGAACTTGATTAGTAGTGATATACCCTCTTACCTCCAGGTGTAGAAAGATCTGTGCCAGTGTTCCTCCTAGTGAGGAGTCTTGTCCTTAACACCTACAACTGATACACAAACATCACTGTTCATTATGCCTATGTGATAAACAGCATTGTATTTGATTAGACAATAGTAAACCAGGTGTAGAAAAGTTTGGGCTGGAAGGGATCTTGTGAGAATAATTAGTCTATCGCCTCACACTGAGGCAGGACCGAGTATACCTAGACTGTTCCTGACATTCCTATGTTTCTTACAAACATAGATACCTATCGGAAATTAGTTTTGATGGACTAACAGTACCATTCTTCTATGTTATGAACCCCATCTTCACTCCTCTTCTGTGGCATCAGTACTACATTCTTGCCGTTTTTACCCCAAATTACACCTCCTGATTCTGCTTCCAAAGAAAATATAAAAATAAAAGGGGCTACAAGCCCGAGAGATGTCTAAAGAGAGGCTTTTTTTTGCAACTGGTGCTAGGGAAATCTTATCAGTAAATAGGTGTGGCATAACAAGTGTTTTTACAGTGCAGAAAAATAATCTGTGTGGATGAAATGCTATTTTAGGAAGTGATACCAGAGGACAACCCTATGCACAATTAAATCAAGATGAAAATTCAGAGAGCAGCAATGTCCTGTGACGTGAATGACTGACTGGTCACTTGTTCGCTATTTGCTTTCCTTTCATGAGTGGCAGCATGTTGCTGCTTCGTGAGATTCATACCGTCACTTGTGCTCTGAGTTCATGGGACACAGCCAGTATTTGGAGCACAGAAAACAGACTGGCCACCTGCTTCTTAGGGAAAATCACGTAATGAACAGAAGTAGCTTGGTAGAGCACGTTGTCATTCTTATGATCTTTGGCAAGAAAACTCCTGTTGGCAGAGTCTTAGGGGGCTTTACTTCAAATTTATCCCCCTCTCTCTCTTTGTGGATGTCATTGTTTTCCCAGAACATGTTCAATTCAGCCCAACTGACGCGGGCCAACTTCCACTTATGGACATAAAGGGCAAGTGGCTTCATGTTCTGTGGAAGGCCAGGGTGTGATAGCCTAAGAGGAATCTGCTTGGTGAGCAAGAAAATTATAGCTCTAATTCCTAAAACAAGCTTAGGTCATTCCTACAGCCTAGTTGTGACTTTACAGCTAGAAGCAGGGATCTCTACTTTTGAACTATATAGCACTTACTCGTGGTTAGATTGTTCCTCACTTTTTTTTGATCCACATCAGCATATTGTCACTATCCATCAGGTAGACTCTACAGGAATGGAATACTTACAAGGTATATATTAACTACTTTGGTTAACAGAAAAACAAACCATAAGCCGTATTTGCCTGCACGTGTGAAAGGCATGAAATAAAACCCCAGCATTAAACAAATAAAACATCAGAGCAAGCAGCCTGTTTTATAAATAATTATGTGACTGATTTGATGCCTTATTAAGACAAATTCATGAGACTAAACACGTTCATGAGTTATCCTATCTTTCTTCAGTCATTAGCTAATGATGCCTCACTCAGTATATATGAACACTGACTGTAAGTGAGTGAGAGAATATGAAAATCCTGAGTAGGTGAACTTCTGAATTACAGCAGTAGAAGCAGTATGCTCCAGTGGATTGAGCATCGGACTGGGACCTAGGAGATGGTAATTCTGCCCTTAAGTGGCTATATGACCTTGGTGAAGTCAACTAACCTCTCTGCCCCTCTTACCCACCTTTTTAAAATGCTTTGAGAACTATGAATAAAAAGCACTCTGTAAATACTTCTTATTAATCCATGGAAACATAGCATCGCTGAGGAAACTGGTTAGATTAAAGCTTTTAATTAATATTTTAAGTAAATTACGGTTGACCAGTAGTGCCTAAACTTTTGCTTCGAGAGGGCTGGCCCAGGCCCCACCACACCCCCTATGGTGGCACACCCCAAAGTTTGGTAAACATTGGGGTAGACAGTCTGGGGTGTACTGATTTCTACTTTTAATAAAGACTCTTAACACTGATGAGTTAGCTAGCTAGATCAATTGTTATACAGTTTTTTTGGGGGCGGGGACGGGTATTGGTTTGCCTATAACTTAATTCCAAGAGGGCAAGCAGTCAGGATTTTTTTGAGTTGCAGCCACTTCCTATAAGGTAAAAATAGTCTCATGTAAATGGAACTGGTGCAGCCTCCTTAGTTCAGAATATGAGCTACTATTTTCATCATATAATGACACTTCTGTTTGAAAGTGGAATAGATCTATGTACAAAGAATACTAGGTTACTAAAATGTCACAATCAATTTTGGCAGGCACTTTTCAGTTTATTTTATATCGTTCTCCTGACCTGTGGGACTCCTTGCTCCCTGAAAACATGGGACCAGATCCTGCAACTCTCACTCATATGAAATATAGCTTAATCCTGCGTTCATGGACTTCAGTGGGTGCAGAGTCAAATCCGTAGTCTCCCTGAAGCCAGTGGCGAGGGTTACCAGAGTGGATTCAAGGTCTGCAACATAACTTAAAACTTTCTCCTTTGGTGACCCTATAAGAGAAATCCCAGTGGTTTCTGTGAACGTTCATATAACACAGACACATACAGTACATACATTTCCCCTTAGTGCCTATCTGTTTCAACCTCTCTGTAAGAGCTATGGAAAAGCTAAGTATTATAATTAATATGTAAGTCTTAGAGGACCTCTCTTCTTCAGAACACAGCTTAAGAAAATGTTACTGGCCATGTGTTCTGCAAGAAGCAAAAATGTAGCTTTTCAACTTTTTTCCTGTAGATCCTTGTAGCATTGTACATTTTGGAGTTCAGTCCTACTCTTCTTACTCATGCAAATTGTTCCCAATTTAAGAGACCTGCTATAATGATATGGGTTATAGTTTGCATCCAGCATATTCTGGAAAATTTCAACATCTGTTGATAGAACAATATGGAAGAGTAAGGAGTGACTGAAAGCTCAGGCATGACCTCAGGATTTGACTAATTATGATAATTTTGGCCTCTGAGGAATGCTCTGAGGAAGCAGCTCGATGTGTTGGCCTTACCTCATCCTCCACGCCAGGAAGAGAGTGCTGGTGTTTAGAGGCTGTCGTCATAAGGATTCTTTCCCTTCCATCATGCCCTGCTTGCTGAGGGAACTCATTTAAAAGCTGGGATTAAGATTGAGAATCTTGATGTAACTTCTGACCATACCCTCCATATTATTATTAAAAATAGTTGCATACTCTGTGGCACATTTTACCTTTGTAGCAGGGAGATGAGAGAGTGATTCCTTTTAGTCCATTATGCAGCATTGGTGCATAGGACTTGGATTTCTGCTTGCTTTATTTGAACCAGGAGGGTCGTGGACTAAGTTTTTTATCTAATTGTATTTTGTTTAATCATTTCTTTTTATACGTGTGTCTTGAATATGGACTCTGGCATGTGTAAACATCCGTGTTCAGACATTGTTTATTGTAAGGCAAATAGCACATAAGAACTGAATATAAAAAGTACTGACAAGCATGATTTCTTCCTAAGCTGAACCCTGAGACTGAACGTCCTATGCTGACGGGAGGGTTGTTTCTCACATCGGTGTAGGTAATCCAGCTCCCTAAGAGGTGGTAGCTAGCTTAACAGAAGAATTCTTCCATTGACCAATCACTGTCTAAACTGGGGGTTAGGTCAGCATAGTTACATGTCTCAGGCATGTGGATTTTTCATACCCCTGAGAGATGTAGCTATGCAATGGAAGTTTCCAGTGTGGACCAGCCAGGTGTCACCGACTAGTAAACTTAAATTAGTATAAATTAAATGCTAAAAAGAATAATCAGGCTTATAAAAAATAGTTGTAATTGGATGACCTTCCTTATGTTTGTTGTGATCTATGTAATTCATAATTCATGCTACTTCTGGAGGCAGACGGGAACAGAGAATTTTGTTGCTTTTGTGGGAGGTGCTCAGATATTAGTGTTGAAGGCCATATAAATACCTTCATAGATATATACATACATACATACATATACCTAGCTACTGTTTTTGTAATTGACCATGAAGAGAATTTGAGTACAGGGACTAACTACATTTGTAATTTTCCACGGGATGTGCTTATATTTATTTACAGCTGTAAATATAATGAGATTACAGGGGTACAGTTCATGCTGTTCTGTTTAAGGTGGTGTCAATGTTTCCATTATAAACCCTATTTTCAGGGTTTATAAGCGTGCTATAAAATTTCACTCCAGGCAAATCTTGGCATTTTAAAAAAAACCACACAAACACGCCTCTCAGCCTCTTTGTTGTTAGGCTAGTTGTTTTGCATTTCCAACCAAGGTCTGAGCTGTGGAGGCAGGATTTGTCAGATAGCTGAGATGGTTCACAAATTTAGGCAGTCTAAAGGGCCTGAAAATAAAATTTATAGGGCCCTAACATGATCATCTAGGATGAGATAAATCCTATGGAGGGTGGTAGTGGTAGAGGAAACCTTTACAAGGATTCACCTCATTCCAGATTGCTCTGCTGGGGGTTGAAATTGAGGTTGCAAGGCTCACACCCAAACCTAGCAGACTTCTGAGATTCCAAGGAAGATTTTGCCTCTGTACCGTCCCCTAGCAGCTTCCTGATAGGGTGTCTCAATTGGAGCCTTGCCAACAGGGACTGCCCTGCCATAGATATTCCATGGGAAAGATCCAATGCAGCTTAAGAAAGCATCTTGTTTGGGGTCCTCCTGGCTTACCCAGGCTCTAACCTCTCCATAGCAGTGATCTCATACCCTGTGGGTCATCTTCTACAAGGTTCACAGGAGGAGAGGACAATATCACAGAGGTGGACAAACCTCCCTTCCACGCTAGAGTGGGGAGATCTGCACGAGTCATCCCAGCTGGGTAGTATAATTCAGGCAGACCTATCTAGCTACCCATAGATCTCTCTGTGGCAGCGGTTCTCAAACTGTGGGTCAGGACCCCATTAAAATGGGGTTGCCAGGGCTGGCTTAGACTTACTGGGGCCCAGGGCTGAAGCCCGATCCCTACTGTCTGGAGCCAAAGCTGAAGCCCGGGATTGAAGCCAAAGCCCAAGGGCCTCAGCCCTGGGTAGTGGAGCTCAGGTTATAGGCTCCCTGCCTGGGGCTGAAGCCCATGGTCTTTGCCCCTTACCCTCCCCCCCCTCCCCCCCCCCCCCCGCGCGCAGTGGGGCTCAGGCTTCAGTTCCCCCTCCCAGGATCGTCTAGTAATTTTTGTTGTCAGAAGGGGGTCACAGTCCAATGAAGTTTGAGAACCCCAGCTCTATGGTAAGGGAATTTTCTTCAGTAGGATTGCGTGGCGCAGCTGCTGTAAACTAGGCTGAGTCATTAGATTCCATGCCTGATCAGCAAGGTGTTTCTTCTGAGCACTGAATCATCTATTTTCCTGACTACTAGGCAGCATGGTTGGCTTCACTCACTTGGCAGAAATTCTGCTTTGCACATGGCTTCAGTTGCCACTTGCTGACTGTTCTTGATTTTTCAGGTAAATCAATTTGCCGACTTAAGCGTATGTCCCTCCAGTGCCTAGAGGGGAATTGCTGCCAGTAGCACTAGGAACATACTGTGTTGATCTAGATTTATATTTGCAGGGGTAAATACATTGATACAGCAGGGAGGGTGAATTGGTGAAGAGGACTTAGTTGTTTGTACTAAGAGTCCAGCAGCCCCAAGACCATCCATATGCAGGTGCTGATTCTGTTCTTGCGTCTGTTTAATTCTGAAATAATAAATAGTTACACTACTATAAAACCATTGTGAGATCAGAATCAGACCCATAGTCTTTAATTGTATGCAGAAGCTAACTTAAAATTATTTTTCTCTGAGAACTTTCTGGGCCTGATTTTCCTTTCTGACTTCAGTGGAGTTTGTCTTAATTTACAGCAGTGAAAGAAAATTCAGGCTCTCTGACTCGAGCCATTCCCTTCTGGAAGCACTTCATATATTTGGTCTCATTAACTTTGTTAAAATAATAGAATTTAATTTTATAGCTTGCTGAGTTTCTCAATATTCTTTGTTTTAAGGAGGCACTGGCATATGGGAGGTTCACTCAGTATCTGATTGGAAAATAATTAATTTTCATTTAGTGAATTGGTCTGCTTACAGACGACTCTGCTACATAATCGAGTAATTTTTCTGGTTACAACAACACTTAATACTACGATAGAAATCCTATTATGTCCTCTTATTAAACTCTCCCTTTACTGAATAACGACATTACCCTCTGTGTGGTAGAGTGCTTGTTATATGATCTTACTCAAATACATCTGGAACTTGGCCCTTAGGAGGGCCTCAAAATAGAATGGCAGTTGCAGGAAGAACTTTATTAGAGGACTTATGAGGGAGCTTGGTACAAACCACTTCCATCTTATGCAGAGTATTAGTATAAGCATAATCCAGCACCACGTAGACTTATCTTCCATTCCCTTTGTTAGATTTCCTTTTGGTATCCTCCCTTTATTACCCTCTTCTTTTGTTATTCTCCCCTTAGCAGCTATTACAACTGAATCACATTTAGCTGAAAGCAGATACAGTATCCAGCATCAAGAACACTCTTTTAATAGCCAGTGGAAGGAACAATACTGACGAACATTGCTTTTCTGATAATCTCCTGTTTTCTTGAGAATTTCTTTGTCTATAAATGGGCTTGATTCGAAAAGTTGCTGAGGGATTTCTTTCTGATCTCGCACTGCTGTAAATCAGACATGTCTCCACTAAAGTCAGTGGAGTTACACTAGTATAAAGCTTCTTCTGTGTGTCAGATCAGAACTGCAATTATGAAATGGGAAAAATTGGATATGTTTAAGCTTAAAGTTGCTGTCTATCAGAAGTGAAAACTTAAAAATATCCCTAGACAAATAATTTATTCATCTTTTTTTCCCTACTGCACACAATTCTGAATGATTAGAAGCTGTAGTTAACCTCTGCATTAGAATGTGATACCAGTTGCTCATGCAAAGGAATTTACTAGAAATAAAGGAAGTTTTAAAGTTCTGACATACAGTTCCTTCATTGCTTTGAAGATGGAAGTTTAAGATTACTTGTTCTTATGAGTTGCATTGGTCCTGACTTCTAAACTTTTCCCATGTGGTGTTTTTAATTTTTAGGAGGGCCAGTCATCAGCAAATGGTCCTTCTCGGGATACTCCAAGGCCGCCACAAGTAAGAGAAGGAAGCATGGGATATCCTCAACTTCGTGCTGGCTACATCGCTATTCCAGTTATGCATGAAGGTGCTGAGAACAGACAGCAGCACCCGTATTACTCTGTTCATCAGCCTGGCATGCAACGATACAAAGCAGAAACTGTTCCCACCACAAAGCGGGCAGAGTCACCTTTAAGGGGGCCCTATGCCCACTCGGACTCCCCTGCTAGAGGACCAGCTGAAGCTGCTCAGACAGATAAACAATGTGGACAGACAACAGCAGCTGCAACAGCCCAAACTCCAGCCTCACATGGGCCTGAGGTAACTTGTCAGTAGTGCTGGGGTGTGTTTTGCATTACTCTCCAACATTTGTGACCTAGAATGGCATTACAGCTGCCAAAGTCCAAAATTACCATAGAATTACATTTCTCCCTCTCCCCCCCCCCATACCTTCAAAGTATTAATACAAACTCAAAAATGCACTTTTTAATGGTTCTGCAAACAGTCACTTCACTGTAAATGCTTTACATTTTATCTAGCATCACAGTGTCTCACTCACAAATGACTGTGCAGAAAGAATTGCACATAGATTGATTCTGTCTCTTGTCTCAGAAACAGAGGCACATAAAGCCCGATTCTCCTCTCACACTGGTTGACTTAATGGAGTTATTCCTGATTTGCACCAATGTAAATGAGAGCAGAACTGAGCCTACGGTGTCCTGTGACATAACTGTGAAACAATGTAAGTGAAAATGCTAAAAACAAACCAAATCAGATAAAAAATAAAGGCTGCTATTGTTTTATTTTTAATAAATGAGACCATTTTACAATCCACCAAACTGCACTAATTGCAGCTGAATGTTTTTAAAGTGCATATTATTTTTAAATGTATATATCACTTGAATTTATTTTAAAAAAAAGCTTTAAAGATTAACTGAAATATTTTTTCTGCCCAGGCCCTTTACTAATTTGTTACTATATATTCATAATCAAAGTGTGTTCATAAAAAAGATTCTGCTTGCTTTGTATCTCCGAAGTACCAGGCCTTGGTTTCCTATTTTCTCTGGAGAGCTAGAGTTGAGATAATAGCCTCACAACAGATTGAAATCTGAGTTTGTGTTTTCCCAGCCCTGAGTTGAGTGGGGAGTGAATGTTGAATTTGAGCCATATGACAGCTTTTAACGGAGGTTTTTATGCAAATAGTGGCAGGATTCACTCTTAATAGGATTGGCCCATACACCACATGATTTTAAAAATCTGTGTTTTGTCCCTGAAGCCCAGGGTGGCACATGATAGAATAATGAACCAGCTACTGGGTTTTGGGGGTTTTGTTTTTTATTTTTTGTTCAGTGTGGCCAGGACCCCTAAGCCATATTTGTGTAACCACTTTGGCCAGTCTTCTTTCCTCTCAGTACTTTGTGCAAAAGAACTTCCAAAAGTATATTGCCCCATGTAATGTTGATGCCACTCAAAGCACTTTGGGTCAGCTGTCCAGATTCTCAGAATTCCTTGATACAAACAGTAGTTGTTCAGGATACACAAAAACGTTGTGGCCACAAACTAAAGTGTGTTACCTGTAACAAGATAATGCAACTGTGCCTTTAAGTATGATGTCTCCAAGGCCTTATTTTCCTAAAATATGCAGCTCTACAGATAGTACCAATGGTGGAAGTGCTGGTAAACAAGGTGCCACCAGCATTTTAACTGTCATGTTACTTAGACTCATTCTGAGCAGTGTTCAGACAACAGTGCATTAAAATGCTAAGAGCACATTAGTATTGCTACCACCAGTGGAGCTGCACCACTGGGAAATTAAGAAAGTCATTCTAGCATTCACACCCTATCCTAACAAGATACAAAACCACAGGAAGAAGTCCTAGTGAGGCAAAGGCAACATTGTTTATGTGACTGTGGGTTTGTTTTTCCCCCCTTCCTTTGCTTAACTTTTTGCCCCACATCTAACCAGTTTTAATCAGACTATCTGAAACTTTGTTCTTGTTTAATGTCCCCTCCCTCCTCAGGGAATGCTGCAGCTCAGGTTTCACCTATTACAGTGATGCTTTCTCACTAGTTCTGCGGTTGTCCAGCAGGTCCCCTAGCAAAAAACAGGGAAACCAAATCCTGATGTGCAAACAGATTACACCACTACTCCCCACTGTCTCTCCCCATTTTTTGGGGGGTGGGGTGGGGACAAATGTTGAGGCTGCCTTTCAACATATTAATAAAATAAAAATGTGACACAATTAACACTAATAATCTTGTTTTTACAGCAACCTCAGTCTCCTACAACTTCTGACTCACAGTCAGGTTCCCCTCAGTCATCAGGTAGACCCAGTGCAGGAAGCCATCAGGTCCGTCGAGGTTATATTCCAATCCCTGTGATCCATGAGGAAAAAGGCCTCAGGCAGCCATCACAAGTATACCATCAAGCACAGAAGACGCACTACCCTGCCCAGCAAAGTGATTACCATGTCCACCAACCAGTGTATCACAAAATTCAAACTGATGAACGGGAGCCCAAGCCAGCACGGGAGCAGTCCCCATTCAGAATGTCTCAGAAGGGTTCGTCAAGTCGTGAAAGTTCACCAGCCAGAGTTACCACTCAGATACAGTCCCCAGTTCCCATCAGAGTACAGACAGTTGTGGACAGACCCCAGGTATGCAAGATGATCCACAAAATCTGATTTTTCTATAGTAATTGTGCTTTGTGTTAATATTTAAATTAAAGATCTGGATTATGCTAATAAGCACATAGAATTTCACAAATGTAATTCCAGCATCAGATCCTCAGCCCATGTAAATCCAGTTTACACCAGCTCTGAGGCTCTGGCCTTCAATATTGTTGTTGACAGTGCCACCATATTACTGAGGCACTATATTCTCATCAAGGCTAGCATTTCACACAACAGAGTGCTAAAATCCTCATTCTCACATGGGAAACTGTCAAAATTAGAGATTAAATTAAAAAGAAAAGTTCAGGGATACTCTAAATCAATTCTGATTGAAACCCAGAACCGGATTCTCTTTTCACTTGCACCCTATGTAAATCTCAGTCAGTGGTGTAAAGGAAGTACATGTTAGAAGAGAATCAGGCCCATGGGCTTCATAGTAACAATGCAACTTTGTCTCATTCATCATTGATTACAGCAGCAAATCCAGAAAGTAACCATTATTTATCATGATGAAAGGGGATTGGTAAAATCTACTCTACAGTCTGTTTCTACAGACAGTACTTTCTCACTAAACTTGATTCAGTCAGGGACAAATTGTCCAATTCTGCAATTTGTTCAAGATAGTGAAATTCCACCATACAGACAGAATTTTCTATAAGGTAGTATCAGTGTTTAGTATCCTAGACAAACTCTAAAATATAATACTATTTAGTGCTTGTCATCCAAAAGATTTCACAACACGTTACATTCACTAATTAACGTCAAGTGGGTATTACAGTATTCATTTTACAGATGGATAAACTCGCATAGCAAGACAGGACTAGAAACTAGGAGTGCTGACCAAGATTAGTGCTTACTAGACTACAGTGCTTTTTACATGCCTTTTCTGAAGCATAGTCACATGTCAGTCAGAGTGGTGTCTGATTTAGTGAAGGGAAGGACTACATTTTGATTAGATGCATTTCCTGAAAAGAGCTGTATTTGTTTGATTTACAGTCAGCCATTCTGGAACAATACTTGGGGTCAAACTCTGCCCTCAGATACAGTTGCTCACAATATCTGAAGATAGAATTAGGCCACTTGCACAGAATATAATTAACATGCAAAATGTAAAATAATATTAAGCTTCCTACTGAGGCCACAAAGCAAGGACGTTTTGAGTCGATATGACTTCAGCATTAAACACAGGTTGACTTATTCTAGGATTTCCATCACTTAAATTGGTAAGATAACCCTAAACTTCTCAAAGGTGGGCTTTTCCCATTGAAGTCAAAGGGAACAGAATTAGGTCAATGCTGAGCCCTTTTGAAAACCCCACCTAGAACATGAACAAAATAGTTAAGGGGTTGGGGGAATCAAAACCCAGAATTAATGACATGTACTAAGTTTCACGGCTTGCTTTTTTGTTCTTTCTTTTTTTTAGGGCCAAACCTTAAGGCACTTAATTAGATTTTATCCAGTCTTTACTCAGGCAAAAATACTGTCCTCAGTGTATCTGAGCTCTGAAAATTGGCCCATTTACTTAGGGACTCTACATCAGTATTTAAGCACCTAACTTTAGGCACCTATATCCGAAATAATTGGTCTGAGACTTTCCCAGTGCCACACCATGAATCAGTGAAGGAAATGGGAAAAGAACTCTGGCTCTCGCGACTCCCAATCCTGTGTCCAGACCACAAAGCCTTGCTACCTTTTGGTTTTTATGGCAATACATTGTAATTTGTTTTGATGCCCTTTTGTCTCATTCTGACAATTCTACCTTTGTAGTGCTCTCTCTCTTATAGATACATTGTAACAGGTTTTGCATCTTAATCTCCCGTTGTAAGCACTCCACAGCAGAAACGCTGTCAATAAAATAAGTGTTACCAAAAGGTTAAAGATCTAGGAAGGTTATTTTCAAGTCAAGTTAACAGAGACAAGAAAGGGCATAGACTGTTAAAACCTGACAACTTCTGCACTTCCAGAAAATACTATCTCAGGCTGTGGCAACAGTACACACCGATGCAGCTGCGCCACTGTAGCACGGCTAGCGCAGACACTCTAAGCCGATGAGAGAGAGCTCTCCTGTCGACTTACTACTCCAGCCCATGCAAGGGATGGTAGCTATTTCGCTGTCCACGCTGGCACTTAGCTCAGTGTAACTTAAGTCACTTAGGGGGGCGGCTTATTCACACCTTGAGTGACACAGCTTATTCCGATGTAAGTGGTAGTGTGCACGTAGCGTCAGTTTGTTAGAAATTAAGAGTGACATTTTGACTATATTGAAGTCAATGGCAAAACTCCCACTGATTTCAGTGGGGTCAGGATTTCAGTCTAAGAGCCCAATCCTGCAACGCTACCTTGCTAGGGCCTCTCATTGAAATCTATTGTTTCAACGTGAGTTCAGCATGAGGAAAGCTTGTAGGACTGGGCCTTAATATCTTCGAACCGGTTCGTATAATAATCTCTAACAACTTTACTTTGAAAGGCAGTCCTTTGAGTAGTATTTTTCAAACAGCAAAATGCAGCAGTCCTCTGAAAGGATAAACTGCATTCAAAGTGTTTTTAAAAGTACAGGAAACTAGATTTTTAGGTAAAATTTGACTAAAACATCTAAAAGCAGGGCACAAGAGAATGGAAGAATTTCAACTTTGCAGATAAAAAGTTTTAATATTGAGACTACATAGAATAAGTCACTGATTCCTCTTGTAAAAATGACAGTATTCTACAGTAGTGTTCTAAATAAAATAGTCAACACTAATCTATGGTCAGGGATTGTAACTTCAGTGTTGTAACTATTCAAGGTTTTGCATCATAACTTGATAGAAGCTAGGCGGAGGCATGGCCAGGCAGCTCTGACTACTGCCTGCACCCAGGGCACTGGCTTCGCAGCTCCCATTGGTTGGGAACCACGGCCAATGGGAGCTGCAGGGGCGGTGCCTGCAGGTGGAGGCAGTGTGCAGAGCTGCCTGGCCATGCCTCTGCCTAGGAGCTGAGTGAGGGGGATGTTGCTGTTTTTGGGGAGCCACCCAGGTAAGCACCACCCAGAGCTGCCTCACCCCGTCCTGTGCCACAACTGTCTGCCCCCTCCCACACTCAAACTCTGCTGCTTCTGGGGTGGGGACACGCGGAGGCAGGTAAGGAGCCTGCTGGCCTCACCAACCCACCCCTCCTCCAGCACCAGTGGGGGTCCTGGGGCACGTGCTGCCACCCACACCCCTCCCCCGCAGCACACGGGCTGTGCTCCCCCAGCACCCGCAGGGCCTCCGGGCAAACCCCCTCCCCCCCCCGGTCACAGTCCATGAATTTTTGTTTACTGCCTGTCACCTGTCCATGACTTTTACCAAAAATACCCATGACTAAAACGTAGCCTTAATTATAGTATATGAGCTTACTTATTTCTTGCAGCTGAGATCCACCATATTCCTTCCTGCCCTTGGTGCATCCCCCCCAGGCCCTATGCTGAGTTGAGATTAGGGGGTAGATGCATGGCCCAGATCTTGCAGAATGGATAGGGGGACTCTGTGCTGGCCCATTGCAGTCCATGTCTGGGCCCATTGCACCTCCTGAATGATGCAAAGGGGCTGGATCTGAGTAGGAGAACAAATCTCCCAGTGAAAAGACGAAGTTAAAGCTAATGACCTTTGGAAATAGTCTTAGGTTGGTAATGGCAATGTTTGCAAATCTGGATTCTACCAGTGCTAGTTGTCTATGAAGAAGTTGGTGTTAATACTAATATTTTAAGCAGCATCTTTCAATTAAGCCTCAGTATGATGGAAAAGATTTGAGACCTAGATTTTTCACAAGGGACTAGGTGCCTGAGTTTTTTTTGGATACCTGACCTGAGACACCTTAAAAAGGCCTGATTTTTCGGAGCATTGGTGCTCATCACATTCTGAAAATCAGGCCTGTTTAAGGTGTCTCAAATTGGGCAGCCAAAATCACTAGTCACCTTTGAAAATCTTTTGGCCTGAAAATTGTAATTTTTGTTTACAAATGAAGTAGGATTGTTTTCATGTCTCACAATAATAAACTTTCCTCCTTCTTCAGGCTTCTCAGCAACAAATCCCACCCCAAGAAACACTACATGAAAGCATACCTGAAAACAAGGCAAGCCCATCAGGAACTGAGATGCCTTCATCTTATATCCCAATTCAAGTCATTCACAAAGAACCAGATTCTAAACCACCACCACAGAAACCTCCACCCACTGCAGAAAAGGTTGATGAAAAGATTCCCTGTCCTGCTAAGAGTGCACCTCCAGAGGAGAGGCTTTCTTCTGAAGAAACTTCACCACAGAAGATGATGGAAGTGGAAGAGACACAGAAGCATCCTGGTGTCTTGAAAGTAGAAGCAATTCTAGAGAATGTTCAGATGCTTGAACAGGCAGTTGAATCTTTCACAGGCAAGAAAAATGACAAAAAATACTTGATGATTGAAGAGTATTTGACCAAAGAGTTGCTAGCCCTAGATTCAGTGGACCCAGAGGGTCGTGCAGATGTGCGCCAGGCCAGGAGAGATGGTGTAAGGAAGGTCCAGAATATTTTGGAAAGACTTGAACAGAAAGCAGAAGACGTCCCAGAGGTAGTTCAAGTTTATGGACTTCAGTCAACCTTGATGGAGAATAATAAGCCACCACAGGAAATCATGGAGATTGATCCTGTGGCGGACAAAACCAGGAAAGATACAAGTAACAAAGATGCCAAAGAGCAAACCAAAATGGAAATGCATCAACCTGAAACTAAGGAAGAAGTATTTACCAATCTTGCCAGCACAACAAACACAGTTAATAACCCAACTGAACCATAGCCACATGCTGAACTTTAAAGCTCTCAGACTTTATAACTTGAAGTGTGTTTTAAGTGAATTTTAAGTTGCATGCATTTCAGAAGCTTTTCATCAATTGGTTTTTAAATCAACATAGCAGCTTGGGACACACACACTTGCGGGGCAGGGGAGAGGCTATACAGAAATTGATGCATTTATCCTATATTCTTACACTTTATAAAGAGACATGTTTCAAGAACGAGTCTTGTTCTTAAGATACTTTTGTGCCAGCTGGATCCAAAAAATGCCTCCGGGTTAACATTGATACGTGTTGTATTTTAATGTTTCTTCTGCAGGTAATTTTTGTAAAATCAAAGCCCTGCCTCACCAGAATACCAAACCCTTCTACAAGTGTAGCCACTCTAGCAAGAATATTTTATTTTTAATGTTCATAAATGGGCACTTTAAGTAAAGATGCATAAAAAGTGTGTAAGAAATTGTAGAGCTATTTATATGTGTGAAGGACTTCAGTGCTATATTTTAAAAGGGAAATAAAATAATATAGAAATCTGACTTAGTCTTTTGGTTTATAAACTAGAAAGCTGAGTATTTGGAAACAATTACTGCCTTCTAAAAATAGATATTTTTTTTAATATCCTATTCTGGTTTAGGTAATGTCTGCTTACACCTACTTTCTGATGAGGGCAATGATTTGCCTTTGCCCAACTCCCTCTTTCTGCTGTATTTATCAGCTGCCTGTACTTTTTGTTGTATGGAGACGTTAGATTTGCTGCTTGACCTGCTGGTATTAACAGAGTTAGTGCTTTTAGAGTATATTTATATGAAACCTTGCCAAAGCAAATCATGTCACTAACTATACAGTCATCTCCACTACTGAAGTTCACTATCACTCCACACACTGTATTCACATCCAATTTGTGTAACAGCAAATCAATGGGATCAACAAGAATCCATCTTCTGTTCAGCGAGTTTATTTCAGGGCCAGGTACACACATTGTATCTGGCAAAACAATACAATGCAAACACTTTTCCAAGCAATCAGCTTTCCTGTATAATTTAACAAGGGGCCTAATTATTCTTTCAGCTACAACCATGTGAATGGGAAGTAAATCCACTAAAGGCAGCAGACTCCGACCACTGCAAGTGAGAAGAGATTCAGGCCCAATGAGTTTTCAGATGTCTATTCTCAAACTGTCTATGACTTGTTCTTTCAAATTATAAAATGGACAAGAAATTTTTTTTATAAGCTAACATTTTGTATTTACCGTGTGTGAGACCCTCATCTAGTATAAACGATTAGTGTGAAATCAGTTGATCGAAGTTGGAAGGAGATTAGATTGGCAATTGAAATTGTGGCATAAATTAAATCGATTTCAAATCTTGGTTATGAAAGGCTTGTAGCCATTAAGAATTTGGAGTTGTCATTACATAATTTATTCCAACAGAATTATATAGCCTGTAAATTGCAGTAAACAGGTCTCTTAGAAAATGAAAGCTAAAGTCTATGATCTGACTACTGACTTTTTAATCTATAGGCAGATTGTTGATGTTTGCTTTAGTTTCATTTTGATGATCAACCCCACCACATAAATATGCACAACAATTTGTAACCAGTTGCTATTCTTAGCTTTATGACCAGCACTGTAGTCATTCCGGTAAAAGAGGTGCAAATTAAATTAATCTGCCTGCATAATTCTTGCAGGAACTCACTTCAGTGGCACATCCTCCTGCTGGATTGCATCTCTGAGGAGACATACCTCTGACATCATAAAACACAAATATTTAAATCAGGGATGCTTCTAGAAAATCAACTATAAACAAGAGTCCTTTGAGTTAGACTCCCATTTTTTTCTTTCTCCTCAGTGGGACATTAAAAAGATCTTGATATTAAATGTCATTGATTAGCTAGCTGAGAAGGTAATCTGAGAATTTAGGCTGTTGTCATGACTGAAGCATATTATTTCTTCACTGGAAGTTAGATACATTAAAGTTATAATTACCTTTGAAATAGAGGCATTACACTGCCTATCAAGCATGTAATGAGTCATGTAATGCTATTTAAGATTATTCAGAGTATGCAGAGTCAAAACTTCATGACGAATATATTGACAAGTGGAGCAGGAGCCAGACTTTGATTCCCCTATTCACAATGACTAGCACTCTATTCCACACACAATTCCATTAATGTCAATAACACTATTCATGGAGAATGGTATTGATCATCTGGCTGTACTCAGGGGTTCTCAAACTTTTGCACTGGTGACCCCTTTCACACAGCAAGCCTCTGAGTGTGACCCCCCCTTATAAATTAAAAACACTTTTTTATATATATTTAACGCTATTATAAATGCTGGAGGCAAAGTGGGATTTGGGGTGAAGGCTGACAAAACCCCTGGGCTAGATCATGAGAGAAGGATCTGTCCTGAATGAGGGGCAGGGCATTGTGTTGTCCATGTGTAGCCATCTACCTCCCGCCCAGTTCCCCTGCTGCTTAAAGAGGGAGTAAACTGCACCCAGCATGAGCATATGCAGCCTGACATACCAGCTACCCAACATATGGGAGGAGGTGGGGAGGAGGCCAAGTCACCTATTCCAAGTCAAACTCTGTCCCTCTTGCTCACTTGCAGCTCTGCAGATCCTGCTTCAGTTCCCGGGTTAATAGCCAGGATGTTGGTAGCCAGCACAGGAGAGTGAGGGAGTGCCTTACATCCCATTATGACTGTGCTATCATACTAGGGCCAGAGTGTGACCCTGCTAAGTGATTAGTTATGGAAGTTTGCTATTGACTTCCACAAGCAGCAGTATCCCATACACTTGCCCTCGCCACTCAACCCACAGCACACTCCCAAGTAGTGCTATGCTCAACAAACTGGGAATGTGCTTTGGAATGCAGAGTGTATGCGGTTATTTATGTTAAAGGGTTACTCTGCATGTGCAATAGTCATTTTCAAAAATGAAAATATCCAGAGGTTTTACAGTAACAAATACAAAGTTGCTTAGTATTTACTATCAACTACTGGCCACTACATTTAATTTTGTTAAAAAACAAAACCAAACTCTCCAAAACAGACCCCAAAATCTGAGAAGTTCCAGTATGCTTCTCTCCCCATCCCCCAAAAGAGTAGTGATAAGAATATATGAAGCCTGTAGACAGAATCACAGTCAAGGCTTGGGCTATTTTCTGATTGCACTATCTTGTCCAGCCAGTGATGTTTTAAATGCCAGTAGTGGCCTGTTCTCTATATTTAAACCACCATCACAGACAGGCATTGTGTTTCTCATAAACATAGCCTTTTGATTATTTACATATGGCTACACCGTATACTCCCAATCTACCCTGAACCAGGGGCCGCCTGCAGTTAATGCTGCCCAGGAGCAGACGAGGGAGCACATTGTGACACAATTCATTGCCTAGTTCCCCCTTACTCCCGAGGGGAAGTAAGTTTCACGAGCCCTTTTCTTAGTGCCGATTATTTCCCCACCTCCATGTTTGTTTGGTTGTGCTTGGAAACTACTTCCACTCCTCACCCACAAGGAGGGGAAGGCTCATAGCTGCATGGCAGTCTACTACAGAAAGTGCTCTCTCTCTCCCCCACGCTATGCCCCAGGATGTGGGCAGCCTTCATAGGGGACCAAGGGGAGCACTTTACATCTTCTTACTTCCCTGCCTGAGGACGTAACATGGGTCATGAGTTAGTATTTTTTAAGGTGATAACTCAAGTAGAAGTCACGTGGATATTTTTTTTTAAAGTTGAATGTAGCTGGCATTTAAAACTATATTTAAAAATAGTTTTAGCCACCGATAAAATCATCCTATTAATACTTTTCCCTCCAATTTGTATTGACAAGAGAGATCTCAGCATGTCCATATGAAACAAAAAGTCTATGCAAAAGACTTTCCTCTTAAAAAGGGATCCTATGCGTGAAGAACACATGAACACCATAAAACATGTTATTTGTGCTGCCTCGGAAAGCTGTACCTCTTTAAATCAGATTATTTTTAGAATTTCTTGGCAGTTAACTTTACAGAAGCAACACATTCTTAATACTGTATTCATGTATCATCCCATAGGCCACTATGCAAATTGAACGGTTTGTCCACTGTTCTGTAACACTAGATACAAATGTAGTCAGATGCCAACTAATGGAATCCCAAGTGGGAGTTATTTTAGGAAAGGCAGGAGCCTAGTGGGAAAACAGCGAACATGTACTGACTCCCCTTGTCGAATACTTTTCTTTCTTTGTTCTAGAGTGTTTCAAAGTCATCAGTAATTTCAAAGACTCAAAAAAGAGAATTTGGGAGCTAGTCCTGCATTTCTTGCGCATTCAAACTAAAACTGTGGCCACTGGGAATTTGGGCATGTGCAAAATGTAGGAGCAGGCCTGATCTTCTGGAGCCCAGTACTGCTAGGTGCTGAATACCCACAGTCCTTTGCAGAACTGGAACCACTTTTTTTTTCTTCCAAATAATGTTACTATTATGATATTACCAGTTTTCAGAAAAACAAAGGATGGACACTCTCAAACCGAGAGTTCAGAAGACGTTTCTACACATCAACTATCAATTCATTTTGAACAAATGCACAGGATCCTAATATTCCATTTCTTTTACATCCGAGAACAAAAACCGCTTATTTCCATGCTCACTCCACATCCTATTTATAAAGGGGTACTGCGTGATTTGGGATTGATTTGGACTATGGAGTTTTTGAACATTTGGTCAGGAGTTCAAATCCTGCCTGGGATGAGAGTCTCCTACCATCACCACTATGCAGTGGTTGTACAGTGTTCTGTGAAATGAGTCAGTGGTCCGATTCCAACTCCACATCACAAAAAAAAAAAAAAGTTAGAATTTGCATTAATTGATACCCTCGTTGACAGGCTCAGCTGAGAGGCCACCGAATGAACAGACCTGAAAATGAAATAGCCACTCACCCTTAGAAATGGTGTCTCCACTCAGGGTTGAAGTGCATGGGCAGGGCAGTATGAAGAATCTTGCAGTGTTGTATCTGTTCAGTGGCTAAATAAAGGATCAGTCTCCAGGGCTTCACAAAAGTCATTTTTAAAAATTCATGGGTATTTATCTTAGTCTTAAATCAAGGAGGAGAAACTCATATTTAGTAACTAAAAGACTTAGAAATGTATGCCTGGTTGGTATTTTCCAGCAGCACTCAACAACCAATAGATCTTATTTGCATAAGAGCCCTGATTTATTACTTTAACTAATTGGCAGACTCCAGGTTCCCAACATTTCCATCTTGTCAAGGTAGCTCAGCTGCATTAACTCTCTTGGGAAAATTTTCCCACAGGGATGGTAAGCAAACAACCTACATCCCCCTCAACCATGTTCTCTCCATGCCTGCAGATCTCGGACAAGATATATGAAGAGGGGTTGGACACCCCCTTCTACCTGGAAAACAGGGAGATCTCACTTGCCAAGGGTCATCTCCACACACAGATCTGGGGGGAAGAGATCTGGCCAGTAGTAAGGACCACAGGATTTGGACCAGTGGGAGTTTTGAATTTTACCTCAGTAAGCACTGAGCATAAACAGAGTGGTATCAACTGCCAGACATACTGTAACTGTTGCTCCCTGCAGATTACTGGAGAGCTGTCATGCGACAACTTAAGTAGCCTGTCAGGCGTACCACTACTCAGACAAATGTTTCCTCAGGCACTAACACTAGGTGGTCTCCAGGAAGCACTACACCAACTTCCATTGGTGCCACGTTCTGCCCCAAGACATCCTGCCTCTTCTACCTATTCTTCCCAACTGTCTTCTCAACTGCTGTGGAACCTTTCCCTCCCTCCTGGATCACCAGCCTCCAGTCAGAAGCGAGAAGACCAACAGCTAGGGTGATCAGACAGCAAATGTGAAAAATCGGGACGGGGGTAAGGGGTAATAGACGCCTATATAAGAAAAAGACCCAAAAAATCGGGGCTGTCCCTATAAAATCGGGACATCTCATCGACTCATAGACTTTAAGGTCAGAAGGGACCATTATGATCTTCTAGTCTGACCTGCACAACGCAGACCACAAAATCGCACCCACCCACTCCTGTAACAAACCCCTGACCTATGTCTGAGCTATTGAAGTCCTCAACTTGTGGTTTAAAGATTTCAAGGTGCAGAGAATCATGCAGCAAGTGACCCTTTGTCACCCTACCCACAGCAGACTCATCGAGTGGCCCTTTGTGTTGAGAGCAAAGGCATATTTAGGCCTGACAGAAGCTTGCTGTGGATTTTAAGAGTCTGTTCTGATCACAATTAACAGCGTAAGCATAAGTAGAACTGTGTATGTGTAAGAAATTGCAGGATAATCATGTTTAGTGTTGTGCATGTGTAAGAAACTGCTGAGTAATCATGTTTGTGAGAACAAGAAAAGACAAAGTAGCTAAAAAGCTAGAAAACATAGGTTTGAACTAACACTAAACTTGTACTGACGGGGAGGAGAGTTAACATGGAAATGAGAGACTAATACATATGTATAAGAAAAGATGAAAAAATTATAAGTAAGTTTGTGCAACAAAGGGAAGCTGAAGCTGTATTGTCCGATGCTGGTGGGGACTGTAATGAGATTCCCACTTGTGAGTAAGGGATCACTACTCACCGAGTGTTTTGCCTTAATAAATATTTGTTAGACCCATCTGCTGAGTAAGTGAACCCTTAATCTAACACTTTGCTGACCCATTACTGCTCAGCAGATTTATCACAATATTATTTCAAAAAGGTTAAGGGATCCACGATCAGTGCTTCGGTCCTGTGCTGCTCAGGCACGCAAAGGGAGGAGAGACTATCTGCATACGGTTCCTTTGCTGGGAGCTCCCCAGCAGCAGTGTTCACGTCTGTGCCTCGCTCCCTGCAGGAGAACATGTAGGGGACAGGAAGGGAGAGTGGCCATAGACCCCTGTGCAAGTTACCTCGGCTCCCAGGCTGCTTTAACCTGCAACATGGCGGAGACAGACAATCAGGGAATTGTAATTGGTTGTGGGTTCTCAGTTTCTACACCCCACCCCAGCCTGCCCTCCCAATCTCCCCCTGGTTGCTCTGGGTGACCATGTTGGGGAGGAACCCCACCTTTTGCCAGGCACTCCTTGGGGCTTAGGCAGAGCCAGCTGAGTTCCTATCCTGCTCTCTTTGGGGCTCCCACGGCCCAGCAAGGCAGCCGCAGTGGAGCAGCTTGAGCTATTCTCTAGTTCCTCTTCTGCGATGTAGCAGGCAGCCAGCAAAGCAGCTGCAACAGAAAAGGGGCAACAGAGCTGCTCCTGGGGCTTGAAGTGAGGTGGTTGGAGACAACGGGGGAAGCAACAGAGGGGTTCCAGAATCAGGGTTCTGGTTTCGTCCCCTATGCTCAGCGGAATTACTCGAAGACACCAGAATTTTGTGCTCTGCATTCTGCACCCCCACACCCCCACACACACATACTAAATGTCCCAAACGGGATAGAGAAAAACATTGGCAATAGATAGTGGAGCGGCACATGTACCTGATCAATTTTAACGAGTCCTTATTCTGGTTCCTGTAAACATCCCCCAGCCCTAAGGTTTCACCAGAATCGGCTATTGAGATAGCATCCCAAAAGAAAGCACACCATAGTCGGAGCCTCAAACATGCCATAGCACCATGCAAAGCAGCACAAGATGTCTGACCATAGAGTAAATCCTCAACCTGAAGCATATATTTTATGAAGATTATCATTACATGGCATTAGTCACCTTACACTATGGAAATATAAAAGTAATCTCTATATTTTAAAATACCAGGTCTGGAAATTAAAAATCCATAGCGCTCAGAATGCCCTATCTCTATTAGGCTGGGCAAAGGATTTCAGTTTTGCGTTAATTTACAGGGCAGAAAGGATTATATAATAATAACAAACAAATACTGCTGCCTAGATACTGCAGTTATAGGTATATTAAAATATTTAATGTACCTTAGAAACTAGCCATGTAATCACAAGTTCCCAGTCATCTGGAAGGGAGTGTATGGTATTTACTTGAAGGCAGATGTAACAACAATCATTATTATTAGGGCTGCAGGTTTGTCATTGTGGGAAAGACGTCATGGATAGCTCACACATTTCCTGTCCCGGGGAGCTGGACCCAAAGCCTGTCCTGCTCTGGGTATTGAGACCTGGAACATGAGGTCACAGCAGCACTCAGGTTTGGCCCAGTCACCCCGTTATGATCCCTCCATCATGCACCAGGTCACAACACCCAGAGTAGGGCACCAGTCCCAGACCCATGGGACAGGAGCCACCAATGCCAAGGCTTGCTCTCCCGTCCCCACCTAAAACCAGCATTCGGGTTGCAGTGCCAGGAAAGGGTGCTGCTGCGGGTGGTCAGTGCCCAATCTGCCGGGCGAGGAGGAGAGCACTTTTTAAAGAAGTCACAGTAAATTTACTCACCCATGATTTTTGCCAAGGTGGCTTTTCTGTGATTTTTGATACAAATAATGCCGTGGCATGTCTGCAGCCCTAATTATCATTATATAATATTTTCAGTACAGTAACACCCAATCAGGCTCAGGGCCTCATTGTGCTAGGCACTGTACAAACACATCTGGAGCCACAGTCCCTGTCTTGGAGAGTTTACAGTCTCATACATAAACCAACAAGTGCTGACTATGACATTAAATATTTGGGTGGGAGCATGACTAATGGTTAAAACAGAGGAAAATGCTGTCAGAGTCACTGAATTTACATTCTGGCTCTTCCACTGAATT
Organism: Mauremys mutica; assembly: GCF_020497125.1. Taxonomy (NCBI): domain Eukaryota; kingdom Metazoa; phylum Chordata; order Testudines; family Geoemydidae; genus Mauremys; species Mauremys mutica. The sequence goes on along the minus strand of NC_059078.1, from coordinate 112,967,442 downwards.
ACCGTGTCCCTTCAGGCAATTCACTGAAGTCTAAATTGTCATGCCAACAATTAGATACCAGAATCCCTATTCCTGGTTTTCAGTGGTGCAGATCACCTACGGCACTCACTGACGTCAGTGTGTGGCTGAAAAGCAGGCTGCTTTTGTTTAGGTGCCTAAACATAAATTTACAGTACGTGCCTAACTTTAAACATCCAAGTTTGAAAATTCTGGCCTTACCCTATTTGTAAAATGGGGCTAATACAGCTACATCACAGACATGTTGAAAGTTTTAATTAGTGTTTGTAAAGTGGCTTTGAGAGTCATTGATGAAAGGCACCATAAGACCAAATGTTATTATCATACCTTCCAAACCCACACCTGTCCCTGAGATCTAAAACTACCAGGTCTGTGGTGATGCATCTTTGAGCGTCTTGGAACATCAAGTATAATTACTAAGAAATTAGGTAGAAGATTCCATTGTGATGCAACTACACAGAGGTGGAGCCTGCTGTATGCTGTGCTATGACACAAGGATTTAAAGGGCGTAGGCAGTCCCCAAATCCTATGTAGTCAGCATAACACTTTTGTTCTATATGTACAATGCCTACCACAATGAAGTCCTAGGCCATAACTAGGGCTCCTATGTGGTACAGTGATATAAATAATACTAACCACCTGGCAAAATTATTATTTTGTTCTGTGATAGCAACTAGAATCCCCAGCACTGGACCAGGATCCCACAATGTCAAGTGCTGAACAAACAGAAAGAAGGTCCCGCCCCCATCTACACTTACAGACAAAGTAAATACCTTCTGAGGTGCATGTCTGTACTAGGAACTGGAAGTATGTTCAACCAACATGCCTGGCTGAGTACCTTCATCTGATGCAAGCACCAGTGCCTGGGGCAGTATTGTTTGTGGGCTACATGAATATGGTTTGCCCAACAAGCCAGTGAACAATATTTACCAGCCACCATTATAATCATAATACAAGCTAGATATCTAGCTACCTGTACATTTGGGGACAAGTCTCAGAGGTATTAAACTTACAAAGCACCCGCAATTCCTGATGACTCCAGTGGAAGACACAGATACTCAGCACCTCTCAGATTTAGCCCATAGTTAGATGGCAATCAGTTTGAAACGGCTATTGATATTAGAGGCCAAATTGAGGTCTCCTTAGACATTTGTCTCTAAATGCATTTTTGGAACCAAGATCTCTGGCACTGGTGAATTAAGGCTGGAATTTTCAAATCCCAGCTTAAAATTGCCACAGAAACTTCCAAAGCACCAAGGTCTAATTTACCAGAAGAAGAATCACAATTAAGTGGCAAATGTAGTTCTGATGCAACATTGCATTATTAGTAACTGAATGAAATCATGGCATTCATAAGTATCAAGGAGCCTTCCGGGAAGCCTATAGCAGCAATTAAAAGGCACATTTCAGAGTGACGAGGTGAAAAATGGCAAATATAAATTGAAAAATATTGAGCAAGGTTCTGTTTCAGGTTCCTCATTATTATTAAATGGATAATAATGCCTGCTTACAACCCTTACAAAAGTGTTGTGAGGACTAGTTAACATTTACATGGTGCTTTGGAAAAATAAAGCACAGTGGGCCTAATGTTTAGAAATGCTGAGCCCCCGTACCGCCTATGGAAATAAATACAAGGGGAAGGTGATCAATACTTCTGAAAATCAGGCCTTATATAAATGCTTACTTGGCCAAAGCCTATAGTCCTTACTCAGTCACTTGAATTAGAGACTTTACGGAATAAGTTCTGTAAGATTTGGACCATTAGTAAACATGAGGACATTCCACCAGATAGGAGCTAAACAGAGAAAGTTTGTCTGGTATACGTAACAGAATAATATATTGGATTGGCAATTTCCATGAAGCAAGCGAGGCAACACCCCCCCACCCTCCCCTCCCCCCCCACCCCGTGAGTTTGGTCAGAACCTGCTGTGGGCATTGCGCTACCTGCTTCTTTTAGAGGGGCTGGGAAGGAATGTTTCCCTCACCACCAGATTGGCCTAGGTGGATTGAGGGTGGGGGGTTCGCCTTCTCCACAGCAGGTTCCGGACGGGCTTTGTTGTGGTGAGGAGTGAAGGGAGTTAGGCTATACATAGCAACTCATGATGTAAGTGTGGGGTGGATATGCAGTGCAGATACTCCTTAGGGAAGGGATACAGTGACCAGATAAATGGCTTGGTAAAGGACTTTTAAAGGAGGTGTTGGTTAAAGGAAAGAGAGTGTTTCAGGGCTCCAATGAATGGTATGGCAGGGAGCCTACCCCTCTTTCTTATAGCCCACCTTAACCCTTGTACGAGGTGGGGATGGATGGTACGGTCCCAGCAGGTTGGCTGGGGCATGTGGATAGAAAAAAAGGGGGGGCTGGCAGAAACCACTAAGATTGTTATTGAATGAACATGGAGTTACCTGCACTGTACACTTTTATCTGCTGGGTAGTCCCAGACATCTAATAATAAAGTTGCGGCCTGATTAAAACCATATCAAGTGTCTCCTGTCCTTTCGGTATAGCTAGACAACATACTGGGTTGGCAACCGATATTATAAAGGGCTAGTGTGTTTTGACTGCCTGATGTCAATTCATCCATAAGGATGGAGATTGCACCTATGTCTTATACAGAAAAGCATTCACTATTATCAAAATGCCCTATGACTAGTTACTCTCTAGTGCTGATGTGCCCCTATGCTTGCAGATATCATCCTGTAACAGTGATAACTATCTACTCACTCCCTGGAAGCAAATGTCTACTGACTGAACATATTACTAAATGAATTCAGCTCCAGCATTTCCCATTGCCATAGTGTGTCATTTCCGGACGGGCTTTGTTGTGGTGAGGAGTGAAGGGAGTTAGGCTATACATAGCAACTCATGATGTAAGTGTGGGGTGGATGTGCAGTGCAGATACTCACAGGATCCACAGGAGTAAGCCTCTTAAACATGCTGAGTGGGATTATGTTGTTACCACTCTGTGATGTCCCATAAATCAACAGGGCCAGTCCCCAGGCTTTTATTGGATTCCATTACTACTCTTGTGGTGTGGTTCCTAGGGTGGAAGCACTGCCATACACATACCAGGAGACAGGCCTCAATTTGATGTGCAAAAGGTGTAAGACAAAGATATTATAATAGACTCAGAATAAAACATAATTTTATATGGGGGCCATCTCATGATAAGCCAACAATGTATTTATTTACCATGAATAATGTGCTTTCTCAATAAGACAGTTCCATTCATTTAAGTGATTCTTCCCTAAAATATATTATATTCACTAAGAATAATCTATGTTTTTTATAAGCAGTGCCCTTCTCCAAAGCACTTTACAAACATTAAAAATTGTTATATAATTCCCAAACTGCCCTTGAACTTTGGTGGTTCTGATAAAATAGGACCTGGATCCAAACCACTGCTGGTTCTGATTCGACAGAATCAAAACTCTCTCTCCTTTTGCTTATCCCTAATATATGCATAAAATATGGAAGAAAACATCACATTTATTGGCTTGTTCGCCAGCTCTTTTCTCTCTTCTCCAATGCTGCCTCCTCACCTGTTTCAGGTTAACATAAAAAATAAATATAAATCTGCATAAAAGGAAAGTTGAAGTTAATGACCTTGCTCCCGGCATCTTCCCTCCTTAAGTGCCACCCAGTCTTCATATCCCAGCATCTTTCAGGAAGACACCATACTGCACACTCACCAAGTCAGAGCTGCTAAATTGAAGCAGGAGTCATGCACCAGACTCTCACAATAATCATTTAATTATAACTAGTGAGCATTCCGAAGTTATATTTTGAATACAAATCTGTTTCTTACTGTGCTTCAGTTTCACAGATATCACAGCCATCCAAACAAGTAAGTCTAGGATTCATCACACACTACAGCTGTGCCAACATTATCCCTTATTTCTGACCCTATTCTGTTATATATAGGCTTTTTTAACCCCCTTATCACCATCGTATCCAACTACCTTCCTCTAGTGCATTAAGGGATGTGACTAATATCTGTCACATGTAGCTTGTCTCTCTGATCCTCTGCCCAGGGACAGCATTGCGTGTGCAGTGGAGTGTTTTGTTTTGATAGGGTTTGGGTACTCCTCCCTATAGCCCCTTACACTGGAGTGTGAGTGCTCCCCTAGAGGGAGCAGGTGGTATTCTCCAACAGGTTTTCTGCTGGGGACTCCACAGGATCCTACCAACAGAAATTGCTGCAACAGTGCACCAAATCAATGCATCCTTTGCCACACTTGATATATCCCTTGTTGGCTGACTAGCACCACCCACTTTCTGGGTTGCCCTGGCTGCATAAGGCCTGCTCCCCTCCCACTCAGTAGAAGGGAGGTCACAATCACTTTCTACTACTATAATCTCTCATCTTGCTCCTGGCCCTACGCCTGCAGATTTTCTGCCTCCATTGTCCTGTAGCAGAAACTGTCTATGTTGGCAGATGCTGGCATTGACCTGACGTAAATTTATGGCAGTAAAGCAGAGTGGAGACGGTTTTTAGTGAGAGCACTTATTGCCATTTGAGTGTGAGTCTGTAAGTGGATGATGTGCTTCAGATATATCTTGGCAAATCAGTTCCTGGGCTTTCCCGTTCAAAACCTCCTAAAAAACTGAAAGTCAGTCTTGTGTGTGAGCAAAGTAGCATATTTCTAGAGCACTTTATTTGCTGCAGGTTATCCTGACATTTAGGGCAGCAGCCAAACAGTGAGAGAAGATTACTATGATGTATTTAGTTCAGTATTCATGTCTAGCCAACAGTTAAATAAAGAACAATTGACTATAACAAATGTCTTCTAGATAATTGTATACAATGGACAAAAATCCTCTTTCAGTTCTGCCATTGCAACCCCATTAACTTCAATGGGATTGCACTCGTGTAACTGAGTGGAGAATATGGCCCTTTGTCCTTATAAATCAGTGAGTGCTTAATAATTATGCTAGTAGTATATTGGGCCTACCATCAATCAAACGTATTCACCATCCCCTCATCTCTCAGATCCCTCCCACCTTGTCTACACTGAGATGCTGTCAACAAAATTTTTGTTTTTCATGGGTACTTAAAATGCCCCCCCATGAAAGATAAAAGTTTTGCCAATGTAAGTGGCAATGTGAACGAGGCATTGTCGGCAGGAGAGCTGCTCACGGGACTGGAAACTAATGCCGCACGCGGGCCTGGAAGTATTTTTGTTGGCAAAAGTGCCGACAAAGTACCAACAAAGAGCATTTATACACGCTGACTTTTAGTGACAAGGCTGTGTTGACAAAGCTTTGTCGCTAAAAGCTGCATGATGTAGACAAGCCCTGGGACTTGGATATTACCTCCAGGGTCAAGATGGACACATGACTGGAAGCAAATGATGTCAAATGACCTAAGAACTCCTCCCACCGCTCTCTACCAATCTGGATGGGTTTCACCCCCCGTAGGACTGCTCTGAGAGGAGATTTGACCAAACAGGGGGAGATCTGTGATCCATGCGGAAGTGGAGTGAGCCATCCGGAAGTTAGTCATGTGACCCCTCTAAGAAATCCTCCTATCGCCCTCTACCAATCAGGATGGGTTTCAGCCACAAAGGACTTCCCTGAGAGTGGATTTGACCAATCGGGGGGAGTTCCAAAGTGGGGTGACCCATCCAGAAGAGGGTTGTGTGACCCCTCTAAGAGCTCCCTCTACTGCCCTCTACCAATCAGAGTGCAGTACCAGCCCCGGAAGTCCCAGCGCCATATGGAAGAGGCCATTTCATTCCAAGAATGCGTGCTTAAGAAATCATGAAACGCTGAGAGGAAACATGAACTCCTTCACCACCCCAGTGAGAACTTCAGACTTTGTTTTGGCTCTGAGGGCCTTCGGCCTCACGGGGAGGAAGCACTACATCAGCAATAGTTCCAAGAAGGAGGAGGGAGTGGCCATGGGGAGCCCTTTGACCCAGCTGTTAATGGATATGCTGGAACCCGATCCTGAAACCCAAGCACTCGTGAGGCAGCCCGACGAGCATGACGGCCTCTCGTTGTCCACCCCTATGGAGGAAGGCGACCGTGGCTCATGGGAGTCACTGGTGGACAAGGTGAACAGAAAAGACATCGCTCAGGTAAATGAACAATTAAGAATTGATGGTCGAGGATGGGGTGTAATGGGGTTAGGAACCAATCCAGAGTTGTGTAAATCTAAAAACAAGCAGTGGGCAGCTTATGCTGTTTCTTTTCTGAAAATCTTTCGACAGCTCGACGATGCCTTTCTATAGGCCTTTGAGAACTTACACATTGGTAGCCCTGTGGGAGTAAATCTATCATGCATCAGCTGTTTTTGCTCATGTCTGAGACACAGATGAAGAGAAAATCCGGAAAAGGACAAAACGGAAGAATGAACCAGCTCAGCTTCCCTAATGGTAGGGGTCATGGAGTCCATTTTCACAGGCGGCTGTAAAAGGGTGTGTTAAACCAGGCAATTAATAAAACGTGTTTAAATTTGTCAATATGAATGTGGCCCCTCCATACTTGTATTAGTAAAAGACAATACAAGTAACAGTCATGTCTATGTAGACGACTCTGTTAAAGAAAATATATTATACCCCTGGGGAACTTGAGAGCTATGGCAGGGTTAACTCTCTTTTTCAAATGGCCAAAAAGCATAATCAAATGTTGAATAGAAGACAGGTAACAGCTTGGATTTCAGATCAGGATGCTTACGCTTTACACCAACCGGCTCAAATACATTTTAAAAGAAACAAGATCATTGTTTCAGATGTGGCGGCACAATGGCAGGCAGATTTGGTGGATTATGCACCAGTTCTCCAAAACCAACAGTGGTTTTAAGTACATCTTAACAGTGATAGACATTCTGTCTAAATATGCCTGGGCCTTAGGCCTAAAAGACAAGACGAGTGGTGAGGTATCCAAGGCCTCTAAAGCTATTTTCAGCAAAGGTCGCGTGCCTCAAAAATTACAAACCAATCAGGGGAAAGAATTTTTAAACAAACCTTTAAGCAGATTGTTAAAGCGGCATGGCGTTCACCGTTTTGTTACTAATAATGAAGTCAAAGCAGGGGTTGTGGAACGATTTAACAGAACTTTAAAAACTAGGATGTGGAGATATTTTACAGCCCATAATACCTTTCGCTACATCGACGTGTTATCTGACTTTATAAAGAGTTACAACCGGAGCTTTCACAGAACTATACGTACCAGACCTGCTGATGTTAACCCTTCAAATTCTTTGAAGGTATGAAAATGGTTTATGAAGACAGTTCTAAAATAAAATTGGTTGTTTCCCCTTTTAGAAAAGGTGAGCACATGAGACTATCTAAAACCAAAGGAGCTTTTGAAAAAGGTTATGAACAAACATTTACTGATGAGATATTCATAGTGGATGAAGCGTTATCCAGGAGCCAGAGACCTGTATACTGATTAAAAGATTACGAGGATGAGACAGTTATTGGATCCTTTTACCCTGAAGAATTACAAAAAGTAAACCCCAAACGAGACAGAATTTACAGGATTGAAAAAGTTCTAGCGGAGAAAGGAAAAGGGAGAAAAAAGCAGCTACTGGTGAAATGGTTGGAGTGGCCAGATAAGTTTAACAGCTGGGTGGAAGCTTCTCGACTCTGTGACATTTAGACACGAATGAAAATGATTCCTCCTGCAAAAAGAGAGAGAGAAATGAGCGACAGTGGGTTTTACATCACTTTGCCCAGCAACGCCAGCTCTGGGGTTTTTACTGAACTTTACAATATAGCTAATTAAGCCCTTCGATCTCACGGGGGCCTGGGAGGTGGGGTTAGTGGAAATACAATACCTGCACAGCTGGAATACTATCAACGAAGACACCCTTTTGAAATCACCTTTGGAGATATGGCGTGGAGTTTCCTCCTATGACGAGGTAATTACTCGTCCATACCTGAATTATTGGATCACATGAACAGTACAGTGACTTGTCATCCTGGACCGCCTGAGGTGATCATGAACTACGACCCTGTGGGTAGAAAAGTTAGACTTAAATCCGCCAAATTTACTTATATGTTTTCTACCAGCAGGGAGCTAGCTAACATTCTGGGTTTGGGCCCCAAGCGCAGAGTCCAAAAAATCCCCTTCTCGGCAGACATCACAGGGGGTTTCAACTCCTTGTATTAATTATCCGTATTGTAAAGTTTGAGGTGGTGTTTTGGGGAAAAACCTGAGAGTTGGCGTTGCTGGGCAAAGTGATGTAAAACCCGCCGATCGGTTTGTAATTTTTAAGGCATAGTACTTATGCTGTAAGGCATCAAGTAATATTTCACATACAATTTTTACCCTCTTAAATCTGATTTGAATAAGATGCTTGTAAATCATTACCCATTCTGTTCATGGAAGATTTAGAGTTTGTCTCGCATCCTTAGCCATCGTGTGGCTCCTACAATGTATTTAAGACATTAATAACGAGTCTGAATGTGGGAAGGGAGAATTGCACCATTGTAACCAGCAGAGGGCAATTTATTACCACTAATATTCTGTAACATATGCATTTCTGTTTGGAAGAGACTTCTTCCTTTCACTACTCTGACCCTGCCCCTCAACATTTTTCTCTTCAGATTGTTCTCTGGAGAGAGCTTGAGTGTCTCACTTCAGAGTAGACAAAATGAAGGATGAATGTTTGTTGGGTTAATCTCTGGGGTCCTTACTCATTAAGAGCTGCTTTGGAGGAGCTATTATGAGGCCAGGTTAGCTTCATTTGTGTCAAGGGCAGCTTTTCAAATACATATATTGTAAGGAAACATGATGGGTTCAAAGCGTAATTCTGCTCCACAACCGCTTTAATGATCAGTGACATAATACAAGTAATTTGCGCTGATACCATGTTATGCTTCCATGTTGGAGAAACTTGCCAGCAGCCTCAGAATTTCACCTCTACAGCCTACCATTGATATGATGGAGGATTCTCTTGAAACAAGCAAAACCCATTTGTTTCTCCTACCTTACTCACATCCATTATAACTCTCAACAATATGGGATCTTACTCTTACCTAGCTGCCTGAAGATTTGAATCATCTCATCTTGAGACCCGTGAAAGCAATTATGATACCAGATGCATCCACTGCCAGGGCAGAGCAAGTGATGTTTACACCCCTACCCGTAGTAGAATCCAAGCATCATTCTCAGCTCATTGCAGGTGAAATTCACCCTTGGGCAGAGGGTCAGCACAAGGCCTATGAAACCCATTAGCCCACAAAAATAAAACAAGCAGAACTTAACTAGTGCATAGGCCATGTTCTGGCACTCTGCACAGGGGTCAATTTTTCCCCAAATGAGCTGGAATGATTCTTGCATGCTGCAGAGGACCCATGGGAGCGTAGGATTCCAGCTTTCTTCACTCATGTTTCTATATTTTAATTTCCTGCAAGTACCCTCTTAAAATAGGCATGTGTAGTAGAGCACTGCCAAACATCACTCTTAATATGTAGGAGGAAGACGTGCACGGCAGTCGTATCGTCATACACAATGACAGCTGGGAGTATGACAGACTCCTCTGAAGCACGGCACTGAGCAGAACAACCTGTTTATTCCCCTGACACTATAAAAGCACAATCAATTATGTAGTTATCCCTTTAGAATTATGGTATTTTGTCACTATCATGATTTACCAAGGCCAGTTCATTGTCCACAATTGGCACATTTTTCTTGGAGCCAAACTGTTTCCATGTCAGCTTCCAAGTCACCCCACTAACCCGAAGTCTGAACAGCATAACAGCACCTGAGCCTGATAAAAGGCCATCAGAGCTCAGCTATCGGCAACTGATCCCTGATGGCCTTTTCTCAGGCCCAGGTGCTTGTCTTCAATTAGCAGCCCAGTTAGGCTCCTTCTCTTAAATTAGCTTGTCATGGGTGGCCTGGGTCCAGATTCCCCTTGCAGGGCCAGCAAGCCCATGACACTGCTCCATTCTTTTTTGATTGAATAGCTGATGTGACCCTTCCTCAAAGGGATGGGGTTGTAAATAGAGGACAAGTTAGTGTTAGACAAGGTCAAAGCAGTGAATCAATAGTCAAAGAGACTGGAAAATAGTACAACAATTACAAGGTCATATTTCCATCAGCCTAATGATCATTTTTGAAGCCATTCCACTCATCCTGTTTGTAGAAGTTTTAAATTTTGACTTCACAGTTCAGATGAGACATAAAACTGAAGCCCTACGCAGCTGGTCCCATGGCATTTTGGTGTCCTATCACCATTCCAATTGGAGGTAATTAAGCAATGTCCACCCAAAATTCCCCTTCTCATCCCAATTAAATGAGTTATTCCTCAGCAGTTCTCCTGCTGTGCCATGTAATTGACGGGCTGTACTTTGTACTTGCATAGCATTTTTGACTTTATGATTTCAAACCACTTTACAAACTTGAATGAACTAAGCCCCGAAACATCACACAGGTACCAGGTGGGGGGACACATTATTCCAATTTTGCAGACGTGTAAAGACAGAGCTTTTCAGTAACTCATTGGCAGAGTCAGGAACAGAACCCAGCAGAGCTGACTCCCAGCCCTATAAATCAACCACACCACAGTGACTGAAAATCATTGTCTTTTACTTTCCAGAGGCAGCAAATGCAGACTGAACAAAGCATACGGGGCTAACGGTGCTACACTGATTTACACCAACTGAGGATCTAATTCATGACCTCTCCTGCTTTGGTCAGAGTTAAAATGAACAAGCATGCAGATATTGTGCTAGAATTAATTTGTATAAACATAGGGCAGTGGTATCTGTTTATAATATTCTTAGCATATTTTCAATACTGAATCTGTATTTATCCTTTTAACTTTAATTAACACTGGAGGCCTGAGGCTGAGTTATTAGCTAAGCAGAAAATTTCAGTGGATAATGCCCAAGCTAAAGAGATTCAGAAACCTCATTTTAGAATTTTTTATTTGCAGAGGAGAAATACTACTTGGTGGCTTGTACATTTGTTTCCTTTTTTGACATCTTCATAGATAGCACTTCTGATATGCTGTCGGGCTGGCTGCATGGAGAAACAGGATGACAACTATTATTTCCTGTGTGGTTTGGATGTGAACATTTTTCTTTGCACTGCTTAATCATTGCTTTTTGGACAAAATAGTCTTGAAAAAAAAATCTGTTTAAAGTCAAGTGTCTGAAAAACAGATGGCCAAAAAGAAAGGGCCAGTGAACTGAGCTCAGCAATAAATATAACTTTCATGAAGGCTTGAAAGAGGTCAATAAATTAAGACAACATGGCCCAAATTTTAGAACTAGGTACTTATGAATTAAATAGCTAAATCCATATGTAAAGGCTTTAAGAACTTGTCTGATTTTCAGAAGTACTCAGCAGTAGCAAATTTCACTGATTTCAGCTCTTCTGAAAATCAGGCCACTGATTCGGCTGCCTAACTTCAGGCACGCAAGTTTGCATCTTTTGGTCTATAAATAGATCATATGCTAGAAACATCTATCATGACCAAGTCAACCTCAAAAGTCCTGGGCCTATGATGTTAGGAAGAACATTTTAGAGTCAGTCAAGCAGGCAAGCAAGTAGCAGAAACAAGAGTAATTAGGCTGCCTGCCTTCTAGGCAGAAGGACCTTGAGCATCTGGTTGGCTAGCAGGTATTTAGCCACCCTAAGTGCATTGGTCTGCCTAAGGGAGGAGCTGTTTCCATTTGCTGGCTATGCACAGTGGAGGAGAGGGGTGTGATCTGGTGGGAGGGGAACAAAGAAGTAGATTGGGGAGAGGTGGATGCGGGAGGAGAAGCAGAGTTGGACTGGACAAAGAGAGAGCTCTGTCAGATGAGAAGGTTGGAGCATATTCAGAGAGAACATGTGGAAGGAAAAGCACACAAAATGTTGGGGTTATGGGAGCTCATTAGATTGATCCGGCCATTCTGCTTAAAGGAATCCTAGCTTGTACCTAATAAAATATGCTTGGTAGCCTGAGGAACAGGGAACTGTAAAGGGGGTTTTAAATTATATTTAATAAAATAGTTGGGCAAGTCATTTCCTATATGTAAAGGTGACCTTGTTTCTCTAGGCATTGATCCAAAGCTGCCTGAAGACAATGGAAACTCCCATTGGTTTTGAGTGGGGATGCTAAAAAGGTCTGGTAGAGAGGGAAGGAGGGAGGAAAGAAGAATGTGGATTTTTCACCTTTTTTTCATAATGTTTCTGATCCCTGACATTTCAAAACATAATAAGCAACAGATAAACTTCAGAGCAAGAGTCTCACATCTAACACTTTTCTCCTTTTGTTGAGCAAGGTTTTGTGTTGTTGTCAAGTGCTGATGTTGATACTAATGCTTTAGTATTATTCTGATATAAAACATTGAAATTCAACAGATATTATTCACAGCATTAAATATTTAAGATATTACAAATGCTTCAAAAGTATGTTTTATGGCTGTAACCTAAATACTTGCGTCTGACCAAGTGGTTATTCACCCACGAAAGCTTATGCTCCAATACTTCTGTTAGTCTATAAGGTGCCACAAGACTCTTTGTCGCTAAATACTTTGTCTTGCTCTTTCCCAGGAAGAAAATGACAATTTATCAATAGTTTCTTGGACAAACAAGTCTATTCATATCTTTTAAATTTTGCTCAGGGATGTCTTTGACCTTGTCTCTAAAACATCCTCCATGGTAATGTTGACTCAGGCTGCTAAAAAGTACTACAAAGTACTCCCAGCTTTATCACACAGACTGTAGAGACGATCAGGTTTTATAATTACCTCTAGTTTCTGTGTGATGGATCTGGGAGGTATAGGTAATGTAGATGGGTGGTATGGTGGCCTAATTGAAGTGATAGATGGAGGGAAAGGTATGCTAAAAAATAGGTGTGACACTGACAGGCCAGCTCAGGTCAGAGCAACAGGTCAATTAACTTGTGTGTGCATATCAAAGGAATGTTAAGTGTACTAGTTCACTTGTGTTAATTTAGTTCAAAGGAAATGCAAATGTATTGTCTCAACCTGTTGACTGCTATCGATTTACATTATATATATCCCTGTACTTAATTAATCCCAGATCAAAAATGTGTGTTAGCATGAAGATGAAAATTTACTTGATGTGTGAACTTCATGAAAACTAATGAAGGATTGTTGTATGTGGTTACATTACTGAGATAAAGCAACAAAGAGTCCTGTGGCACCTTATAGACTAACAGACGTATTAGAGCATAAGCTTTCATGGGTGAATTACTGGGATATATGTTATGGGCAAATGTAATTACAATTTACATTTGCCCATCAAATGCAAGTGAAGCCTTGGAAATGTAAATGAAGAAGGTTGCTAACTTCAAAGCATAGGTCACTGTGTTCGACAATGGAATTTCACAAACTCAGTTTGCATTTAATCAACAAAGGAAGAGCCTATGCTGTGATGAAAACACTTGCCAGCTTGCTTTCCATGGAAAGCAGCTATCAGAATGGATCCAGGGATCAATCCTGTATCTCTGAGTTGTTTGGACACTTTCAGGAAGCATTCCAGATGTAAGACAGAGATCCCAAAAGTTATTTTAGGAAATCCTGAGAGATTTATGGAAAACTAGCAGGTTATTGGTTTCAGAGTAGCAGCTGTGTTCGTCTATATCCACAAAAAGAACAGGAGTACTTGTGGCACCTTAGAGACTAACAAATTTATTTGAGCACAAGCTTTCGTGGGCTAAAACCCTCTTCATCGGATGCATGCAGTGGAAAAACACAGTAGGAAGATAGATAGATAGATATACAAAGAGAACATGAAATAATGGGTGTTACTATACACACTCTAACGAGAGCGATCAGTTAAGGTGAGCTATTACCAGCAGGAAAGAAAAAAAACTTTTTGTAGTGGTAATCCTGCTGATAATAGCTCACCTTAACTGATCACTCTCGTTAGAGTGTGTATGGTAACACCCATTGTTTCATGTTCTCTGTGTGTGTGTGTATATATATATATATATATATCTTCCTACTGTATTTTCCACTGCATGCATCTGATGAAGTGGGTTTTAGCCCACGAAAGCTTATGATCAAATACATTTGTTAGTCCGTAAGGTACCACAAGTACTTCTGTTCTTTTAGCAGATTATTATATCTTTGCTACCACTTTGGATTTACAAACTTGGATTCATCTGTTGATATATTTTACCTGCTTTAACCTTTCTAACTCACATTTCTTTTTCTTACTAATAAACCTTACCTCATTTCTTTGTCTGAGCTAATAAACTCTAATTTACTAGAGAAATTGGCTGCCAGTGTTGTTTTTGGTCTAAGATCAAGAGTATCCATTGACTGGGGTAAGTGACTGATCTTTTGGGATTGAGAGTAACCTAATGTGAAGTGATTTTGATTTTAATAACCTCTCATCAAAGTCCAGTTTTTCTGGACAGCAAGATGCACTGGAAAGCCTAAGTGGACTGTTTGTAGCTCCTGGAGACTATAGTAATCCAGGAGCACACATTTATTACTGTCTTGGTAAAATTTAATTATAGAATATCTCCAGTTTAGGGTGTCTGCCCTGTTTTCTGACAGCCTGACCCGAGACTGGCACTCTCAGTTGTGAGCGGCTCTAGACTGCCTGACAATAGGCATAAGGCAAGAGACTGTGATTTATATATTTAAACAGAAGTGTTATACAGGCCTTGATTCTTTAACTGGCTCCCTGCAGACAGTCTTCTGCACCTATGTCTAGTGCCATTGACTTCCAGGAGGCTCTGTGTGGGTGAAGGGATCTGTTCATGTCCGTAAAGGATACCCATGGTTTTTATCTCGTATACTATGGAAACTGATGTACAGAGCAGTTAAGTGACTTGTCCAAGGTCTCACAGCCAGGAATAGAACTAAAATTTTTTGACCCTCAGCCCTCCATCTTAAACACAAGACCATTTTCTTTCCCTATATTGCATAATGACTTACATATAATAGCACAAGAAATGCAGAGGCCAGCAACAAATAATGTTAGCCTCCATATAGCAATGATCCTCTATTCTAATTATGCAAGTATAAAACATTTCATCTCTGAGGAAAACACTGTTCTTTTAATCTTTTGGTTTAGTCCTTTGACTCAATTCTGTAGCAAGTGTTCCAACAGTCACAGCTCTCATACATGGCTTCTTATGCACTATGGGGGAAAAAGCTGATGGAAAACAATTGACGTTAAACAGCACTTACAGCTGTAGAGATTCCACTTTTAGAGAGGAGGTCTAGTGTTCCTCTTGGAACTTTTATACAGTCTGTATTTGTCTTGCCAAATGTTGGTGTGTTTGTTTGCTAAATGAATGTACTATAACTGTGACTTCTGCTAGAGGGCAGTGTGTGTGTGTATGAGGCAGGCTCAGCAAAGCACGGACCTTGCCTCATAATCTTCTGAGCAGCTCCTCAGCCTGATTCTGTTGCCCTTCACCTTGTGTAGTCACGCACGCACACCCATACCAAGTGAGTGCCAAATGCATGTAAAATATTACCAGATCAGAATGGTAGTGCTTTACACTCATTTTGCACTGATGTCGATGATTACACTAGGTGCAGAACAACAGAAAACCAGGCCCCTTCTATTCATTGAGGTCCAGATTCTGATACCATTACACATACAGTATCTTACTCAACAAAGTCCCACCAACTTCAGTGGGGCCACTCACTGAGTAAAGTACTACTCAGTATAAGTAAGGGTATGAGACTCTGACCCTAAATTAACTCGTGACACAGGTTACTGCTACCACTATCTACAGATGTTAAAACTTTTGACAACCCTGCTCAATATCAGGATATGAATAAGTGTTAGCTGGGGAAAAGGTATAAAGTATTCTATACACTAATTTAAGTATTTTCACAGAATACACGAGTACATTGATATATGTCAGCGGGACTGGAAAATGCTCATATCATAGGAAAGACCCAGTTAAGCGTGGCTTGAGAAGGGGAAACAGGAGAAAAGTGACAAGAAAGAAAGGAAGCAAGATTAGAATTTCTTGATGGTTGTTTACATCATGTTCCACCAGGGACATTTTGGCACTGGCTAAGCAGCCAACATAATTGTAAACAACCGATGAAGAGAGCTGTGACGTTGCTCCAGTTTTTGGCAACCTGTGCAGTTTTTTGAGAGGTATTTTATGCCAAGTCCCAACAGAACTCATGGCACTTAAAGACAGGAATTTTCTGCCAAGAAAGGAAATACACACACACAGTTTTATATTTATGGTGTCTTGTACTTCCCTAGAGCCCCTAGACTGCTTGAAACTATCAATTATTCTTGTTAATCAAACTAATAATAGATAAACAGAAGCTCTGAAGTACTTTAAAGTCCAAGGAAAACAACCAGCAACAGCGATGAAAAATATCTTGATACATATTGTTCAAGTTTCACCAGGCTTTCACAGCCAGACCCAATCATCTAAAAAGCTTTGGAGCATTTTATTTACCAATAAAAGGACAAATTCTGACCGTAGCTATCTCAGTGTAACCCCACTAAAGAGAGACGTAACTGTGGACACACCTTCTCCGCAGAAGGGCCTGCACTAGTTAAACTCAGGCCTTGTCTACACTACCAAGTTTTGTCGCCCAAAACTGCCTTTTTACGACAAAACAGCAAGCGCGTTCACTCTACAATGGGACTTTTGTCGCGAAAAATGCCCAGTTTTGGCGACAAAAAACTTCCACTCCTATGAGAGACTTTTGTCTTTTCCCCTCCCTTTATTTTCAAAAAAGAGCCTGTGTAGATACTGCTGATTTTTTTGTCCACAGAACTGGCTTCTGCCAGTATCCCACAATGCCTGCCCTGATTGCTCTGCTCAGTGTTTTGATCTCTGCTGCCCTGCAGGCTTGCACCCCTCCCCTTTCAAAGTTCTGGGAAGTATCTGTGTGTGCTCCATTTGGAGAACAACAAAGAGCAACTCATTGGAATGCTCTTGTTCTGCCCGGCACTAGGAACACAGCAGCAGGCAGGCTGCTGCTGCAGGGGGAGGGGGACAGACTGCTGTGCTGCTTTGCCGTTCCTCAGCATGGAGAGCTCACACAGCTACTCATAATGCTGCTCTTGGCAGCTGGGGGGCTGTGGGAGAACTCGTGCAGCGATCAGCTCTTCTTTCCCACAACACTGCACTGTGGGATACATACCCACGGTGTATTGCTCATCCTGTCAGTGATGGTGTCCCCAATGTGGACATGATCTGTCGACAGAGGGAGCAAGTGTGAACACCCTTTGGCGATTTTGGTTTTGTCGACTTTTGGGTGTCGACATAAGTTTTGTCAACAAAACTTGGTAGTGTACACAAACCCTCAGGCCTTTAATGTAGAAGAGGTGGTGTGTGTGAGGCTCTTGGTACAAAGGTACGTTAATCAGGCAAGTGTGTAAGGGTATACATTCCAGCAACCACATACCACACAGCAAAAACACTAACCCAGGAACCTATCCTTGCAACAAAGCCCGATGCCAACTCTGTCCACATATCTATTCAAGTGACACCATCATAGGACCGAATCACATCAGCCATATCATCAGGGGCTCGTTCACCTGCACATCTATCAAAGTGATATATGCCATCATGTGCCAGCAATGTCCCTCTGCCATGTATATTGGCCAAACTGGACAGTCTCTACGCAAAAGAATAAATGGACACAAAGCTGACATCAGGAATCGTAACATTCAAAAACCAGTAGGAGAACACTTCAACCTCTCTAGTCACTCAGTAACAGACTTAAAGGTGGCAATTTTCAACAGAAAAGCTTCAAAGACAGACTCCAATGAAAAACTGCTGATCTTGAATTAATATGCAAACTAGATACAATTAATTTAGGCTTGAATAGAGACTGGGAATGGATGAGTCATTACACAGATTGACTCTATTTCCCCATGTTAAGTAACCTCACACCTCTTGTCAGCTGTCTGAAATGGGCCATCTTGATTGTCACTACAAAAGGTTTTTTCTCCTGCTGATTATAGCTCAATTAAATAGCCTCTTAGAGTTGATATGGCTACTTCCACCTTCTCATGTTCTGTATGTATACATATCTCCTTACTATATGTTCTATTCTATGCATCTGAAGAAGTGGGCTGTAGTCCATGAAAGCTTATGCCCAAATAAATGTGTTAGTCTCTAAGGTGCCACAAGTACTCCTGTTCTTTATAGTGTAGGGAGAAGCAGTTACAGAGCTACTATTAAACCCTGGATGTCTCTATGAAAGGGTGCAGAGGCCCTACTTGATTTCCAGCAATAATCAAGGCATGAATGCCCTACTCAACCCTCAGGCAGGTGTTAAAGAAAGAATAATGAAGCAGGGCTATGGCTCAAAGAATTAGTTCTCACTTCATAAAGGACTTTGTGTTCATTGCTAGACAAGATGAGCTACTCATCAGCTTACTGTTTTGTATTGTAGTATTTTATATTCCCTGGGTAACACTTTTAGGAAAAACAGATGACTTTCTGGTGTAAATTCTCTGTGAACTTTAAGACTGAAGAAAAAGTGGATAACTTTTCCTTATTTACTTATTCCCATAATACAAGAACTAGGGGTCACCAAATGAAATTAATAGGCAGCAGGTTTAAAACAAATAAAAGGAAGTTCTTCTTCACGCAGCGCACAGTCAACTTGTGGAACTCCTTACCTGAGGAGGTTGTGAAAGCTAGGACTATAACAATGTTTAAAAGGGAACTGGATAAATTCATGGTGGCTAAGTCCATAAATGGCTATTAGCCAGGATGGGTAAGGAATGGTGTCCCTAGCCTTTGTTCGTCAGAGGATGGAGATGGATGGCAAGAGAGAGATCACTTGATCATTGCCTGTTAGGTTCACTCCCTCTGGGGCACCTGGCATTGGCCACTGTCAGTAGACAGATACTGGGCTAGATGGACCTTTGGTCTGACCCGGTACGGCCATTCTTATGTTCTTAAACCCAGCCCTATGAAGTCAATTAAAGTTGACATCAAGCTGCAAAAATGCCAGCTGCTCTGGCCTTACTGTACCATATGAAACTACATTGTTGAATCTTTTTTCGTGAGATAAGTTATTTGCATCTTTTCCTGCCCAGTAGTACATTCCATCATCCAGATAAAGGACCAATCCTGAAACCCTTCCACACATGCGTAGTCCCTCAAGTACTGCTGGCAGTATCTTACTCCTGCCAGTGGTCCTTTGTGTGTGTGTCAAGGATGCCGAACTCAGAGCCGGCTCCAGGGGTTTTGCCGCCCCAAGCAGCCAAAAAAACCCAAACAAACGCCGCGATCACGATTGCGATCGTGATCTGCAGCAATTCAGCAGGAGGTCCTTCGCTCCGAGCAGGAGTGAGGGACCCTCCGCCGAATTGCTGCCGAATACCTGAAAGTGCTGCCCCACTCCGGAGGGCCACCCCAAGCACCTGCTTGATAAGGTGGTGCCTGGAACCGGCCCTGGCCGAACTAAGACCAATATTCATCATTAAACCAAGTAATCATTATGCCTGTGAATACACTGGATAGCAGAGTTTGCAAGTGTCTGGTAATTTTAGACTGTGGTAAGACAGCATGAAGCAGATCATACAGGGCCAAATCCTTCTCACTTATTCATGTAAACTGACACATTGACTTAAGCTTAATATTATATGTTTTCCTTTGAAATAATATTTGAGTAACTGAATGCAACACATGGAAACCAATCCACACAATACTCCACAAATGCATATTACTTTTAAGGAATAAAATAGTTGGGCAAGTCATTTCCTATATGTGAACGTGACCTTGTTTTTCTAGGCATTGATCCAAAGCCCTCTGAAGACAATGGAAACTCCCATTGGCTTTGAGTGGAGACATGAAAAGGGTTTGGTAGAGAGGGAGGGAGGGAGGAAGGAAAAATGTGGATTTTTCAGCTTTATTTAATAATGTTTCTGATCCCTGATATTTCAAAACATTTAAATGGAAATAAGGAACAGATAAACTTCAGAGCAAGTGTCTCACATCTAGCACTTGTCTCCATTTGTTGAGCAAGGTTTTGTGTTGTTGTCAAGTGCTGATGTTGTTACTAATGCTTTAATATTATTCTGATATAAAACATTGAAATTCAACAGATATTATTCACAAATTAAATATTTAAGATATTACAAATGCTTCAAAAGTATGTTCTATTGCTGTAACCTAAATACTTTGAATAACTTTGACAAGCAAGCAGAGGAAATTTGTTAATCAGGACAGCCTACAGTGTTACTTTTCTTCACAGGAGGTTCTTGTTTAAAGACAGACTTTGCAGAATGTCTATTTAATGCATATGTGACAAAGGGGGAATTTTCTGCAATATTTGTACAAATCCATGCCTCAGTTTCCCTCTGAACATGGCATTGCTAACCAGTGGGTGCAAATGAGTTAACACTACTCCTGGAACAGCAGAGGAAGCAGGAGGGGTGTGGGTGGGTGTGTAACCTTGCTGTGGGAGGTGGGGGAAGTATAGGATCATTAAAAAACAGACTGAAACTGGTCAAAGTCAACAGAGGGTCCTGCAAGACACAAGGAAACTCCGAAGACTGAACTATCAACAGCTAAGAGCAGGAAACCTCAGCAGGCAGGATTCATGAGCTGCTGCAAAGCAGAGTTGTGAAACGTCTGGAAGAAGGGGACTATCAGTGTTCCTTCCCCACTCTGAACTCTGGGGTACAGATGTGGGGACCCGCATGAAAGACCCCCTAAGCTTATTGCTACCATCTTAGGTTAAAACTTTCTCTAATTCACAAATCCTTTTCTTATCTTTGGATGGTATTGCTACCACCACCAAGTGATTTAGACAAAAATTCAGGAAAAAGGGCCACTTGGAGTCCCTGTTTCCCCCAAATATTCCCCTAAGCCCCTTCACCCCATTTCCTGGGGAGGCTTGAGAACAATATACCAAACAATTGATTACAATGTGAGCACAGACCAAAACTCTTGGTGTTTAGGGCACTGACAATCAATCAGGTTCTTAAAAGAATAATTTTATTTAAAAAAAAAAGTAAAAGAATCACACCTGCAAAATCAGGATGGAAGGTAACTTTACAGGGTAAATAAAAAGATTTAAAACACAGAGGATTCCCCTCTGACTCTGCTTTCCAGTTACAAAACAGGAATGAAATTACCTCTTAGCATAGGGAAAATTCACAAGCTAAAACAAAAGATAATCTAATGCATTTCCTTGCCTTATTTACAATTTTTGTAATCTTAAATGCTCATTTCAGGTATGTTTTCAGGAGATGTTTTTCCTGCCTGGTCCCTCTCTCCATCCAGACAGGAAACAAACAGAGAGAGCATAAATAAAACCTCCCCCACACCACCTCCCAGATTTGAAAGCATCTTCTTTCCTCATTGGTCCTTCTGGTCAGGTGCCAACTAGGTTAATTGAATTGATTAACCCCTTACAGGTAAGGCAATTCAGTACCGCTGCCCTGTGTATATTTATGACAGGGGCTTTTTGGAAGAACTGAGGAGCCAGGACTGGGAGTGGGGGAAGAGAGTGAGTGCCGGAGATGGAGTCGATTACAGTTAGCTGATCCATCAGGGCACTGGTTTGATCAAGACGGACCAAGAGGCTTAACTCCTGCCTCTCTGGGCTCACCTAAAGACTCTCAGAGTCTGTGTGCCAGGTGACTAATAAATGGTTACCTTGTTTTGAAGAGACAGCTTGTATCGCTGTAAATACCCACAGAACATCCTGCCTTGAAGGGGCACAGTACAAGCTTCCTGCAGGAGTTTGGATTGGCTGGATTCGCTGCAGGGAGCCATGGAGAAAGACAGGGAATGCTGGTGCCCAGGTCAATTTGCACCCTAGGTCTCAGACCAAAGACAATGTTTGTAGCCAATCCTATCTCTGGATTTATTAATTAAGAAAAGAAATGAGTGATTACTAGGTTAAAGCTGGCACACACACAAATGAGTTACAGTCTTTGGTTTCAAAAGATAATGGAGTTGTCATAATCTGTTAGCTCTGAATGTCCTATAGGGCTAACCCAGCTTGACTCTAGGGATCTCTGTTTCTGTTTCATAGCTCCAGCCCTGTGAGAATCCAGCAAAACAGATGAAAAAGTTTGTTGTCAGCTATTTTTATTTCCTTCTCTCAGAATTCAAGCTGATGGGAGGAGCACTTTGACATATAGCCTCTTCATGGGACCAAATGGGTAATTAACAAAGTCTTTGTATTGTGATGTGCCACAGTGGCCCGTTTAGTTTAAACAGGCCTTCTTGATGGGCAGGACATGATCCCTCCTCCTAGGTTCACAGTTTCAGAGCAAACATTTTTTAAAGATACAAAGCAAAAACTGAAATATTACCTTATAGCACGTGATAAAGGTATTATAAGTGAGATTAATGCATGCAGCATCTTACATACATTTCATAAAATCAAAACACTAAACACATTGGTATAAGTTCAATACTCCTCTTAACCATACTAACACACAGGTGAAATAGACTGGTTTCCAGCAATGAATTTGTTCGTGCTCGGCTGAGGCCTGAAGCTTTGGCAAGAGGTGGCACCTGGTCTGCCAGTGTCACAGATGGGCAATGAGATATATGGCATTTTACCTCTACAGTACAGTACCAATATAAATGTACCCTAAGTCAGTAGTTTGGTGACCAAAAATTACTTCCACCTTATGGTTGTTTGGTGTCTATGAAAACCTAGCTTGCATTCTCAGTTCAGAGGAGGTAAACAAAACTGCCATCACGTTCAGCACTAATACCCATTCAGGAAAAGCGAGGAAACCTTACACCTGTAAAGGGGGCTGCCTGGAAAGACGGTAGAGTCACATTGGCCAGGCAGTGGTGTGAAGAAGTTTGCTCTGATCTTTCTGTGCTCTACTTTATCTGCAGATAGAGGACTTGTTTCCCGGGCTGTCAAGCCAGAACATTTTATACGCAAATAATATTGTTTCTTAGTTATCAGAAAATACAAGTAAAGATGTTCCCATGGTTTTTACACTGTCAGCATTTTATTTTAATGACATTATTCACCTTAGCTAGAGCCACACATCTATCCAAAAGCTGCTGCTAAATCAGATCGAACCACTTCACATTAGTCAAAATATGAATTGAAAATCAAAAACAAAGCTATCAGGTTATATTTCGAAAGAATGAATAACTATACCGCAGCAGTATTTGCATATTATTCGCCCACACACTTCCTCTCCGCCAGCCACTGTCAATGAAGTGCAAAAATGCCCCGTTTTTGTGCTAACTAGAGCTGACAGGACCATGAAAACCCTGCCAAACTGTGAATCCAAGGAGAGCACAGTGAAAGTCAATAGAGAAATACCCAAGGGGGTGGGGGTGGGGGGCCCTGAACACTAAAGATCAGAACAAGTTCTGTCCTTGAATGCATGTGTGGAGCACTGAATTACTTCTATTGGAGAGCTACTTGTGCATATTGCAGTAAATCAGTGAATTGTTTGCAACATTCATAGATGAGAGAAGCCATACAACAAAGATGAAGCTATTGACACAGGTATGTAGCACCTCATAACATATGTGGCAGATCTTAGTGCAAATGATGGAAAAACATAGAAGAGGGAA
This sequence comes from Mauremys mutica, assembly GCF_020497125.1. Taxonomy (NCBI): domain Eukaryota; kingdom Metazoa; phylum Chordata; order Testudines; family Geoemydidae; genus Mauremys; species Mauremys mutica. Next base: position 112,943,980 of record NC_059078.1, on the reverse strand, counting down.
AATACACAAAATCCTAGCTGAGAAAATAGGAAGCAGGACATAAGACGGTTCTGAACATTGGCCCTAGCCCAGGAAAGCACTGAAACATGTACTTAACTTGAAACAGTTGAATAGCCCTCTGGACGTCAATGAGCTTGATTAAAGAACTAAAAGTCGCAATATTACAACAAAAAAACTTAAAAAACAGACTCCAACGAGAGATTGCTGAATTGGAATTAATTTGCAAATTGGACACCATCAAACTAGGCTTGAATAAAGACTAGGAGTGGATGGCCCATTACACAAAGTAAAACTATTTCCCCATGCTTATTTCCCTGGTCTCCCTCCCCGCCTTCCCCCCCCCCCCTTACAGTTCCTTACATCTCCTTGTCAATTGCTGGAAATAGGCCATTTTCATTACCACTACAAACAGTTCTTTTTCTCTCCTGCTGATAATAGCTCACCTTAACTGATCACTCTTCTTATAGTGTGTATGGTAACACCCATTGTTTCATGTTCTCTGTGTATAAATGTATCTTCCTACTGTATTTTCCACTACATGCATCCGATGAAGTGGACTGTAGCCCACGAAAGCTTATGCTCAAATACATTTGTTAGTCTCTAAAGTGCCACAAGTACTCCTGTTCTTTTTAATGAGCTAAAAGTTAAGCATGGGCTTAAGTGCTTTGCTGGGTACTCAGTACTTTTCAGGACCAGATCCTTAACCAGGTTGTGAATGGTAATATTTAACAAGGAGATTTCCCCCTCTGACTTTCCTGTCACATGTACCATAGAACAAATACCAAATAGATGCATGTAGTGCATTAATGGAGAGATACTAAATTTGAGCTATTTCAGTCTCTTCAGAGAAAAGGTGAAAAAAAAAAATCACTGCAGGCCTCCCAACCAACTAAGATGGGCAAATGCTTACATTTATTTCAATGAGGCACAATTGGTATGTCTACCCAATCAGAGGTGTGAGTGCAGCTTGGGTAGGCATACTGCCTTCCTCCCTCCGCCTCCCAACTAGCTTTAATTTAGCTAGCAGGGCTAAAAATAGCAGTGAAATTGGGGCAGCGCAGGTTCAATGTAGGCTGTACATATCCACCTGGCACACTGGATATGTATTGCTAGCCCATGCTGGGGTCCATGCTGCTATTGCTAGCCGTGCTAACTAGATTATGCCTACCTGAGCTGCAATCACACGTTTGACTGCAGTAGTATAGACTACCCCAGTATTACAGCAGGATCAGGTGTTTACTTGCACTAATTGTCTGAAAAACAGAGGTTCTTTAAGATGTAATCAGCAGAATGGAGAATGGTTTTTGTTTGAGCTACAAATAGTACCTTTTTGGGTAGTCAGGCTACCCCATGTAGTCTAGCAGCCAACAGATTGGGGGTGAAGGGATGTTGAATAGCACCTGGTCAGATGATTGGGAGTGGTGGCTTTGAATGACAGCCCAGGCACTAGCTTTTAGAAATGGATTTAAAAATACTTTCAGCTGAAATTAAGACCCAATAGGTTTAATGCTTATCTCACATCTGTTTTGGAGCAGCGTAGCTCCATTAATTTTGGTAGAGTTAATCCTGTTTTACACCACCAGTGAAAGTGAGATAAGAGTCAGGTCCAGAATCACACAGCAATTGGGATGTTTGTGAGCCTCATAGAATTTAATATAAATTAAGACAATAAGGGCGCTAAAGAAAAATAAAAAGATTCCATGGAAGTTATTCTAAAACCATATAAAATGGTGTGACACTATATGGAATCTGGGGGACACTTTAGGATATTATGAATACCAATATTGTAAAATTGCAATGAGTTATGCCAGATATGCCATGTAAGATATCTGAAAAAATGTTATAATTTGCCAGATATGATAATCTCATTTATATATTTGTAACACCTTTGTATTTTGGGTTATAGATATGTATGGATGTCTGTGTTACAAAACCTATGCTATGCTTCTGGGTGACACCCCCCAGACAGTTTGGCATCAGCATTGCCTAGCCTGCTTGATGGCCCATTAAGGACCATCGGCTATACAACTGACCCACTGGGCAAGGGATACACCTTATGACTCAGCAAGGCATGCAGGGGCATGCCTATGGACAAAAAGGCTTCCAAGCCATGTGCTGGGCAGCTTGTGTTTGAAACAAACTTCCTCCAAGCCACATGGCAAAAGACTATAAGAGACAGCTGCATCTTCTCTATTTTGTCTTCAGTCCTGCTTATCATCTCTGGAGGAACTTTGCTACAAACTGAAGCTATGAAAAAAGGACTGAATGACCCGTCCAAGCTGTGGATGTGTTCCAGAGGGACTTTCAAGCCAGCAAACTCACCAGTACTGGTAGGAACCTGATGGACTTTGAAGTCTTTGTATGTATGTGACTGTTTTACCATTTAACAGGTTAAAGTGTTCTCCTACCTGTCTGGTCATTCAATGACAGACCTGCGGGTGGCAATTTTGCAACAGAAAAGCTTCAAAAACAGACTCCAAGGAGAAACTGCTGAGCTGGAATTGATATGCAAACTAGATACAATCAACTTAGGCTTGAATAGGGACTGGGAATGGCTGAGCCATTACAAACATTGAATATATTTCCCCTTGTAAGTATTCTCACACTTCTTATCAAACTGTCTGTACTGGGCTATCTTGATTATCACTTCAAAAGTTTTTTTCTCTTACTTAATTGGCCTCTCAGAGTTGGTAAGACAGCTCCCACTTTTTCATGCTCTCTGTATATGTATATATATCTCCTCAATATATGTTCCATTCTATGCATCAGAAGAAGTGGGCTGTAGCCCACAAAAGCTTATGCTCAAATAAATTTGTTAGTCTCTAAGGTGCCACAAGTACTCCTGTTCTTCCAAGTGGTAATGAAGCCATTTAACAGGCATTTGCCAACCTCCAGGTATATAATGTCAGTTTCTGAATTTATTGACAAAAACAGTTGTGCAGGACTGTAATATTTACTCAGAACATGTTAGTCTGCAGGACCTTAGTTTAAAATTTGCTTTAAAAATATTTCATTAGTGTGTTGCTGAAGATGATAAAATCACATCTCTAAAAAATCCTTGAAGAGAGCCCTTAAAGGGATAACACTCCTTTCCAGCCAGATAGCTGGACAAATGAGTTTCCCTTTCTTTATTTCTGACTACTTGATGAACTAGTTTTAAGAGAACCTCTGGCAAAATCAGTACCTTAGTAAGATATAAAATCCTTTGTTATGCCTAAAATGTTTGGAAACATATTTAAAGTTGGTGAAATTTCATAAACATGTCTATTATTATGGAGATCACACAAAGTACACCTATACTCCGATATAACGCAACCCAATATAACACGAATTCAGCTATAACACAGTAAAGCAGCGCTCCGGGGGGGCAGGGCTGCGCACTCCAGTGGATCAAAGCAAGTTTGATATAATGCGGTTTCACCTATGACGCAGTAAGATTTTTTGGCTCCCGAGGACAGCGTTATATCGAGGTAGAGATGTAAATAGTGTCCCCTTTTTTCTAAAAGCAATGAACATTGTTATGAACACACAAAACCTGTGTGACTGATTAATTTAAATTATGTCTTTGTTTCAATGAGTTAAATATGTAGTAATCTGGAATGATTACTTTATGAAGGCTTAAGAGTACATTTAAAATATAAAATCAGCTTAGAAATACTGATTAAGAAAATGTAAAACAGAGAAGAGCTGCATCATGTATTCCATAATATTTAATGTTGCATTCAGTAGGACAGCTGACTTGCCCTTACGACAAAGTTTTTGCAAATAAAACTCTGACAAACTTCAGGGTATATCAAAAAAACCTGTGACTGACATTTTTTATTCCCAAGTTTAGTGCTTTTAATTAGGTACCTTCTGTATGTCCAGTCTTCACCTTCTAGCATGCAGTGGAAAATATGCTCCATTTTCTTGAGAAAGAAATTGCAGAAGAGTGGTTTTTTCAAATGTCATTTGCTTCATTTGGGTTCAGAGATTTGGCTGGAAGGGGGTGATCAGAGAGGAGGGAGACAGTGGGGAGACGACGGGGCCTGGGCAGAGTGGGGGCGGGGCCTGGAGCAAAGCAGGGGTGGAGTATGGGCGGGGCCACAGGTGGGCTGTGGCGCTAACCTCCTTAAGCGGCTGCTTCACCCACCACCCATGACAGCAGGTAAGAGTGGGTCGGCTCCCACACACCCAGCGCGCGCTGCAGTGTCCTTAGGCAAGGGCCATATTTACAGAGCCGAATGTGCCGGTGCCACGCATTCTGCGTGAGGGAGAGCGTACGGGGCTCTCTGCGGGGAACTGTGACTCTCCACCGCCGTGAGGTGGGTTGGGCGGCTCGTTATCCTTTGCTGCCTCATTCCTCCCTGACATCAGGCTGCGAGCCTAGGCTGCTCTCAGGCATAGAGACACCAGTTTAATAATACTGCATAGGGACCCATAAATCCTAAGGATGGCCCTGATTGTCCTGCACAACTTTCTGCTGGGGGGGAGGGAGATGTCTCTCCACCCCCTCTAATCATGGCTCTACTGTCTATTTTAAGTTTCACAGTTCATCTCTCTGCTGTTGATTGAGTGAAACAAATACAAGTGAGAATGTTGCTAGCAGTACCCTTGTTCTACTGCACTGAAGCTGTATGCATCTTTCAGTCTGTCTCTTTCCATCCCTCCCCCATCCCAACTGACTGCATCTATTTATTTGCTTGCTTTCTGTATTTTATTTCAGATCATTGTGTATTTATGAAGCAAAAATACAAGTAATAGCTCATCCATGATTTTTATGATAGCTGATTCACTTCCTTCCTTCGCTCTGATTGAATTCAGATTTTGCTGTACTTTACCAGAATCTCCTGTCTTGCCTTCTATTTTTATTTAATTTTATCCTCATTGAGACGGGTTCAGTGACAGAGACCCCCTTAGGACAGACACCTGATGTGCTGAAACTACCTCTGAGCCCATTTTCTTTGCCATCTTGGGACTCCAGAACCCTGTCTTGTTGAGCCAGACACACTAGCCTGCTGCAACACAGACCCAGGGTCGAACCACATCCCCAAAGCTGAAGACTTAACTGAAAACAGCTCAGCAAGTACTCCTGTCTTCAGCACCCAGACACCCAGTTCCCAATGGAATTCAAACCCCAAATAAATCCATTTTACTCTGTATAAAACTTATACAGGGTAAACTCATAAATTGTCCACCCTTTATAACACTGATAGAGAGAGAGATGCACAGATGTTTGCTCCCCAAGATATTAATCACTTACTCTGGGTTTAATAATAAGGAAAAGTGATTTTATTAAGAATACAAAGTAGGATTTAAGTGATTTCAAGTAATAACAGACAGAACAAAGTAAGTTACCAAGCAAAATAAAGCAAAACCACACATGTTTAAGCCTAATACATTAAGAAACTGAATACAGGTAACTCTCACCTTCAGAGATGTTCCAAAAAGCTTCTTTCACAGTCTAGATTCCTTCCTACTCTGGGCCCAATCCTTTCCCCTGGTACAGTTCTTGTTAGTTCCAGCTCAGGTGGTAACTAGGGGATCTCTCATGACCGGCAACCCCTTTGTTCTGTTCCATCCCATTTTATAGCTTTGGCCCAAGGCAGGAATCTTTTGTCTCTCTGGGTCCCACCTCTCCTTCTAAATGGAAAAGCACCAACTTTAAGATGGATTGCAGTATCATGTGACATGTTCACATGTCCTGTGAGACTTCATTACCCACTGGCAGGCACACACATATACAGGAAGGCTTACAAGTAAACAGAGCCATTTACAACCAATGGTCCTAGTTAATGGGAGCCATCAAGATTTCAAGCCACCATCAATGCCCCACACTTTGCATAGTTACAATAGGACTTCAGAATAAAACTTCATATTTCTAGCTTTAGATACCAGAGTGATACATACATACAAATAGGATGAACACACTCAGTATATTATAAGCTTTGTAATGATACCTTACAAGAGACCTTTTGCATAAAGCATATTCCAGTTACATTATATTCACACTCATAAGCATATTTCCATAAACATATGGAGGGCAATATCACACTCACTTAATGAAATTCACCTTTGCAAAGCCAAATCATGTAGAGACATTTTTCTCATTTTAAATCACAACCTGTTCCTTTGCATCATTCAATCAGCAAAAACGGGTCAGTATGATTCCAGCAGCCACTGACCAGAGGAGAATTGCACAAGCGGCAGTGCTAGTGTCAGGGGCAGCTCTAGGTATTTTGCCGCCCCAAGCACGGCAGGCAGGCTGGCTTTGGCGGCTTGCCTGCGAGAGGTCCCCGGTCCCGCGGATTCAGCGGCAGCCTGCAGGAGGTCCACCGAAGCCGCGGGACCAGCAGACCCTCTGCAGGAATGCCACCGAAGGCAACCTGCCTGTCGCCCTCGCGGCGACCGGCAGAGCGCCCCCCGTGGCTTGCCGCCCCAGGCACGCGCTTGGCGTGTTGGTGCCTGGAGCCGCCCCTGGCTAGTGTAATGCCAGAGGAGCTAGCTCCTGCACCAGCCCAGTATAAGGGCCCTGTCAAAAGAGGGACGGAAGGAGGCAGTATTAGGAAGGGGTGTGGTGGAGTGCCATTCTGCTAATCTTCTACTGCCATGATATTCTAGAAGGACAATACACATGTGGCATAAATTAGAGCAGCCCCTAACTAATGCTGCTCTAACTAATGTTGTTGAGGCCAAGGGTAGCATAATGGCCCATAGTTTGAGGCTGTAACTTACTCCTTGCCACTCACCCCTCACAGAATCAGGAAGATGTAATCAGCTCCTTGAACACCTCCCCCGCTCCAAGTGGAGCTTGAATGTAGTGACGTTCCATAAGCCCCCTGCATAAACACCACTATGTATAATATTCAGGCACCAGAAATAAAATGTTCACTCTTACAAACATTTTTCCTTTTACAGCTGCAGTGGCACCAAGCCCTGAGTCTCTCATTGCTCAGCAACAAAAGAAAGAAATGACCAAAAATAGGCTGAGGAGATACTTCCAAAACAGGCAAGAGAGAATGGGGGAGGAAAAACAGAAAGAAGAGGAGAAAAGAGAGGAAGAAGCTGGCAAAAGGGAGTCAAGAAAATGGGAAATTAAGAAGAATGATAAATAAAAGAAATATATGCTTTAGCCCAACAGTGAGCAAGTGCAGCTTAGCTTCTGTATAATAAACTGAACATATGGTATGAAATGCAAACATTTCAGCCCAAGTATCATATTCCTGCATATTTTCTAAAGAGATACATATGGAAGGGAAAGCAGGTAAATTAGGGAAAAGAGAGAAAAATAAAGGCGAGAGATTAAAGAGAGGAAGAAGAACCCTTCCTTTGACTGAAGAAAGCACAAAGAAAGCACAAAACTGAATGACTTGGCTGACACTAGCTGGTACAGCTGTACTTGTAGCCTGGTAAATTGTTACAGTTGCCCCCCGAACGCGTGAATCACTGCTGTAGGAGCTACAGTCTGAATAGTAGCAATGGACATGGGTCTCACTGACGGAATAAACAAGATAAACATTCTCTGCTGACCTCCTCCTCGCACCCTTATGCTAAACCGGCAATATTTATCTGTGGCCAAATGTATCCAGTAGTGTCACCATTTACTTATCTTGGGAGTGTGTGTTATAACAAATGATGTACTGTAGATGCTGAAATCACTATCCAAATTAACAAAGTAACCGAACTTGTCAAAAGCAGCACTAAATTTGTCTGGAAAGACCACAGATTTCATAACACTTAGAGCATGTTTAAATAAATATATTAAGCTGTTGTATAAACTACCTTGCTTGTGTCAAAACAGAAGGATTGATGCCTTATATGTTGCTTTACAAAGATTCTCAGCACTAACTAGTTCATCCTCTGAATGTCGCCAGTTTTAAAATTTGTAACCAAAGCTTCAAGGTGCTGCTGTTTTTATGGATTTTCAGTTGAGCGAGGCACATTCTTCAAATGCCCCTGAATAGCAATACTTCTTCAATACTTTTGAAGAAAATATTCTATGCCTAGTTATGGAAGCCCAAAATCTCTATTCAAAAGATATCTTGGAGTGTTTGCTTAATGATGCTAACATTGCAGCTGACGCTTGGGAGATCCTGAGAGCTCATTAAAGAAGAGAAAACTGCAATTGGGAAGGGACTGGTTATCTTTGAGGAAATCATACTTTAGCCTCTCGTGCGGAAAAAGCTTAATTATAAAACTAGTCAATCAACCTTCTCCATCACCAAGACAGTGCTTTCCACATTAATGACAAGTATTGATAATGATCAGTTCAATGTCTTCCACAAATATATGTTTGTCTTCATTTGCTACAGTTGATGAAGAGTGAACGTAAATTGAATATATGTCTCTAGCTTCCTGGTCTCTGGAAACTGTGAAGAAAATGCTACTTATGTTTGGTAGTCAGATTACTTGCCACTCTCAAATGAGCCAGGACTTAAGACAGCTACTGCTCCAGTTGCTTTCTGAAGAACATGAACAACATACTGTAACTGTGCCTAGCATTACTTTTGTTCATAAAAATAGGTTACTTTTTATAGATTTTTTTATAATACTCGTATCCAAGAAAGACCAGTTTGGCACCTCCTTCCAGTGGCCACTCCATCACTGCAGTGGCCTGTCCTCCTGTACTTCACAGCACTCCCTCTTTATGACTCAGCCCGCCAGCTAACTCACTATGTAGTCTTGCCCTTCCAGGGTATCAAAGGCTTTCCAGACCAGGCTTTCTATACACTATCCCAGACAGTCCTCTGAGTGAATTCCCAGTCTGTGCCACTTCCCTACTGCCTGGTAGGGGAACTCAGGCCCTCCCACTACTCCAGGTTCCAGCCTAAGGCCTTGGCTACACTTGCAAGTTACAGCGCAATAAAGCAGCCCCGGGCGCCCTAGCTCACTCCCCAGCCACACTGGCAAGGCACGTAGAGTGCTCTGACTGCAGAGCTACAGCGCTGCTGGTACTCCACCTCAGCGAGTGGAATAATGTTTGCTGCACCCCCGCTGGAGTGCTGAGGCACCAGTGTGAACGAGGTGTTGCATTACTGCGCTGTGATCAGCCTCCAGAAATGTTCCATAATCCTCTTAAATCAAGTGGCCACTCTTTTCATTGTTGTGAAATTGGCTGCAAGAATGCGGAAATGCCCTTTCAAAGCTCCCTTTTGGAGAAGCCGGTTGCTTATCAGCTCTGAGAAAAAGCAAACATTTACTGTTTGCTTTGAGTAAGTGAGAGAGAGGCCACGGGGTGGGGGGGGGGTCTGAACTTACAAGACAGCATGCTGACACACTCTCAGCACTCCAAAAACTCACTCGCTTTCCCCCTACATATACACAACACACTCCCTGTCACACTCCACCCCACCCCCCATTTGAAAAGCACGATGCAGTCACTTGCATGCTGGGATTGCCGCCCATGATGCACCGCTCCCAATGCTGCTGCAAATGTGGCCACACCAAGGCACTTGAAGCTGTCAGTGTGAACAGACTGCAGCGCTTTCCCTACTATGATCTATGAAGGCAGGTTTAACTCACAGCACTCTACATCTGCAAGTGTAACCATGCCCTAAGAACCCTATAATCAGCAGCCAAGGTTTATACATTCTCAACCCTCACTGCATTTTCCCTGGGCTTCTTCCTACTCTGCCTTCCACATGCTTTCTTCCCTGCAACTCCTCTGGGTAAACCTCTTCCATCAGGGACAGGATCTCAGGACTTTTGCTACCACCATGGGTTTCCTCCTACGCAGCTCTCTGGCACAGACAGCAAATGCAGACTCTCTCCCTATAGCCCTTTACTGCTTTCAGTTGCCTGGCTTTAAACAAGCCCAGTCTGGCTTCATCTTCAATTAGTGAATCTCAATCAAACCTGACTCTCCTCCAGCTGCAGCCTATAAGGTTAACTGGCCCCTTCTGAGTCACCTTATCCCTGTCAGGGCTGGTGTGGGGTGAACACTGCATCACAGGGACTTAAACATATATTTAAGTGCGTTGCTTAACACAAATGGACTGATTACAGTGAAGTAAGTCCTGAAGTGGTTTACTGAACTAGGGGCCTTATTGAGCACTGGGCTGCTGTCTTTCAACTGAGATTCTAACCATTTGTGGTTATTTTTAAAAAATCCCATCGTACTTTTTGCAGGACTAGTGATGTTAGCACTGGTTTCCTGGGTAAGGTCCAGTTGAGTAACTACATTCCAATTAAAAATACCTCTGTAATTGTAGGCCCATAAACTAATATTGTTATTTGTGGTAACAAAAGGAAAGTGTTTCAACACTTTCCATCAAATACAGTAACAATTATGAAAGTTCAATTATTTTCTGCTTTTAAATTGTTCTTATATTCAATATCCATAGTAGCACTTGCTGTAATTTTTTAATATTTCAGAAAAATCAGATGTGATTACATTTAATTTTCTTACAATCTGGTTATTATTAATAGATAATATTCATCTATATCACCTTTCAGCCAAAGAACCCAATAACTTCTACCAATGTATGCAAATCGTGTGTTTGGATTCCTTTTGCTTCAAAAATACCCCATCTCTCTTTTAAGACATCATGGTGAAGGGAATCATACTGGTGTATCACTATGGAGAATCAGGCCTTATATCTTCAAAACACTACATAAATATTATCAAATTTTCACAACACCCCTGTGAAGTAGTTATATTGGTACAACAATTGACATCAACATAAAATAATCTTTTTTAAGAAAGAATGAAGTACTGTGTAAATTTGATATCTAGTGAAATGAAAGGGTAGTACTGTATTATAACAAGTTTGACAGTCACATACTCTGTCCTCGGTAGTACTGGTGTGTGGATTACACTGAGAGGAGCTTTAGATTGTTTATGTATCTTTACATTTATTCTTTTGGACCTACCCCTTCGAAGACAGGACTTCTAATATTACCTATATGGAAAAAAACATGATTGTTCTGCATTTCTGTGCACATCTGATATGCCTTTGAAAATGACTCTGTGCTTATGGGAAAAGTGATGAGAAGGAAGTTGAGAAAGATATCACATTCACGAAAATGCTGAGTAGTCACTTAAACTCTTTGCCTGGTATCTGCAGGGGTGACAAATTAATAGCACAGTGCCTGTGACATTGAGCTCTGCATCTAGGGATCTGTCAAGAGAGGAGTTCAGCTGAAAAAGGTAGAATGGTATAGTTAAAAAATAGTAGCTTAATATTTTTGAAGGATGTGTGGCCAAGAAAGCATAGCAAGTCTTCTTTATACAATTGCCACAAGTGAAACATTGAGAGCTAGTAAAGTCTATTGTATCAAATGTAACAGAGTTCAGATTCATTTCCATCCTCTGTATTATTTTCTTTTCACATATAGATATAAAGAGAAAAAAATACACAAGAGAACTCACATCACAGGAATGAAAGGTGATATATATGAATATCATCAATTAATAATAATCAGGCCACGTGTTCGAGACCCCTGAGATAGACATTAAAAAAAGGATGGTGTGGTCAAAGTGACAAGCCAGAAAGATGATATTTACAGCAGTCTTCTGAACAAATATAAAGTGGGCTGAAATGGGTTTTGTCAAAGCTGGTGGGGAGGAGGTTTCATTAGTTGAGATGTGAGATTAAGACCCAGACCCAGAGATGTAGCTGTGTGGATGGAGAGGAAAGGCCAGATCTCAGAGATGTTGTGCAGGAAGTAGTAGTAAAATTTAGACATTGGTCAAGAGAGAGGGTTGAGTCAAAGACAACATCCAGGTTACAGGAAAGATGGTGATTATGTCCCATGATTCATTAAGGGGGTAGGTCTTGGAGAGAAAGATTAAGAGCTCAGTTTTGGCCATATTGAACATAAGCTGGCTATCCATGTGACAATGTCAGAGAGATAGGCTGAGATTTTAGTCTATCTGGGAGAAGATAGATCTGGAATGGAGTGAGAGATCTGCAAGTCAACAGCATGAAGATTATAGTTAACACAATGTAAATGAGATCATCCAGAGACAGGGTATAGAGGAGCCAAGGACAGAGGATTCTTTGCAAGAATCTATGAATAGTATATAAATGCTGACTTTCTTGTTTGTCTGCCTGTCTTCCTTGCTGGAGTGGTGAAAGTATGCATGACTTTTCTTAGCAGACTATTTATAAGGTATATCAATTTTTTGATCTAAACAAGTTATTTGCTGTGGTCTGCCAAGCTCCCTGCCCCACTGGAGTTACTTCTTGTGGCTGCCAAGCTCCCCTCACCGCTGCCCTCCCCCCAGCGTGCCGCGTCCCCGCACCCCTGCCTACCTCCAGGCACTTCCAACACCAAACAGCTGTTTGGCGTCACTTAGCGCTTTCCAGGATGGAGGGGGGGAGGAGCAGGGAGCCACGCGCTCAGGGGAGGAGGTGGAGAAAAGGCAGGGCAGGGGCAGGGAGTTGGAATAGGGGCGGGAAGAGGCAGGGCCTCATGGAAGAGGTGGAGTGAGGGCAGGGCCAGGGGCAGAGTGGGGGGCTTTTGTATCTTTATATGAAAAGGTGTCAGTGGTGCAGCCCTCGGGCCAATGTACTAGTCCTCATGTGGTCCTCGTGGTGATTTGAGTTTGAGATCCCTGGTCTATCTGCTGGTTCCTCATCCTGCATTCCCTCAAACACGAAGTACTCACATTCACGGCTCTTCATCGTATGGGCCCACCCAACCTATCAATTCTTACATGTATTGTGAGACTCTGCAAGGCTAGAACCTGGGACCATGGGGGTTCTGGGCCACTGACACCTCCACATTGTTGCTGGAGGCCTAGGCTGGACTTCCACAGGAGGACCCACCAAGGCTGGGCTTGGCAGGAAGTACTGCCCAGCAGGACCTGAGTGGCAGTCCCTCACAGCCCACCGATTGACCAGTACTAGTACTAGTACTTAAACCAGGAAGAAGTGAAGGAAAGTTGTCTCAGCAACAACACAGACTATCTCTGCTCCAGACCCTGCTTGCAATAAGGTCATACAAACTGCCATACTGGGTCAGACCAATAGTCCATCTAGCCCAGTATCCTGTCTTCTGACATTGTCAGGTGCTTCAGATGGAATGAACAGAACAGCTAATCATCAAATGATCCATCCACTCCCAACTTCTGGCAAACAGAGGCTAGGGACACTCAGAGCATGATATTGCAGCCCTGCCCCTCCTGACTAATAGCCATTGGTGGACTTATCCTCCAGGAACTATACACTAGATTCTGGCTTCTGACCTTGGTTTGTCCTTGATTTCACCATCTGATTGCTGTCTGTAACCTGGTGCCCAACCCTGATCACCTGGTAACCTGACCATGCCTCCTGATGCTTGATTCTTGGTCTGCCCACTCACTCATCTCAGACTCTGACCTTTTGGTACCTGACTCCCAATTTCTGCAGTACTTAGCACAAGCGGGCCTCATCTCTGATTGGGATCTGTTATGGTTCAGAGTAAGCTGTACTTTTGAATACTCACCCAGTGTCTCCATGGGCTCACTTTCCAAGTGACAGGCCTGTGCCTGTATTTCTCTGAGTGGAATCCTAGGAGTCTCTCCACTTTTACACTGATCTGCAGGCTACAGTACCTCCATTTACCAGCTGAATGACCTAAGCAGGTGCAAGTGGCTTTGAACCCTGCTATTGACTTCTCTCTGGGAATTGTGACCAGTTTGAAAATACACTGACAGAATGGTTTGTTCAAAACAACATATTTATGTACCCATAAGAATATCACAAGCAGAGAGAAAAGAGATTAAAGTAACAAAAGCCTAAACGCATGTTGTCACGTTTGCCTCCTGGAAGGAGGTAGGTCTGACTTAGCCCCCCATCCTCTTAGGAACCAAGTTGCAGCCTGCTTTTTTGCAGACTCTCTGTCTCCTGTCTCCGCAGAGACACAGCATTTTAACCACTTGAAAGTTCTTTATGAGGCCTCAGGGTTTCAAGCTGGAATCTTTGTCATCCTCCCTGACCTCATGGGACCAGCCAGAGCCTGATTCCACATTAGTGGATGTGGACCTCAAAGGAATTATCAGGAATTATATGCACCATCAATTTTAGAAGTATACCATAGGTAGAGTTCAGATCAGAAGCCAAGCTTCAGCAAAGCCTGGACATGGGATTTCATTTAATTGGTATAGGAAGCAGTGGTTTCAGTTCAGAGATTTGGGGTTCCAGGTAACCTTTTAAATAGAAAATGAAAACTTTCAAGCCTATGACAGTTAGAGGCAGTTAGAGAATGCTGGGGTGAGAAGGTTCTGACAGCTGGAGTTTGACAGTTCCATCTGACACTTCTGAGTTCTGGTCTACACTAAAAAGTTAGGTTGACACAGCTATGTCATTCAAGGGTGTGAAAAATCTCATTAAGCCGACCTAACTCCTAGTGCAGACAGTGCTCGGTTGACAGAAGAATTCTTCCCTCAACCTAGCTAGTGCCTCTTACAGAGGTGGATTAGTTACACTGCTAGGAGAACCCCCTCATTGGTATAAGTAGCATTTACAATGCAGCTGCACCGCTGTAGCATTTCAGTGTACACAAGCCCTCTGGATCACATCCAGTCTGGGGTAGACACAGACAGCACCCCAAACGCATCAACTCAGCAACTGCCAGCTCTGGTCTAATGTAAAGTATAAATGAAAACTGAGTTATGGTATCAATTGAAATCAAAGTTTCTTTGAAAATTTCCCTTAAGCCATCCCTTGATATAATATTCCAACTAATGCCTGATCCGTCAAACGTTTCTTCACATACTTTTGGGGAGGAAGGAGTGTGGGGAATGGTAAGAACATAGAACATAAGAACGGCTATATTCAGTCAGACCAAAGGTCCATCTAGCTCAGTATCCTGTCCTCTGACAGTGGTCAATGCCAGGTGCTTCAGAGGGAATGAACAGAACAGGTAATCATCAAGTGATCCATCCCCTGTCACCCATTTCCAGTGTCTAGCAATTTAAATTATGTATTTAAATATAGTTTTGTTCTGAATACAGTTCCCATTCATTTAATTAGTGGTGACTGAGAATAACCAGTTGCAACCTTGAGGCATATGCTGACACCCTTGTGGGGCCTAGGACATATTGAAAAAAAGAGAAAAAAAAAAGTCTGATCCAGCCTTTAGCGGGAGCAGGACTGGGTCTGATGTTTGGTAGTGTGTGTCAGTGAGGGAGCACTCAGATTCAGAGTGTGTCAGCTGAAAAAGCATTCAGTTCAATAATATTGTTGCACCTTTTCAGAGCTCTGGGGATGTTTCATTTAGGAGCAGAAACTGATGATGGAATATGTTATTTTCTTTAATGTGTTTTTTATTTTAAACAAGGAACAAAGAATCCTGCTTCTCCAAATGCACGAGGAACCAAAGGCAAAAGGGGTAGTCTCTTAGCTTACAGGCAATGGTGAGCTGGAGCCAGTTCGCACCGGTTTGCAAGAACTGGTTGCTAAATTTAAAAGCCGGTGTAGAACTGGTTCCTAAAGGGGCGGGCGGGCAAACTCCAGTCTGTGGGCCACATCCAGCCCACAGGACCATCCTGTCTGGTCCACCTGAGCTCCCAGCTGGGGAGGCTGAGGTTCCCCTGGCCCATCCCTCACTCCCCCCCGCCGAGCCGCTGGAGCCCTGGGGGAAGCAGCGAGGCTCCTGCGGCTATTTAAAGGACTGCGGTGGCAGAGACAGCTGGAGCCCCAGCCCTTTAAATAGCCCCTGGAGCCCCCCGCTACCCCAGGGCTCCGGGGGCTATTTAAAGGGCACGGGGCTCCCTGGCTTCTACCACCCTGTCCTTTAAATAGCCGCCGGAGACCTGGGGAAGCGGCAGGGCTCCAGCGGCTATTTAAAGAACCGGGGCGGCAGAGGCAGCTGGAGCCTCCCGCTACCCCAGGGCTCTGGGGGCTATTTAAAGGGCCCAGGGCTCCCCTGCTTCTACTGCCCTGGCCCTTTAAATAGCCACCGGAGCCCTGGAGTAGTGGCGGCGGGGCTCCAGTGGCTATTTAAAGGGCCGGGGCGGTAGAAGCAGCGGGAGCCCTAGACTTTTTAAATAGCCCCCTAGAGTCCTGCTGCCGCTACCCCAGGGCTCCAACAGCAGGGCTCTGGTGGCAATTTAAAGAGCCTGGGGCTCCAGCCCCTGCTGGGAGCCCCAGGCTCTTTAAAATTGCCCCCTGGGGAAGCCGGGCCACCCCGATACGGCGCACCGGCGCTTGCCAGTACACCGTACGGGGGCGTACCGGCTTACTTTCACCTCTAGGTAAGGGGGTGGGGCTGCAAGCTCCAGCTGCTGTGCGGCATCCTTACACAGCAGCATGGGAAGGGGGCCTGACAGGGCTGGGATGAGGGGTTGGATAAGGTGGGGTAGGGAGCAGTTGGAGGGGGCGGAGGTTATGGGAGGGTGGTCAGGGACGGGGAATGGGGGGGTTGAGTAGATGTGGGAGTCCCAGGGGTCTGTCGGGGTGGTCAGGGGACAGGGAGTGGGGAGAGTTGGGTAGGGGGTGGGGTCTTGGGGAGCAGTTAGGGTGGGGGGTCTTGGGAGGGAGTGGTCAGGGGACAAGGAGGGGGGGATGATGGGTTGCACGTTCTGAGGGGGGCAGTCGGGGGCAGGACGTGGGTTGGGGTTGGATGGGTGGGTGGCGGGGGGTGGTGATGGAGACAGGTACGTGGGGCTTGTACTCACCACACGGTTCCCTACTGGGTCTTCAGCGGCACTTCGGTGGTGGGTCCTTCACTTGCTACGGGTGAAGGACCTGCTGCCGAAACCCCAGAGCGAGTGAAGGCCCCCCTACCGCCGAGGACCCGGTAGGGAACCAGTTCTTAGGATTTTGGGAGCTCATCACTGGTTACAGGCCAACCTTCTTTTCAGTCAGCATCCCTGACCTCTCTGTAGGTTTCTCTCAGAGTCAGACTGTGCTTACAGGATTCTGCTTGGATTTCCTCAGGCTGTCTGTCTATCTATCTGTTCTGCTCATGTTCACACCCCCACTCACAGCAAAAACCCCACTGCTCACATAGTCCTGGGCAGTTCGCATTACACGTTTGTCATAGGTGAGGCACTGTGATGAATTTATCCTTACAATTATGTTAATTGAAGGGTGCATACATACCCTTACATTCTCAATTAGATTTTAACCCAACGCATCACAAAGTTTCACCCAGAACGTAACACCCACCCCCCAAACTCCATTTCACTCTTCATCCCAAATGGGGCCTAAAAAATGGTGGCACCCAACACCCCATTCCTCACAGAAAAGAAATAATTTGACAAATCAAACAAATTAAAATGATACCTGGCTAACTATTTACATATATGCAGTGTCTGTCAAGATGTTTTTGCATCACCATCCCAAATAGATTTTTATTCCCACCCAAACCTTTGTGGAAATTTTTGCTCTCTAATAGACTTTCTATCAGTCACCAAGGAGGGGTCCCTTTCAATCTGCCCCTGAGAAATGCCTATTGTTTCTGTAGAATTTGCTGGCTGAGGCAGACTTTGCCCATTTGGGAAATGGGGAATTCAGCTCTGCAACAACTTTTGCAGCCTCATCTTACACAGCTATGTTCTCAGATTTGGGGGGAAACCATGCTGAAATCCGGTACCCTGGATACCTCCGTAGGTTTGTGGAACCATATCAGATCACCTGTTTTAAGAGTGTCCCTATGTGACATTACATTATACAGCTTTTTCAATAATTTCTCTCAAGACAACCTAAACTTTTGCTGTAATAAGCCACCAATATGTAAAGTCCTTTGTGTTTTTGTGTCAATACTGCCCCCCACACCATAAGCAATAGCATCTGTGGCCAATATGAAAGGGGTTTTGAAACACACACAAATATAGGGAAAGTCAGAAGGGCCTTTTTCAGCTCTGAGAATATTATATCATACTTTGCCTCACTGCTGAAATGGTTTCCCTTTCTCATCCAATCTATAGTGTTTTTTACAAACCCACAAATAAATCTTCTATAATAGGAACACAGCCCCTCAGGGGATGTCTAGGTAGTTGACCTTTTCTGTATAGCCTCAAGTTTCTTTTTGTCAGTTTTCCTGTGTGCCAGCATATGCCAGATATACTGGTTCATATTTTGCAACTGTGGTTCCTTTTAAATATTTGCAACCAGTCAGAAACATTGAGCAAATGAACAGGTATCAGTTCTTGTTTCAGATCCACAAAAACTTTAGCAGATAAAATCCCCTCCCCCACGATCCTAGGTCTGAAAAGAGTTTTGAACCTCTCCCCACCTTTCCCTTCCATAGCATATAGCATAGTTGTTACAATGGTTTCTGCCCCTGAAGGCAGAACTCATTTACTGCAAACTAATTGTCTACAAACCATTTGTCTCATGCAGGTCATATTTTTAACAGGAATGTCCAGAGACTGAATTTGTAAGACACCTTTCCTGGCATTAACTACACAGTTATTAGCCATAAGAAAATCCAGACCAATTATCAGTTCATCCCCTCTTGCAGCCACCCAGACTTCTTATGCAAATTCCAGGAAGTCCAGTCTTTAAACCTAATTTTCGGACAGGTGCTCTTGCCCCAGTCATTGTCTCCACTTGAAATGAGATATAGTAGGTGGTTCAATTTGGGAACCCTGATTTCCTAGTTTTTTTAGCCTGTATAGTTTAATAACTGTTGTGTTCAAGCTAGTGTTAGTCACTGCTGAGCATTTTACCAAATTCTATTACACACTCAATAGCCAAACACCCATTAATCTTACTTAATTACCCAGATCTACACCAATACTGTGGAGCTGCTCCTTGTACCTCCACCAAACTTTGCCCCCTCAGCTTGGTGTTCCCCCATTTCCTAAACTGGGAGAGGGGCTTTCACCAGACACATGTGACCTGTTGTCTTGGCCTGCACTAAGTTTATAGCAATCCTTTTTGTGCCAATTTTGTCACACTACCAGCATTTAACTAAACTGTTTCCTTTAATTTCTGCATTATAGTATACTACCGATTATCCAAATAGCATGGGGGACATTGATTTTAGCTGGATAATCAGGAGTTTCAATAATCGAGAGGGTAGCAGCCATTCATCAACGAGGTAGCCTCCCCTGCAGACAGGGCTCATCTTCCTCCCAGTCCTGGCCAGGGGTCTCTGCCCCACTCACTCACTCCCATGACAGTGGTAGCAGCAGAGGGCTCCCTATGCTGTCACACCCAATCCTTAGAGGCACAGATGCTGGCTTGGCAGGGCAGAGCAGAGGCTTGGCTGAGTGTCTCTGCTCTGCCCCATCAGGACTGCAGCCCTCACCAGCATCTTGCCCCTGAATGGACTTGGATGTCCCAGCTCTGCTGTCATGGCCTCGCTCCCAAGTCGGGGTGGGGTGCAGGGGGTGTGCCCTCCCCTGAAGCCAGGGGCTCATACTCCTCTTTGTAGTCCTGCCCAGGCATTTCTTCTTTATTATCTGAACTTCTGTGTTATCCAGATTCCTTTCTTGTTCCCCAGCATGAGATACCTGAGGGACAGGAAAGGGATGTGGCTAATGCAGAGGTTTGGATAACAGGGTTTTGGATAAATCTGAATATCCTGTATAGTCAGCTTCCCTTGTTTTACAAACTGATCAGTTTGTATCAGTTTGTCTAATTGTTCAATAAAGGTCATGAATCAGATTAGAATCCCCCTTTCTCTTGTATATATTAGATGCAGAGCTGTAGTTACAAAACCCCTGGTGATCAGGCTCCATCCTTCTTGCTAGTGGCTGCTTCCTATTCTGGTACACTGCTACAAGGAAAGATTCAAGTTCTGTGACAGAATGCACACCCTCTCTGCATGTATATGGTCTCCTTCCACTGATCTTGAACTGCAAGTTCAAATCCTGCTGAGCATGTACAAATTGGTTCATTTCCAACTTATCCTGGAAGGCCAGAGTGAATACAAGAGAATGGCCATAGTGGGTCAGGCCAATGGTCCATCTCCCAATGATCCACCTAGCAGTCAGAGACTTAGCCATCTTGGCTAACATCCATTGATAGACCCTATCCTCAATGAACTTATTTCATTCTTTTTTGCTTTTGGCATTCAAAACATCCCCAGGCAATGAGTTCCACAGGTTGAGTTTGTGTTTTGTGAAGTACTGCCTTTTGTTTGTTTTAAACCTGATGTCTATTAATTTCATCAGGTGACCACTGGTTCTTGTGTTATTTACCCCTTCACATAACACTTCCTTATTCACTTTCTCCACACCATTCATGATTTTGTGGACCTCTACCATAGCCACCCTTCATTGTCTCTTTGCCAAGCTGAACAAGTCCCAACCTTTTTACTCTCTCCTTACATGGAAGCTGTTCCATTCACCTAATCATTTTTTGTTGACCTTCTATCTACCTTTTCCAATTCTCATGTATCTTTTTTGAGATGGGGAAATCAGTATTCAAAGTGGGGGCATACCATGGATTTATATAGTGACATTATGATTTTTCTGTCTTATTATCTATCCCTTTCCTAATGGTTCCTAACATCCTGTTAGCTCTTTTGACTGCCGCTGCACATTGAACAGATGTTTTCAGAGTACTATCTAGAATGACTTAAACATCTCTTTCTGGAGTGGTAACAGCTAATTGAGACCCCAACATTTTGTATGTATAGTTGAGATTATGTATTCCAGGGTGCATTACTTTGCCCTTATCAACACAATTTCATCTGCCATTGTATTGTCCAATCACCCATTTTAGTGAAACCCTTTTATAACTCTTCACAGCCTGCTTTAGGCTTAACTATCTTGAATAATTTTGTATGGTCTGCAAACTTTGTCACCTCACTGTACACCCCTTTTTCTAGATCATTTATGAAGGTTGAGCAGGACTTGGAGGACCCTGATAGCTACCTCTCACCACTGTGAAAACTGACCATTATTTCCTACCCTTTGTTTCCTGTCTCTTAACAATTACTGATCCATGAGAGGACCTTCTCTTTTATTCCATAACTCCTTACTTTGCTTATGAGCCTTTGGGGTAGGACCTTTTCAACGGCTTTCTGAAAGTCTATGTATGCTATATCAACTGAATTACCCTTCTACTCATGTTTGGCCCTCCTCAAGGAATTCTAACAGATTCTAACGAAAGCCATGTTGATTCTTCCCCCAACAAATCATGTTCATCTATGTGTCTGATAATTCTGATAGAAACTATAGTAAAGAGCAATTTGCCTAGTACTGAAGTTAGGCTTACCAGCCTGGTAAGTGCCAGGATCACCTCTGGAGGCTTTAAAAAACAACAACAACAAACAAACAAACAAAAAACCCTCCCTACAACAGCGTTATATTAGTTATCCTCCAGTCATCTGGAAGAGAGGCTGATTTAAAGTGATAGGTTACATACCACAGTTAGTCGTTCTGCAATTTCATACCCGAGTTCCTTCAGAACTCTTGGGTGAAACCCATTTGGTCTTGGTGACTTATTACTGTTTAGTTTATCAATTTGTTCCAAAACCTCCTCTATCTACACCTCAATCTGGGACAGTTCCTCATATGTCACCTAAAAAGAATGGCTCAGGTGTGGGAATCTCCCTCACATTCTCTACAGTGAAGACCGATGCAAAGGGTTCATTTAGCTTCTCCTCAATGGTCTTGTCTTTCTGGAGTGCTCCTTTAGCACCTCGATCATCCAGAGGCCCACTCTGATTGTTTGGCAGGCTTCCTGCTCCTGATGTGCTTACATTTTTTTGATGTTAATTTTTGTCTCCTTTGCTAGATGCTCTTCACATTCCTTTTTGGCCTAATTATGCTCTTACACTTGATTTGCTAGAGTTTATGTTCCTTTCTATTTTCCTCAGTAGGATTTGACTTCCAATTTTTAAAGAATTCCTTTTTGCCTCTACCAACCTCTTTTACAATGATGACTCTTTTTTGCCCCCTTAGTATTTTTTCATTTGGGTTATACTTTCAATTTGAACCTCTATTACGGTGTTTTTAAAAAGTTTCCATGCAGCTTGCAGGCATTTCACTCTTGTGACAGTTCCTTTTAATTTCTGTTCAACTAGCTTAAATTCCTCATTTTTGTGTAGTTCCCCCTTTTGATGTTAAATGCTACTGTGGTGTGCTTCTTTGGTATCCCCCCCACCAAAAGGATGTTAAATTTAATGACATTATGGGATCTATTACCAAGTATATTCACCTCTTGGACCAAATCCTATGCACCACTTAGTACTAACTCAAAAATTGCCTCTCCCTTTGTGGGTTCCAGGACTAGATGCTCCAAGAAGCAGTCATTAATGATGTCTAGAAATTTTATCTCTGCATCCCTTCCTGAAGTGTTGTATACCCAGTCAATATGAGAATGGATTATTATTACATTTTCTGCTTTTGTAGCCTCTCTAATCTCCTGAGCATTTCACAATCACCATCACCATCCTGGTCAAGTGGTTGGTAGTATATTCCTACTCCTCTATTCTTATTGTTCAAGCACAGAATGTCTAGTCGTAGAGATTGTATGGTGCAGTTTACTTGATTCAAGATTTGACTCTATGCTTTCTTTTACATATAGTGTCACTCTCCCACCAGCACAACCTACTCAGTCATTGGTATATATTTTGTACCCTGGCACTATTGTGTCCCATTGATTATCATTGTTCCAACAAGTTTCTATGATGCCTAGTATATCAATAGCCTCATTTAATGCCAGGCATTCAAGTTCACTCATCTTAGTATTTAGACTTCTAGCAGTTGTATACAAGCACTTATAAAATTTGTCAATATTTAATTGTCTGCCTTCATGTGATGTACCTGAATGGGACTCTTTCATTTGACTGTTTCTCTTCAGCTCCTACCTGTGCTTTTAACCTCTCCTAGGATACAGAGAATTGCCATTAATAGAGCCTCCCCTAAAGGATTTCTCTGTCCTGCTTTCCCACAGCTTTTCCCTGCTCTTAGCTTAAAAACTCCTCTGTGACCTTTTTAATTGTACATGCCAGCAATTGATTTCTGTTTTGGTTTAGGTGGAGCCCATTCTTCCTGTATAGGCTTCTCCTTTCCCCAAAGGTTCCCCAGTTCCTAATAAACCTAAAACCCTCCTCCCTACATCACCATGCCATCCACTTATTGGGACCCTGCAGTTCTGCCTAACTGGTCCTGTGGGTGGAAATAGAAGCATTTTGGTGAATGCTACCATGGAGGTCCTGGACTTTAATCTTACTTAGTAGTCTAAAGTAGGCCTCCAGGATCTCTCCCTTACCTTTTCCTATGTCACTGGTACCTATATGTACTATGACCACCAAGTCCTCCCCAGCACAGCAATAATCCTGTCTAGATGTCTCAGGAGATCTGCAACCTTCCCCCCGCTTCCCCCCAATAGGTAATTCACCATGCAGTTCTTCCTGTCATCACAAATCCAACTATCTATATCTCTAATAATTATATCCCCCATCACTATTACTTGTCCCTTCCTAATAAGTGGGGATCCCTCCCCCAGAGAGGTATTCTCAGAGTGAGAAGATACCACAACATCTGGAAGCAGGGTCCTAACTATGGGATCATTTCCCTTAGCTCCACTTTCGTCCTCCTCAGTAACAGAGAGGCTGTCAGAATTAGGGTGTTACCATTCTACTGTGCCTGGAAAGTCTCATCTATGTATCTTGGTCCCCCTTAGCTGCTCCAGTTCAGCCATGCTGACCCAACATCCGGTAACTGGTCTCAGAAAGTCATGAGCTGATTGCACCGAATGCACATATACACCACTGCTCACAAGGCAGTGGTATTTGGGTATTTCAGGAACACAAGTCTCTGCAGGTCCACTGCCAGTTCAGGTGAGGTTTCTTCTTTCCCTCTCCATCTAGCTCTTAGCTGTACCCTGTCCAGTTCAGATTGATGGCTAGCTCCAAACCACATGTCAAAGGCTTGTATCAGGTCTGGATAACTCAGTCTCTTTTCAGTCAGTAAATTCTGCAATACAATCACAGCTGGGCCACCACATTAGCTTCTTGTTAACAGCCCTTTCTGTTTTTCTTCCCAGTCATTCAGTTGAGCTATAATGTTAAATTGATCCAAATAAGCCTCACAAGGAGACAGTGGGCTTTTGTATTATTTGAGCTGGAACAACCCAACCTCTTCCCTCTGTGGGGTTACAAACAGAGTAGAAAACTGTTGTTAAGTGCCCAGTCTTACCCAAAGCTGGCTGGTTCAATTCCTTTCTTACTCTGGCTGGTTCAACTCCTCATCCAGGTAGCTGCTTTCCCCTGTAGTCTATGACCTTTCCTTCTAGAGCTAAATTTTCAGCAATTTAAGTCCTTGCTGCAGCTCATCTCTGTTGGCAAGCTCCAAGTTGACTAAAGCTTGCTTAATCTCTAGTCTTTCATGGAGGAACTTCTAGTTTCCAGCAGTCAGATTTATGGCCACCTCATCAATTCATTTTATCATTCTAGCCTGGGAGTTTTGCAGCTGAGTTTCCCCAAACTATTCAGACACTTTGTAGTTGCTGTTCTAACAGAGATTTGACTTCTCCCTGCAAGTCAGTCCTTAGCTCTTTCTGGGAAGCCTCTAGATGCTGCTTTAGTTCCTTTTAGAACACCTTCAGCTCTTGTTTTAAGTCATGTTTTAATTCCATTTAGTTTTAACTGCTGGCTATTTTTGATTTTTGCAAGGACCTCCATTACTTGTTCCTAAAAGGTATATGCAGTCACCACACACTCCTAGAACCCTAGGGTGATACTACAGGTGTGCCCCCACCTTAATTTCTTCAAGTAGAACAGCAATAGATTTACTTTAACCATCCAGAGCACAGAGACACCAACATATGTTCATAAAATACCATAAACTCTTTTAAAATTACACTTCAAGACAGGAATCATTGTAACAAACAAATCATCAGGACTCTGGACCAGGCCTCCCAAACTTACAGTCCACACCTAAGTCTCTGACTCAGAAGGTTCATCTGTTATCTGACAGAACAATTAGCTTACCCCACCGCAATCTACCTGCTTTCTCTTCTCCACTCTATTTCCTGTTCCTATTTACCTGGTTCACCTCCAGGAGGGATCAAGTTCTCCTTGATTATACTAGTCTGCAGGTTGTAGGCACCAGCCTAACCCTTAAAGGAGTAGTACCTTTTTTTTTACCCATTACATTCTTTCACAGTTCCATCTTGGTTCAACAGGAATACCAGCTTACAGTCTCTCTCCTTGGACACTAGAGCCTACTTTCACACTAGTGTTACCCATTTTCGACCTCAGCAGCTAGTCAAAATTCATGGTCTGGAAATGTTCCAATTGGGAGCAGAAACTGATGATGGAGTCTGCTTTTTTCTTTGGTTTATTTTCCTTTTTTTAAAAATAAGAAATGTACAGAATCCTGTTTCTCCAAATGCAGGAGGAATCAAAGGCAAAAGAAGTAGTTTCTTAGTTAATAGGCCCAAGCTTAAGGGTATGGAGCTGCTTCCGTCTGAGGAGATTAATAAGACTGGAACTTTTCAGCTTGGAAAAGAGACAACTAAGGAGGGATATGATAAAGGTCTATGAAATCATGAGTGGTGTGGAGAAAGTAAATAAGGAAGTGTTATTTACTCCTTCACATAACTAGGGGGTCACCAAATGAAATTAACAGCAGCAGGTTTAAAACAAACAAAAGGAAGTATTGACTTTAACAGGGTTCAAAAAAGAACTAGGTAAGTTCATGGAGGATAGGTCCATCAATAGCCATTAGCCAGGATGGGCAGGGATGGTGTCCCTAGTCTCTGTTTGCCAGAAGCTGGGAATGGGCGACAGGGGATGGATGACTTGATGATAACCTGTTCTGTTCATTCCCTCTGGGGCACCTGGCACTGGCCACTGGCAGAAGACAGGCTACTGGGCTGCATGGACCTTTGGTCTGACCCAGTATGGCTGTTCTTATGCTTCTTTTCAGCCAGCCCCAACCCAGAACCTTTCTCTAGGTTTTTCTCAGAGTCACACTTTGCTTACAAAAGCAGCAAAGAATCCTGTGGCACCTTATAGACTAACAGACGTTTTGCAGCATAAGCTTTCGTGGGTGAAAAACGTCTGCAAAACGTCTGTTAGTCTATAAGGTGCCACAGGATTCTTTGCTGCTTTTACAGCAACTAACTAACACGGCTACCCATCTGATACTTTGCTTACAGGCTTCTGCTTGGATTTTTTTGTTCAGGCTGTTTTTCTCTCTCTCTCTCTGGTTCTCTGTTCTGCCTTCCATGCACTCTTTTTCTTTCTCTTACCCCAAAAATTACAATACTCAGAGGAAAAACTAACAAGCAAAACCCTTCCACCCCCATAGCTCAAAACTCCTGGGCGGGATTACATAACCCTTTTGTTTTATATGGGGGGCTGTGATGAATTTATCCTTACGGTTACGTTTGGGCTGGCTTGTGTCTACCTGTTTCCACCTCTAGCTTGAGGTCACTGGTTATGTGTTTGGTGGGCGGCTGCGGTCGAGATGCGCTTTTCATCGCGCTCCCATCATCTGCCGCCGCTGGGGATGTTTAGCAGCCTGGGTTGCAGCGAGCCGCGTTTCGGGCTTACGGTCGTGCTGCTGGAGGTGTCCCTCAGCACCCAGCCTCGCTCGCCGATGGGCTGCTGCTCCCTCCGCAGGGGCTCGGAGCTGCTGCCCGCGGAGCTGCGGGAGGGAGGGCCAGACTATGCTGCAGGGCAGGGGCTGGTGGCTGCGGAGGCGGCCCCACCCGCAGCCGGGCTCTTTGCCCTCACCGTTGGGGGGGGGAGGGGGCGCGACCCGGCCGTGGCTGGCGGAGGGGTGCGGGCCACGCGCACGGGGACGGTGATACAGGACTACGGGGGCTTCCCCCGGCGCTGGGTGAGACCGCGCGGCCCCTTTAAGAGGCCGGTGAGCGGCTGACGGGACGGATCACGTGGCCCACGGCTGGAGCCGGAACCCGGCCGGGCTGTGGAGCGTCAGACAGCTGCGAGGCTGTGGAGCGCGGACCAGTGAGGCAGGGGTTGCGCGCGCGCGCTCCCCCTCGCTCCCGGCCGTCTCGCGCGCCGCCGGGCTGTGGAGCCCCAGCTCGGAGCCGGAGTCCGCGATCCCCTGCCCGGGGCCGCGTTCCTTGCCGCTCCCGCCCGCCCCGCCGCCGCCGGGCTCCGGAGGATGGAGCTGTTCCAAGCCAAGGATCACTACATCCTGCAGCGCGGGGAGCGGGCGCTCTGGTGCAGCCGGAGGGACGGTGCCCTGCAGCTGCGACCCGGTGAGTCCGGCGCGGGCGCTCGGCGGCTTGGCGGGGCGAGTCTCCCGCACGCGGGGGCAGGCGGGGTGCGCTCACCCGCCTGAGGAGACCGGCGGGGGGCGGGCAGTGGAAGGACATGGCCGACAGACCCGCTCGGGCTAGGACACGGGGTGGGCAGGCTGGGGAGTGAGCAGGGGGATGGCGGACCGCAGGGGAGGGGAGGAGAAGGGTGGGTGGGGTGGTAAGCGGGGGGGTGTGTGATGGGGGGGGGATGGCGGATCCCCTGGCGGCGGACCCGCAGGGAGTGGTGAACAGGGGGTGATGAGTGGGGGGGGGCAGCGTGGGGCTAGTGATGAGGATGGTGGATCGAGCCGCTGAGGGAGAAGGGTGGTGAGTGGAGGATGGTGGACAGGCGGGGGGACAGGCTGGAGAGCGGGGGTGGAGTGTGGACCCACTTGGGGGGGCAGGCTGGAGAGTGGGGGGGTGATGGAGAACAGGGGGGATGGTGGACACACTGATGGGGGTGGCGGTGGTGGTGAGGGGGATGGTGGGCCCACTGGGGAGGCAGGTAGGGTGGTGGTGGGGGGAGTGACAAGAGAAAAGGCAGCCCTGTGTGGGGGAGCAGGTTGACGAGTGGGGGATGATGAGGATGTGGAGGGGGGGTAGGGTAGCGAGTGGGCTGATGGGGAGGTTGGCAGATGTTCTGCAAGGGCAGACGGGATGGTGAGTGGGGGTTATGGGGAGGTGCTTGAGGATGGCAGATCCACTTGGGCACATGCAGCGTGGTGGTGATGAGTACAAAGCGGGTAGCTGACCCACTGGGGTAGGCTGGTGAGTGTGGAGGTGATGAGGAGGATGACAGACCCACTAAGGGCAGGCAGGTGGCCTGGAGTGGGTGGAGAGGTGACAGAGGATGGCAGGAGACCCATTCAGGTAGACTGCTAGTACTTTTGAGTGCTGGAGGGCTTACAGGGTGGGGATGAGAATCTTGAAAGCCTCGAGGCACTAATAAACACAGAAGTGGTGCTAGTCCATTGGGGGCCCTAAGCAGGAATATCTCCCCCCCCCCCCGCAACACACAATGAAAAGTGAATAGGGGGTCCCATTGACCTGTTCAGGGCCCTAAGAAATTGCTTAGTCTGTTTATGCCTAGTAATGAAACATGAGTTTTCATTCTGTCTTTCCTCTGCAGCCTGAAGCAATGGGGTTGTGATGGTTTGCTACCCCCGCTTAGCAAAATATAACCCAATATTTACAGTCACCTTTCCTCATTATGTTGCTGCAGCCAGGAGTCTGAATCCAAGCACCATGAGGGGAGCTGGATATACAGCCCTGTACCTGGGGGTCTGGGATATGTGTGGTTGTGGGTACAGGGCATGTAGTCCTCTGCTGATTGCCCAGTGAAGTGGGGGCTTTGTCATCTGGTCATTAGAAGGTGGGACTTATGCTGAAATGGCTGTGTGGTCATTGACAGTCTCTACAACATATTTTTTATTCTTGTACTGATGAAGGATTGTACATCAAGGATATATCTCATTCCAGTGGTGAATTTCTTAATCCTTCCTGCTGCTGACAGAATTGGCTTCAGTCAGGTTTTGCTGTTGATAAATTATTAGAGTAGCAGCTTCAACAATGGTTTTAGAGAACTAGTCAGTCACAAAATATAGAACACGACAGAACACTTGTCCCGGTGTATATAATCTAGTATAGGCAGGGTAAAACATCATGCATCAGTTCAGACACATGATGGTGTTGAGGTGTCACTAATAGTCTAAATCAGTTTAAAAGCTGGCTTTGTTTTCCTGTGAATTTTTTCCCCCTGTAAAAATAAACTGAAAGTGTGACTGCCTGCTGTTAATAGATTGTGTTCTCTCTTTAAATTGTATGCGTGCCATTGAAATAGACTGGTGTATGATTCCTGTCCCTCTTGGACCATCATGAAAATGAGGAAGGCCATCTTGTGTGACTGAAACTGTGTGCAAAATAAGCAGTTCTTTGCTATTGATCTTAATACAGGCTGGTTATCTGGCACATTATCTGTTACATAGGGCAAACAATTCCCTCCCCCTTCTCCTGATTTTCTTTTTATGAGCAATCAGGCAGGTTTGTATTTTTGAGCATGTTGTTCTCATCAGACTCACTTCTGTGATGACTTAGTCTATTTTGAAGCAAGTACCAACTTGTTTTGTGTCACTTAATCATATTCAAAGATACAGTCCAAAAAAGTAAAGAAACATAGGGTTATAAACAAGGACTCAGACTCAAATACTGAGAAAAGAAAAATAAACAAAAAAAATGAAACACCCCTTTCCCCCAGCAATAGGGTAGTCATTTTGGATATTACTAAATACAGTACTATTCTAAGAAGTAATCTTCTACCCTTGAGTAATAGACATAGGCTTAAAATTAAGGAAATATTTGGCCCCTGACTAGTTTGTAGTCTGGTATAAAAACTTTTGGGTACTTTAAAATTGCTGGGATATTCCGCTGAAGAGTCTGGCAGCTGCTCATGGACTCTAGCTACTTCAGTCTTACTACCTATACCAGTCTAAAATGTGAGTCCAAGGAAAACTCAGGAAAAATGTTATAAGCATGAGTATAATCAAATCTGTTACCATCTCTTGAGTACCCTAGTCTGTAAAGATGTAAAAATGTCTAGAGTATTTCTAGTAACAAAATACGTAATCTTAAATACTATCAATCTTTATGTATCAAAATAATTATTCTCTCATATTCTCATTTAAATAAAATCCACCCCAAACAACTTTAATATTTGGCCAGGCTTATGTGTGTATGCATTAAAGCAGGGGTCGGCAACCTTTCAGAAGTGGTGTGCCGAGTCTTCAATTATTCACTCTGATTTAAGCATTTGTGTGCCAGTAATACATTTTATCGTTTTTAGAAGATCTTACTATAAGTCTACAATATATAACTAACCTATTATTGTATGTAAAGTAAATAAGGTTTTTAAAATGTTTAAGAAGCTTCATTTAAAATTAAATTAAAATGCAGAGCCCCCCAGACCGATGGCCAGGACCAGGGCAGTGTGAGTGCCACTGAAAATCAGCTCGTGTGCCACCTTTGGCACTCGTGCCATAGGTTGCCTACCCCTGCATTAAAGTGTGTCCCTCTTGCCATTTTAATTTGCATGCTTCAGCTCACTTGAGATGGGTTCTAATGTTGTTCTAGCATCATTTATTTATTACAGGAGCTTTATTTATAGTTTAGGATCTGACCATTTTAATTTACAAACCACATTATAACTAGCTTATAACTACCACTTATAAAATGTCTGCTGACAAAAGCTGGTCTACAGGATAGTTTATTAATTGAATAAATGTTCATAAATCTAATTTTAACTTGATATAGTTATAATTTTCTACAGATGGGTAGAAAGCTATTACTCTGCATGTGAGTAGTAAAATAACAAACTTGCACACACTAGTCTTTGAGATTGACATTCTTGGGGCCTAAAGGCTTTTAATCATCTGTATGCTGTCCGTTGCAGGGATTACTGTGGTCTTGTGGAACCCATTTACTTCAGGGAGGCCTTGTGAGGGTGCAGCAGTCTGTTTGCACGCTGACAATTGCAGGATTGGATTCTTACTGACTGAAAATTTAAAGGAATGCTGTAAATCTGAACTCTACTCAGTTTAAAATAATGAGTAAGTGAAAAGTAATTTGATGCTACATCTGCCCCTTTGCCTTCTTGCCAATTTTTGTTGTGGTTACAGCCGCATTCCTTATTTTTAAATGGTTTTTTTCTTTCCTGTCTCTTGCTGTGTAAAAGACCTAGTGAAACTGATCATACACAAAGTACTTTGAAATGTGTAAAGTAAATCTGAAAAAAAGAAGTGTATTTCTGTAACTAGCTATTTCTTTTAGTAATAATAAATTTACAAAAAACACTGCACTTGTCTGAATTTTTTTTAAAGTTGATAGTTTGCTTTGTTCCATGGCCATTATAATGGTCTGTTTTCCCTAATGACGTGAATGATCAGATTATGTGTCAGTGTTTTATCAGTTAGTAAACAGTAGAGCTATAATCTACGTGCATTGAAATGTTTCATAATTGTATAAGTTGTCAAAATGTTACAGGTAGAATATGTATTGCTCCTTTTTTTTTTTTTTTAAGATGCTTCAGTTTCATTCTGTTTAAACAATACATGTGTATGGTTTGTACTGAATCTCAGGTGGGTGGTAAGCCATGCAAAATATTAATGTGTATGTATCTGAGGCCTTCCATTTGAAGAGCTCAAATTAATTTGCCAACACTACTGAATGTAAGCCTCTTGACATCCCTAGAGATAGGTAAGTATTCTCTCCGTTTTATGGATGAAGGAAATTGAGACAGTGTCTCAGGTCAAAATCACACAAGTCCTGTGGGAGGGCTTTTATTAGAATTCTGCTCTCAAATACCGAGTTCCTTTACAAGTAAACAATGATTTCTCTATTTCATATATACCTCTACCTCGATATAACGCGGTCCTCGGGAGCCAAAAAAATCTTACCGCGTATAGGTGAAACCGTGTTATATCGAACTTGCTTTGATCCACTGGAGTGCGCAGCCCTGCCCGCCCTGCAGCACTGCTTTACCACTTTATATCCGAATTTGTGTTATATCAGTCGCGTTATATCAAGGAATTTAAAGGAACACAGCCATATGTTAGAAACTCTTTCCTACCATTGTTGAAAGTTATACTTGGGATTACTTTAAGTGAAAGACTGGGTCCCAGGCATGGCCAGCAATATGTCTCTTACTCTGTGCATTTGACAGCCCTCTTGAGTATATTCATTTTTTTTAACTGCATTCAGTTTCTGTTGCTGTGTGCAAAAACATACACACAACAGGGAAAGAAACATGAAAAGCCCAAATCAGCAGAGACACTCAGGTCAAGTGTAGTACTTGATATCAAAATGAATTGATTTTAAACAGTGAATTATGTAACTTGGTATGTAGACTTGGTAAAGGAAGTCTATTACAATTTTAAAAATTAAAATTGGCTCCTTAATTTTTTTTTTTTAAGAATGTCTAAAAATGTATATCCATTAGCAGGAAACAAAACTTGTTACTGGTCCTGGACCAGTAAATTTGTGGAGATGAGAGGTGGAGCTTCAAAACAGCTGTATTGTGTATGAAAGTGTTCCTAAAACTGTCAGGGCATGAGGTATTAAGAGTAAATGTCTTTTTGATATTTCTTCAGGATTGAATATATAGCAAGTTTTGAACCAATAGAACATTTAAATTCCTGACTAATCTCCTAGATAGTGGAGAAAACAACTTAACTGGATTGGCTTTATTACAATGAATGTGTCCCAGTCGTTTGACTTCACAAGAAGGCTGACATTATGCCCTAATTTGAGGGATATCTGCTTGTGTTTACACAGGCTTTCTCTAATCGTAGCTGTTTCCTTGTTTGTGGACTTAAAGCGTTATTGAATCTGTATATAGAATCTTTAGATTACTCTGGCACTATATACTGGATTCTTAACTGTCCATGGTATGTCTGCAGCATGAAAATCTTACTGGGTGATCAAAACATACTTTGTTTTAATATGTTGTAAATATGTTTTGACTTGTTCTAGAATAAATTGTTAGCAGTTCTTGTTTACATCTTACCTAGGATTTCCCGGCATGTATCACCATGCAGATTACAAATATGGATTTATTCACTCTTACTACAATGATATATCTTAGTAGAAACTGAGGAACTCCTTGGTACTAACTGATCAGTTAAAAACGTGAGATGACAAGAGACTCTTAACCAGGTGCTCTTCTTCAAGGGGGGGAGAAAGCAATAAAGAGCTCTTTAAGCTAAGAGGAATTGTGTGACCAAAAATTTTGAAGGATAAAACACACACGCCACCTGCAATCATAATGTTTTGGACTGTGATCTCTCAAACTGAACAAGATTGATTGTAGTTACTTCTTGGATCGGACACTTGTGAGGGGAGAAACGGGTGTCCAAAAAGGGTTTTGACTTTAGGTGATATTTTTCCTGCTGTTAGTACTGAGCCAGTATTTTCAGGATAAATATAAAATGTCTTACATTTCACTCAGAAAACATTCAGTCTAACACAGCTTCTAACTGGTGTCACCAAAGACCCCATGACTTTTTTCAAGAGCAGAGGTGTTTTTAGAACTACCCTGTAATTGAATCTATAGGCGCAAACGTGAATTAACAAAAAAGGGCTGTTTCCTAGGAAACAAACTACCGTATATACTCATTCATAAGCCAGATTTTTTTAGTAAAAAAGGGAGGCACCGGAGGCGGGGGTTGGCTTATGAATGGGTATAGAGAGGGAGAGGTGGGACACAGTGCCTGCCCCCAACAGAGGGATTAAGGAGAGGCAGCACAGCCAGCAGAGACAGAAGGGAAGAGGTGACTGCCCGGCCCAGCCTGCTGGAACATACTGTGGCTGCGCCGCCCGGTCTGGCCCGCCAGAGCAGCTCCAGCCAGGTCAGAGACATCCTCCGCTGGCCCTCCCCAGATAAGGTGGGAAGGGATGGGATGGGGAGAGTGTGGGGGTCCCGGGCTAGGGGTGGGGTTATGTGGAGGGTGGTCACAGGGGTTACTCCCCTGACTCCCAGCTTCTCTCCCCCCCCCCCCAAAATTTCCCCACCAGTTGCTGGCGTGCCGGGACACTCATTGCTTTGACCATGTCACTCATTTGCATTCCTCCACTGGCTCCCCTTTCTCTGTCACATCAAATATAAGGTACTTGTCTTCACTTTCAAGGCCCTTCATGGCCTACTCCCACCTTACCTATCATCTCTTGTTGAAATCTTGATAGTAAATTTCCATCTCTGGCCAATAATGCCAGCTTTCATTGCCCCCTTGTGAAATTTTCACAGGCACCTTCATGGTTTCTTCCATGCTGCCCTTCAGCCTTAGGAGGAGCTTAGGTGTTTAGTCCCAGGTGACAGGAGTACCTGACCTACATCCCAGAACACCTTTCAGGAAGAAGAGAGATTAGTATCTTCCAAGTCTTATTGTTTCTTCCTAACGGCCCATCAAAGCTGGTGGCCTGTTGTCTAGTGGGTGTCTCCCAAATACACACAGTTGTTGTTGTCACATAGTCAATATTCCTAACTTTAGATACAAAAATGATACATGCATACAAATTGGATAATCACATTCAGTAAATTATAACCTTTCCAATGATACCTTACAAGACCCATCTTGCATAAAATATATCTTTGTTAGGCCATATTCATATCATGGAAGCGAAGTCTTGTAACCTTTCATCCTGAAAGGTGAAAGTTAGAAGTCTGAAAATAGAGGTTGGTAACAGACAGTTATGCAGACTTACCTTGTTGGCAACAATGATTATCAGCAAAACCCAGAGGATTCAGTTGTTAATACTGTGCCCCCCTTCACTCCTTTCTCCAGATGAATCCTCTGTTCACTGCCACAGTGCAGGAAGTGCTGTGTGCCAATGACACTGAGCGGTAGTCTACACTAATGCATTACATCGGTGCAACTGCGTTGCGTCTGGTGAAGACACGCTATGTCAATGGGAGAGCACTTTATTGTTGGCATAAAATTGCTTACTTTCTTATTTTGCCTATATGAAATTTTAGTTTGCACTAACTTTGTTAGTGCTTTTTATGTAGCCTGTTGTAAAACTAGGCAAATATCTAGATGAGTTGATATACCCCCTGGAAGACCTCAGAGTACCCCCAGGGATACATGTATTCCTGGTTGAGAACCACTGGTGTAGACAAGCCCTAAGTGTGGACATGCCAGCTTGTGAGGAGATGGAACATAATTATGGGATACTGAGTCAGTGGCATAATCCTACACTTTGGAATTGACCCTGACAATGGGAATCTTGGTACGTTTGAATATGAAAATTAATATTCTACTAGTACTGCCTCTCTTTCAAGACTTTATAACGTATCTCCCAGGAGCATAAAAATGCTAGTGCCAAATGGATTAAAACTGCATTAAAATTGTAGAGCTAATGATGTATGCCAAACTTCACTGCTATCACTTAGTATCTCATATCCCCTTCATCTCTGGGGTGAAGGTATAATAGTCTCACTGTCTTTATAGTTCCTAGTATACTTCTGATGCTATGTTTAGTGTTTTAATTCTTGCAGCATTGGACCTTTCTGCATTCACAGTATACTCTTCTAGAGTTTGATTTGGATATACAAAAATGCATTTCCCAAATATGATGAAATTATTTCCTCAGAGCTAAAGAATAATGTGCCGTACATGCTTGGTTCAGGGTGTGACACCTATAAGTTAATCATGAACTTGAGATGAATGACTCATGCTTGATGCAAGTTTAAAGGAGAAGCTGTCTTGCCACTGCATAGCAGGACAGTACGGGAATTTTTAAACCAAGTTAACTTACTATATGTTTAAAGGCTATACTTGGTGACTAAGTTCCATGCACACTTTTGGTTCTGTTTAAAAAAATAAATAAATCTGTGAATTACATCTCATATCAACTTTTTGAAAGGCAAAATAATTCTAGCATATCAACATATCTTGTTTTTGATGCATTACAAATATGCTGTTATGTATAAAACCTACATCTTCGCATGCAGAGTGCAACTTTCAAACTTGTGTTCAAAATATTTTAAATGTATTCTTCAAGAATTCTTTTACAGTGACACATTGGTTCTCTCTTCCCATCCCTTCCTTTTTTTACTTTCCCTTCCTCAAAGGGACCATACCTGTGTCTGAACTGCACTTTAGCTAGACAAGTTCTCCTTTTCCTGTCTCCATTTTCATCACTTTCCTCTTCCCCAAGAACACAGCATGTGCCAGACAGTGCTACCAGGAAATGTAAAAGGCTGAAAATGATAAAGATTTAATCAGCTTCACCTTGCTGCTCCTATTATGTTACTGTGCAAACAGTATGCACAAGAGCAGTGCTATAGATAGGATTATCTCTAGAGAATTCCGACATATAGAGGGAGCTGGAAAATGCAGGATACCCAGGACTTTCTGCCAAATTCAGGCACCCAGACTGAAAAATAAAAATAAATGTACTTGAAACAAAAATTTGTTCATTGTTTAAAAAACTGCTCATTATCAGTGTGCAATCTGACATCTAATACAAATACAAATTAACATGTATCAAGTACAGGAATGATTTTTGAATATTGATTCTTCACAAGCGTAGATTAATGAAAATAGCATGCTATATTAGTATATTATGGCTATTAATTCCTGTAGTAGCTGCTGTAATTAACGATTAAATTAAAAACTAGATGTGCTTGTGCTGGGTGGGGGAGGGAACAAAATGAAAAGTCAGAGCTCTGTTAATTTGGAAGTTCATTACTGTCTAGGTTGTCTGGACTGCTGTTGTGGCGGGTGGGGGGAAACAAAGATTGGCTCCTATTGAGAGAGCCCTGAAGTCAGTGGTCAGACGAAGAACTGACTACAGGTCTGTCTCATCTTACGCTGGGGTTACGTTCCGCAGTCAGCACGTAAAGTGAAAATCGTGTATAGTCAAAATTTCATTGAGTGTAATGGCGGGCAGAATCACCCACACTACAGAAACAGTATTTAAATTATTTTTCTCTGTTTTTTTTCTTGTTTTTGCCGACTGCGTAAAGCTGAAATCGCGCATGTTAAATGCGCCTAAGATGCGACAGACTTGTATAGTAGTCTCCTAACTGATCTTAACTGCTACTACAGAGGTCAGATAACTGTCTCTCCCAGGTCATCCAAGGCTGCTCAATGTGCAGCTGTGCTTAAAAGAGCAAATACGATGTTAGGATATAGAAGTAAAGGGATAGAGAATAATATTAAAAGTATAATGCCTGTTTAGACTTGGGAAGCCAGTCAATTGACTGCCTATTTGACCTTGGTCAAATATTTTCAGATATTGCAGCAAGAGTGTCTGGGGCCTGATTTAGGCCACAGCCTACCTTTTTGGTTGCATCATGGTGTCATCTGTTAGCACTCCTACTTAAATGTTTTGATCACTCCCTTTTTACTATATGATATTGCCACCTATTGGGACAAAGGTGAACTAATTGAAAGTTGAGCATCTTGATTGGCTAGAATCTTCTTGAATAAACATTGTATGTATATCTTTATTTGTATACCAGGCCATCAATGTATGTGACAGTTTTACAAAGCATATTAATCAAGTTAAAAGACCTGGTCTGTGCCCCAAAGAGTTTACACTCTAAACTGACTAGACAAACGTACAGAAAGTAACTCAGGGAGTAGGGGTGGGGGAGGAAAGTTCAATCATTCTCCTTCACCAACACAAAGGGAAAAGATGCAAAGCCAATAAGCTGCTTCCAGAGTTGGCCTGATGCCTACTTAGCATAAGTGGTATTTAAAAAAATATTTTTTCTTATGTAGTTGCTGTTTATTTTATATCTGTTTCATTTCATTTTTATTTTGTAACAGTTCAGTCTTGAATAACATTCTCACTTTAATGCTAACCGAACAATGCACAAAAAAAAGTTGGTAGCAATAATTTTTATTTTTAGAACTTCATTTCACTGTTTCACATTTTTCTGAGTTAAAACAACTCAGTTAAGTAACTTGTTTTTTATAATCAGGCATAAGTGTCTATGTAAGGATAAGTTTTTGGGAGGCCATAAAGTCTTGCTATTTTTTGTTACTGTTGTAATAAATTAGTATTTTAAAATATTTCATAATATGACAGGTCAGTTGAACTATTATTTTTGGTCTGGTCAAATGCCCAACTCTGTGTTTTCTTATATAATCACTTACATCTCCGATTACATCTCGAAGCAATAAAGAAGCCACTACAGAGTCTGAAATATCTGTTCCATGGGCTAGGTGAGGCCTGCAGTGGTCTGGAAGTGAGCAGCTTTTTGCACCAAGCCAATATCTTCAGCTTCCTTCATTGTGGACTCAAACATCCAGTGTCCTAGATTGCGTATGGAAAATACTGCTCTTAACTTTAAGAAAGATAACTATTACTTTATCCCAGGGGTCGGCAACCTCTGACATGCGGCTTGCCAGGGTAAGCACCCTGGCGGGCTGGGCCAGTTTGTTTATCTGCTGCATCAGCAGGTTCGACTGACCGTGGCTCCCACTGGCCGCAGTTCGCCGTCCCAGGTCAGGGGAGGTGGCGGGAAGCCGTGGCCAACACCTCCCTCACCTGCGCCGCTTCCCGCCATGTGCCAGAGGTTGCCGACCCCTGTTCTATCCTAAGGCTACTCTGGCTGCCCACTTTCATAGGATTTGGTTCAAAATAGTGTGTGAACTACCTCATACACGCTGTTTTTCTGTAATTGCCTCTCTTCTCCATGTCCAGCTTAAAAAAAAAAAAATCCCTTCCCTTTTTCTTGCCACCCTTGACTCTTCCTATGTAGATTCTGCTATCAAGCGCATCCTTCCTTTAGCTGTCTGAGTTGCTCTCTTTCTGACTCACTTATTTGTAAAAAGCTAATTTTCCTATGCTGTTTTCTTTTCCTTTCTCCATCTTATGATTGCTTTAATTTATTCATCATTTTACCTTATTGCTGTCAGTTACTTAAACCACGTGCTGTCTTTTATCATTATACAGTTTGTATGTAGGATTCCTTGCAAAATAAAGTTGTCTACAACTCAGAATTTTGATTTTTATATGTATTTGTGATGCAGTCTGTGTTCTTATATGGCTTTGCTATTTGAATTTTTTTAGTGGTAGAAACTGTTTGGGAATACAAAGTGAGCACACAAGATTCTTTACTAGTCTTGCTACCTGAATTGGTGCAGATGCATATTTGAAACCTAGTCTCTTCCTTGAGAAATGTAATTGTCTTCCTATTCCAAGCAAATTTATATATAAGATGGTAAATACCTCTTGATGTAATTTATATTAATTTCATTAAGGAGTAAATTAACAAAGTATTTCTGAGCCTTTTGTGTTCAGAGGATGTTAGGACTGGTCAGGGATGGGGAAGATGCATGTAAAATTTCTGTTCTATTTCTTGCCATAAAGGGTTTGATGTGTACTACACTTTGGTCGTGACTCCTGAAGGGATTCTTTCAGCCTCTTGCTTTATGCCTTATTATTACTGCTAGGACTTTGGCCCGCCAAATCCCCCGACCCCCCACTATTTTTGTTGGGAGAGAGTGCTTCCTTGAAATGAAGCCATTAGTATGTATCTGCACCTTTGAAAGCTTGTAACATTTAAAGGGGGCTGGCATACTTTTGTAAGATGAAGATAGGGAACTGTACAGACCTAAGGGTTGTCTTTTGTGTTGGGATGGCTTGGTAAGATGTATGTATGAAGGGAGTGTGGCCAGATGCTTCTCTGGCAGTGGGGTGTGCTCAGTAAGAGCTCTGGAAATTAAACTGGCATCCTTAAAGAATTGTTGCTTAATTGGGCCTCCTGTGAATTTTCTGCTGCTCAGACCCGGGTTCTGCCACAAATGGTAATTATGATATACTCTCATAAACTCATAGACTCAGGTCAGAAGGGACCACTATGATCATCTAGTCTGACCTCCTGCACAACGCAGGCCACAGAATCTCACCCATCCACTTCTACAACAAACCCCAACCTATGTCTGAGTCACTGAAGTCCTCAAATTGTGGTTTGAAGACCTCAAGCTGCAGAGAATCCTCCAGCAAGTGATTCATGCCCCACGCTGCAGAGGAAGGCGAAAAACCTCCAAGGCCTCTGCCAATCTGCCCTGGAGGAAAATTCCTTCCCGACCCCAAATATGGCGATCAGTTAAACCCAGAGCATGTGGGCAAGACTCACCCGCAGCACCCAGGAAAGAATTCTCTGCAGTAACTCAGATTCCATCCCATCACAGACCACTGGGCATACTTACCTGCTGATAATCAAAGATCAATTGCCAAAATTAGGCTATCCCATCATACCATCCCTTCCATAAACTTATCAAGCTTAGTCTTAAAGCCAGATATGTCTTTTGCCCCCCCTACTCCCCTTGGAAGGCTGTTCCAGAACTTCACTCCTCTAATGATTAGAAACCTTCGTCTGATTTCAAGTCTAAACTTCCTAGTGTCCAGTTTATACCCATTTGTTCTTGTGTCCACGTTGGTACTAAGCTTAAATAATTCCTCTCCCTCCCTGATATTAATCCCTTTGATATATTTATAAAGAACAATCATATCCCCTCTCAACCTTCTTTTGGTTAGGCTAAACAAGCCAAGCTCTTAAAGTCTCTTTTTTCATAAGACAGGTTTTCCATTCCTCGGATCATCCTAGTAGCCCGTCTCTGAACCTGTTCCAGTTTGAATTCATCCTTCTTAAACATGGGAGACCAGAACTGCACACAGTATTCCAGATAAGGTCTCACCAGTGCCTTATATAACAGTACTAACACCTCCTTATCTTTGCTGGAAATACCTCGCCTGATGCATCCTAAAACTGCATTAGCCTTTTTAACGGCCATATCACATTGGCGGCTCATAGTCATCCTGTGATCAACCAATACTCCGAGGTCCTTCTTCTCCTCTGTTACTCTCTGTAAGCTCAGTTTGAGTTGTGTTGTATCTTGCCAACTTGGAGGGAACCTTTATTGCCACAATAGATTGCATTCCTTTGTTTCAGTGCAAGCTGCAAAGCTTCATTTCATTACTGTGTACAAAGGATATTAACTGTAACTAGTGGGGAAAAACGAACAGTGATGCATGATCAGGAAAAAGTTCATAATTTTTTCTGGAGAATTAGTTGCTTTGAGATTTGAATATGGGTTTTAGTAACAAGGAAACTTAAAATCTTATTGGTGGATTTAATATGTTCCTGCTGCTGCAAATTAAAGAAATCCCTGTTCACTCTCACCCATTATGAGTTTGTATGTAATAAGATTATTTTAAATATATGCTTTTCATCTAAAGGCTTCACATCTCAAATACTGAAGGAAAATTCCACAAGTAACAATCCTAGTTGGGTTATAAAAGAGTTGCACTTAGTTAATACTGTCACTTGCTTAAATACAGACTGTGAGTACGTGTACCTGCTTGTGTTCTGTGCTTCTATAGAGAGCTTGCTCAGCTGCACCCAAGAAAATGGAAATGGTTGTATTTCTATTTTACCATGTTAGTTGGCTTGTTTCTCTTCTCTCCCTGCTTACCCCGAAATTAAAAAGGGCTGTAGTTAGCAATGAAATAAGCAGAAGTCAATGTTCCTTCTCTAGGGGCTCTTGTCAGCACTCCTTAGTCAAGGGAAACTTCCACTGACTTAAGTGCTTTTGGAAATAGCTTTTTCTTAATCTGAACTATTTGCATTGTGCTAATAAAAAGAACAGGAGTACTTGTGGCACCTTTGAGACTAACAAATTTAGCTTTCGTGAGCTACAGCTCATGCTGAAATAAATTTGTTAGTCTCAAAGGTGCCACAAGTACTCCTGTTCTTTTTGCGGATACAGACTAACATGGCTGCTACTCTGAAACCTGTCATTGTGCTAATAGTTTGCTAGGTACATTACAGAATGAAGAAAGGGCCCCACTGGAAATAGTTTTAGTCTAAATAGTGTACAGATGAGGGAAGATTGGAGGCAACAAAGAAGCGGACAAATAGTGGGGTTAAATATGCATATTACTTCCACAACTTCTTTTTTACACTATTAGAGTTTCTGCAGTTGTGGCTTTCATTAGCTAACCCATCTCACTCAGGATGAAGAGGGGCAGCTAGGTTTGTAGTCTTTGGAGGAAATGCCTTT
The DNA here is from genome assembly GCF_020497125.1 of Mauremys mutica. Taxonomy (NCBI): domain Eukaryota; kingdom Metazoa; phylum Chordata; order Testudines; family Geoemydidae; genus Mauremys; species Mauremys mutica. The sequence continues at coordinate 112,902,315 of NC_059078.1, read as the reverse complement.
TTCAATAGAAAGTCAAGAAGGAGAAGGCAAAATTGTAGCTAACCAGGTCAAGGATACTTTTAAAAATATCTCTAGGACATAAGAACACTTGGGTGATAACAGGCCCCAGTTTTAAGCTCAATGAAAAGTTTGTTTTTTTTAACAAAACCTGGGACTAAAAATATTTGCCTCTTTAAAATTTTTTTTAAAAAAAACGCACATGATGGAAAGCTTTTAAAGCCAGTGTTTTGTCGGTAGTGCCTGGAACCCAAGCATTGGATTATTGTGTGACTACTGCAAAGTCAAATTAACTAGAGACAAGTGACTGTGGCTGACTGACCTACTTTTGTTACTAAGCTAAGAAATGCAAAACTAAATAGTATAAAGAATGGAAAGTGAAGTTAAAAATAACTGGAAGGAATCCTAGTCTCCGCATTTATTATCACAACTTGAACATTTTTTATTTTAAACGTAAGCAATTTTTCTGTTGTAGTTTGATGCAAGTGACTGAAAAATACTACTCCTGCATGATGGGAATTACAGGTATTCATATATTATTTTGGATACTTTAAAAAAATGTCAGTTATGCTTGTGAAGCATTCTCATTGTACATCTGCTTTAAAGTGGTCTTTAATTACATGATCACATACTGTTTTTTTTTCTGGAACTACAGCTGAACCAGGATGAATTAGACGTATTGCCCTTTTTATTTCCTATGAAAGAATAAAATGTTTTGGGTTGGTGTATGTATTACTTTTCAAAGCTCAGATTCTTTTGAGCCTGCTCTTTTACAAAGTGATTCCTATTTTTATTACAGTACCCTCAAAATGTTTTCAACATTGGCACAATTTGAATTTGTGTATATACTCCATTTCCATCTTTTAAAAAAACCAAACTCTACTTTGGGCAGAGAGAGAGCTTGCAAAATGAATCTTGTAGAAAGTAAAGAGCCCATGAAAGAGGTTAGTAGTTCACAACCTCAGTGGTATCTATTGCTGCTGCTAAGTAAAGTTAGATTAGGTTTATAGTTAAAATAACTTTTAATGGTGTCCAGACTGAAGCAAGCAGGGGCAAAAGAGCAACACGTATATAGGTTACAAAACCTGCACTTAAGATCCAGTTTAAAAGTAGCATATTACATTTGCTGCAGGCATTCATTTTATTCTTTCATAGGAAATAAAAAGGGCAATACGTCTAATTCATCCTGGTTCAGCTGTAGTTCTCAGTCATGCATAACATCTTTAAAGAAGGAGCTGAAACGGACTGAAACTGAAAAGTAGACTCTTCCTTTTGTGGGTTTTCAAGGGAAATAGCAGGTTCAAATGACCTTAATAGTCAATTAGATCTTGTTGTTTTATCTAAGCAAACTAACTTTTTGTGAAACAGCTTATTGATGAAATTTTTGGAAAAAAATTATCTACAGTAATTGCCATTTCTTTAACTGGAATGTTAACAGTAAATATGACATCAGCTGAGTTAAATTCTATTTTTCATTAATATTTTCTATAAGTTATTGGTAATTTCTTCTTTACAGAGTTCTATTTTTATTATAGACTCCAAAGAATCATAGAAATGTAGGACTGGCTTCAAGAAGTCCTAGTCCAGCCCACTGTACTGTGGCAGGACCAAGTAAACTTGGACATATACCTATTAGAGATGGTCTAATCTGGCTTTAAAAATCTCCAGTGATGGGGATTTCAGTCTCCCTTGGAAGCCTTTTCAGAGCTTAACTATCCTATTATTTAAATCTTTTCCCCCCTAATATCTAACCTAAATCTTCTTTGCTGCAGATTGAGCTTATTTCTTCTTGTTTTATCTTCAGTGGACATGGAGAACAATAGATCACAATCCTCTTTATAACAGTCCTTAACATCTTTGAAGACTCTCTTCTTGTCGTCTTCCCCCCTCAGGCATTTTCTCTGAAGACTAAATATGCCTAGTTTTTTAACCTTTCCTCATAGGTCAGGTTTCCTAAACCTTTTATCATTTTTTTTTTGTTCTCCTCTGGACTTGTTATACCAATATAATAAAAACCAGCAGGATCTTATTAAGAGGGATAAGGCAAAGATGCCACATTTATTGTAAATATAATAGTAAAGCAAAAGATAAAAGCAAATAACGTTGTTTTACTACTTATTTCTATCACTACTTATTTCTTACACACACACTCCATTCATTCATTCATTCATTCAGGTTCTGTATAGGTGTTATAGTTACCAGCCTAGACGTTGCTCATGCCAAGTTACTAGCCAGGTATCTTGGTCATGAGGATGGAGCCGAGTCTGTGTCAGATGCACTTGATGCTCCTGGAGGCTGGCAGCAGAACCATAGACTCAAAGTCCTTAGTCTTCAGAGTCCAGTTTTATAGGAATTTATTCCTATGTCAGTCCATGAGAGTTGCTTCATTCTGCTATTGCTAAATCAATCAGCAGGTGGCTGGCTCCATGTTGTCAGATGTTTGTTTTTCCTTCCTTTGAGGTGGTGGGGTGGATTCCTGTTTGCCCTCCGGGGCTCATCTGGTTGATCCCACTTGACACCTTCTTTGGCCGACACTGAATTCTTCAGGCTGATAACTCCCTAACCATTCATTCATTATTTAAACTAGGCACTCATTCACATACATTCTCTATCTTAATCACATCTATTTCACTGTCTCTTTACCTTTTGGGGTGTTACCAATTTATGTGAGACTCCCTGTCTTTTAACAATAAAAAATAAAGTGAGATGAAAACTTACAGAGGGTGGGGGTCTCTATCTATATACTATAACAGCTACTGTTTTGGCTTACTTAGAGTTAATTAATGTTTAACAAGTTTTATACAAAGTATTTCTTTGAGCAGGCTTCACACAGACACAGCTGGTGGCTTGCAGGTTAGAGGCTAAATCTTGGGAATCACATTTACTTCTAATATAAACCTTCAGTTATAAAGTATCCATTAACAATAAATCATTTCTAACAATAAATCATTTTTCATATAAACCATGTCTTATATAAACCTTCTTTAATATCCCTACAGACGTTCTCCAATTTATCCCTATGTTTCCTAAAGTTTGGACCTAGAACTGGACACAATACTCCAGCTCAGGCTTTGCCAGCACTAAATCGAGTGGGACAGTTACCTCCTGTGTCTGTCTTAGAGCAATCCTGTTAAAATACCCCAGAATATTAACCTTTTTAGCTGCTGCATCACATTGATTCAATTTGTGACCCACTATAAACCCCCCTTCCCTGATCCTTTTCAGCAGCACTACTGCCTAGCCAGTTATTGCCCAGTTTGTAGTTGTGAATTTGATTTTTTTTCCTTTCTAAGTGAAGTACTTTGCACTTGTCTTTATTGAATTTCATCTTGTTGAATTCTGACCATTTATCCCATTTGTCAAGGGCATTTTGAATTCTGATCCTGTCCTCCAAATGCTTGCAATCCCTCCCAGCTTGCTGTTATCCATAGATTTTTATAAGCATACTCTCCTCTGTTGTTCAAGTCATCAATGAAAATATTGAGTAATACTGGACCCAGGACTGACCCCTGCAGATAAGTCCTCTCAGTTTGACAGCAAACCATTGAAAACTACTCTTTGAGTATGATCCTTCAATCAGTTGTTCACCCACCTTATAGTGATTTCATCGAGACCTCATTTTCCTAGTTTGCATATGAGACTGTCAAGTGGGACTGTGTCAAAAGCCTTATTAAAATAAGATATGTCACATCTACTGCTTCCCCCCCCATCCAGTAGGCCAGTGACTTAGTCAAAGACAGAAATTATGTTGTTTTGGCATGATCTGTTCTTGACAAATCCATGGTGACTATTCCTTATGACCCTATTATCCTCTAGGTACTTAGAAATTCATTACTTAATAATTTGTTTCAGTATCTTTCCAGGTATCGAAGTTAGGTTGACTGGTCTACAATTCCCAGGTCCTCTTTGTTCCCCTCTTTAAAGAGAAGTACTATGTTTGCCCTTTTCCAATCTTCTGGAACCTCTCCAGTCCCCCACGAGTTCTCAAAGATAATTACTAAGAGTTTCGAGATGGCTTCAGCTAGTTCTTCTTTGAGTGATGGTCCCTATTGCATTCCACTGAGGCTTATGCACCCCATGTGCCTGGAACGTTTCAAAGTAGTAATGTCCGTCAGTCTGCTCATGCACCCTTGCTCTGCCTCAGGGTTTCGCCCAAGGTGATAGAGTGGGACAGACCAACCATATCTTTGGTTCCTTCTCACTGATGCATAGTCCAAGTCACGGCTTTTGTCATCCTTTTGTCCTTGGTGATGCATTTTCTAAACTTTTCAGAAAAACTGTTTATTTTTGTGTATAGTCAGGATTCTTGCTGTTTTTGTAGTAGTTTTTCTTGTTTTTAGAAGTTTTGCAGGTTTAAAGGGTGGGGACTCAGCTTCAGCAGTTTCCTGCCAAACAATCCGCAACCTTCTCCCCAGTACCCAAGTCTGGGTACTGGATTATGTTGAAGAGGCCGGGATTCAAAGTCTGCGCTTCCTGCCATTGCTTGTTTTCCCTCAGCGATGAGCAACAGTGCTGTCTGTACTGTTTTGGGGGGAAACCCACACAATGTCCAGACGAAGTATCTGCCTCTCCTTCCCTGCTTGTACACGGGAAGGAAGAGTCTTCCATCGTAAGAAGCACCTCATTGAGGTTGCCATGGGGCCACAGTCGAATCCTGGCCAGGGAACTCTTCTCCCCCTCCCCCTCCCCCTGACAGTCCAAGAATGTGCCTCCTACTGCAGAGCCTCAGTCCGGCTCCACCGTTATCAGTGCTGTGGACCCTGGGCTGGGGCCTAGCCATGAGTCACGAAGCATGCATATAAGAATGGCAGTAAGTCTTCTTCCAGGTCCAAGAAAGACGCTGAGCCATTCACGAGTTCCAGCCATGGAGCAGTGCCATGTTCCAGGGTCTGTCCTGTATTGGCTCTGCTGGCATTCTGTGAATTATCCAGCGAGACAGATTGCCTTACCAGCCCTTGGCTATGCCATTGAGTTTGTGGAGCTACCTCCTGCACTGTATATTTTCTGTGCTTGTGCGCGCGTGTGCGCGCGCACACACACCCACCCACCCACCCACCCCCGATATAGGCTGGCTTAATATCAAATGCAGTTTACCTATTTTACTTGGTTACCTAATGTAATGGGAATAGCTAAAGCCAGGTTGGACCTGATTTTGAATTGTGGAATATTGCCTAGCCTCGCCTGTCAGACTTTAAAATTCCTTGTGCAAATTATTACTTCACAACTACCTGATGAGTTTGGTTCACTGTTTCCAGTACAGTATACAGTTTGTTAAATTTATGGTATTTGAAAACAAAATCCATTTGGCATTTTTAATGATAATTTAAAATTGAGGAAAACTGAGTGGGGAAAAGAGTAATTTAAGTATCAGTTTGACATTAAGTTGTCAGCTGCAAACGCCAAACTTAATGATTTGTAAACACTGTTTATTTTCTATTAAAAACTTTTTTTGCATTAATATTTATTATGTATCAGTATTATAGTATGTTCTTTTAGTTTTTAAAGTATATTCTTCTATTTTGGGAGTAATCCGCTCCTAGAGAGAAGCTTATTTAAAAGATATGGTAGAACTGATTGACATGTCTTTGTGGTAGCTGCTAAGGAAAGTATATGAGAATCTCTCAGTGAATCTACAAAAAGAACAGGAGTCCTTATGGCACCTTAGAGACTAACAAATTTATTTGAGCATAAGCTTTCATGGGCTACAGCCCACTTCATCAGATGCATAGAATGGAACATATAGTAAGAAAATATATATACATACAGAGAACATGAAAAGGTGGAAGTTGCCATACCAACTCGAAGAGGCTAATTAATTAAGATGAGCTATTATCAGCAGGAGAAAAAAAACTTCTGTAGTGATAATCAAGATGGTCCATTTCAGACAGTTGACGAGAAAGTGTGTGGATACTTAACATGGGGGAAATAGATTCAATTTGTGTAATGACCCAGCCGCTTCTAGTCTCTGTTCAAGCCCAAGTTAATGGTATCTATTTTGCAAATTAATTCCAGTTCAGCAGTTTCTCATTGGAGTCTGTTTTTGAAGCTTTTCTGTTGCAAAATTGCCACCTTTAAGTCTTACTGAGTGACCAGAGAGGTTGAAGTGTTCTCCTATTGGTTTTTGAATGTTATGATTCATGATGTCAGATATTTGTCCACGCAAAAGAATAAATGGACACAAATCTGACTGTTTTAACTGGGAACACAAAAGACTGTGACGTCTTGATGATTAAACTGTAGACCTCTGAAGTGGGGAAGAAACAATATTGGAATAAAAAACTTACTATAGAAAACAGAAATGCCAAACCTTATTTCCCCAAAGTGTTCTGGATGAATGATTCTCTTTTCAGTGTGTCATGTTCCCTGGATGATTTAGTACATATAGTATTATTGTGATCCATTATTATCAGATACATTTTGAAGCTGTAAGTGGAGACTTGAATAAAACATCTAACACACATTGCTTTGTTCTACCATGATGAGGATTTGTGGAGTTTTTCCTTGTCTATAAAACCCTGGGAATAATTTCACTTCTATGAGGTAGAAATGGTTTCAAAGGATGTTTTCTAAACTTCAAGAAAGTGTTAGTAAGCATGCATCTTGAGCGTCTCACTCGAGGTACAAACTAACCTTCATACTTATTACTGTACTGTGCTGGCTTGTGACAATGACACCTTTTGGAAGGAGCTGGCTCTGCATCATTCTAACGCTGATCATACAATTCAGGGTGATATGCCTACCCCCAAATGGTAATCTCATTATATTCTTTCTGCACCATGTCCCTATTGGATGAATTGGATTTTATTTCATAGTCTGTATCAAAGCATAGCTTGGATGTGTGTTGCGAGGGAGGGTGATAATTTTTGCTATTACATGATTGAGACTAAAGAGCACCAGTAACTGCCATGGCATTCCCCTCTCTTGGACACTTGGATGAGGCATCTTTCAAATGATAAATATGCTATAGTGAACAGGACTAGTTTTTACACTAAGCTTGTCTCATTAACTTGAGATGTACTGGGAATCCAAGAGGCTTGGATAGAAGTCACAAAACTGAGTTTCACTCAGAACAGTAATTACTAGTGCTGATTAAGCTGTCAAGGGTTAGTAATTTATGTCTTATAGAATACTTTCAGATTATGATGATGAAAACAACTCTTTACACAGTGCATCAGAAATTCCTAAAAAGTAAAGTGTTTTGTTTTTAGTGTCAGTGCGACTATTGTTACATTTCAGATTTTCTTATAAGCCTCAATTTTTCTTGCAGCCACGGATCTTCTTCTGGCTTGGAATCCCGTCTGTCTGGGTCTGGTGGAGGGAGTGATTGGGAAAGTTCAGCTTCATACAGGTATTTGTTTAAACATGTTTTATATTGTAATGTGATTGCATATTAAAAAAGAAGCTTTGTGTAGTTTTCTGTGCACCAATCTGAAATGATCGATCCTCCGTATCACTAGTGGGTAGAAAAGAGGATCTGGACTGTGCTGCTTTTCCTCATTTCCTGGTCTAGTTTCTTTCTGGGTGAGAAGAATAGTCCTGGTAGAGTTTTCTGTAAATTGTGATGAAGGTGGCAAATTATAGTCCAAGAATTGGAGCTGTATGGAAACAGATTCTCGTCTAGGTTTCTAAGCTCACTGACTGTTCTGTTGTCTGGTTTGCCATATTCAGAATATGTCAACTAGAGTTGCTATCAGAAAGCTAAAAATGGCTGTCAGACCTAGGTTCTTGGTGTAGCTGAGTTGACCTTGGCTACAATACGTGTTTTTTGTGGGATGGGAGTGGAGGGGGGAAGCATCAGATTGTAGTACCTCATCTGCAATCAGTTGGAGAAGTGCTTCTCCCAGAATGATTAATGTAATCACTTTATTTTGTCAAAAATATGTGTAAGAGTTTGATCATAAAAATACACCGATCCACTGGCACCTATGGTACTCTAGGCATATCTGATAAATGCTATTCTAGTGTGATTGAGTGAAATGAATAGCATCAGAAAACTTTACGTAACAATTAGGAAATATGTAAGATGAGGAAGTTGTTCAGACATCTTAAAATCTAAGCCATATGGAAGGTTTGTGTAGACAAGCCCTGAGAAAGTTGTGGTAGTTAAGGCGTTACTGTTGGTTCATGAATGAGGCTGATGGAATGAAAATTAGGTGGGGGGAATGGGGAGGAATTCCCTTTTCAGTATATTTTTTCCGAGTGAATTCCAAAACTCCTTTCTTCTCATGTTCCTCCTTCAAATGCTTGCTTTTGCAAGCCAATATAGGAGAATTTAGGCAAGCTGGCTCCCTCAGTGAAATGTCTCCCATGGACACAGACTGCCAGCTATGTGGTATAATAATACAAAATTCAGATCAGCTTTAATTAGGTTCCTGATAATTTCTTTTTTCCTGCTAGCTTTGTAGTAGTAATCCTTGTCATCTAGTTGTCCATCAAAACTTTTTCCCAGTGAAGCAGTGTGTCATACCCCGTCAAAATATTATGAAATGGTGAAGTGGCTGTGAATTATTTTAGTTTATCTCCACTGATGACCAGTTGACACAAGACTTGCAAATTCCTTTCCCAGTAGGATAGTTTTCTTAACTGTTTTCTTAGGAAAGCAACAAATAATGGATAATTGCAACTTCTGATTAAAGTTCCTTATGTCATTTCCTCCTTTTGGTGGAAACACAGAACATGACTTTCCTACAAATACCTGAACCATGAATGAAAACTAGTACCTCACCAACTCCATGGTGCTGTTGCAGATTCTTAACAGTCTGGACGGTGTAATACAGATTATAATTTAAAATGCAAAAACATCACAATGAGTGTGTGTTCTGACTCCACTCTATTCTCTGTTTAGGAGAGTCTCTGTGCTGACAGAGGTCTGGATAAAAGTGCATTGTTAAAACTAGGAAAGCTTGCATAACCTCTGTTTACATTATTTCTTGTTCTCAATGCTATTTTTAAATTTTCATGAGTGCTTAACACAGCATTTAAAAGAGTGATTTTTTGGCAACATGGTCTATGTAGGTAAAGTTTCAAATAAGTTACAGGACACTAGGATAGATTAAGTGGTAAAATGGATCAGACTCTTGCTGCCTGTCAAAATAAGAAATGGATACGCTGCAATATTAGAGATGCTGAAACAGAGCACTGCCAGTGCTGTTATAGGGCAGAGCACAGGAAATGCTGCTGCCTGCATTGTGATAATGGATGCACAGCTATGGAGAGTGAGTAAAGAAATCTCTAATGCCTACTTCAGATAAATATTCTTGACTTTTATTTTCCTTAAAAATTAACTAAATCAATTTTCCTTTAAACTGGGAAAAACAATGAGGTAGGGATCAAAATAGTTATTGCCTATTTGTTTGAATTATTTTGGATTGATGTTTGGTCTATTAAGGCACAAAATGCCATCTTCATGCTATCATTTCAGGCTGGCTTATTTTTATTTGTGCTTAATGTTTGCATTTATATGTATCCAAGGAAGTTAGATATATTATAAAATATTGGCTGACAATATGAGAGGGGGATGTCTTTGACAGTTGAACCTCTTATACAACTCAAAGATCTTTGTCATGGAGTTTCTGGCCTCCCTTAAGGATCTTGCATTGTTGCTAAGCCTTAGCAAATGGCGCTCTCTCTGGAACAAGTAAACAGAGGCCAGAGAGGGGTTGAGTGTGCTGCCTCTGCTTCAAACATATGTCCAAGGGTGGATTCTGAACAGCCCAGAATGGCATAACAGCATGTTGCATTGTTGCTGGACAGCTGAAAATCCTACTTTTAATTACTTATTTATACAAAAAGGAAATGAGTTTGTGAGGTTCACCAATCATATGTATAAATTTTGAGGTGAGAATACACTTATCCCAAAGCACAATATTTGTGTTAAGCTTTCTCTATCAAGAAGAACATATTTCTCGACAAAAGAGCAATACAGATGACCAGATTTGGTATGTGACTAATGAACAAAGTTAGAAAAAGCACCAATCACTTCAAAGGAAAAATTTGGAAGTAGAATGGCAACAAGTGCAAGAGTTTTAATCTCCAGTCTCTCCAAAAGTGACATAGAATATGAAGATGGAAGTTGTAACTAGCCTCTGACAAAGAAAGTGAAGGTAACGTTAAACAACATTAATAATAATGGGTTGAGAAGTTAGTGAGCCATGTTAAGAGGATTAGCCATTGCTTAAGAATTACTGCAATGATCAGTTCAAAGAATTCCTTAGCATGTTGTTAACACCCATGGTGGGTTTTAAATAAAACATTGCTTTTATTGTAAATTTGAAACAAAAGATTTAACTTGAACTAGCTTGTCTCTATCTTAGACTAACTAACCTGTGGAATTCTATTCTTAGGCTCATGGATAATTAGCTTATGGCTTGATACCCATGTGTGGCTGAAATTTAAGTGTTACTTGCCATATAAGAGTTGAGTAGTGCTTTATAAAGGATTCGAAATGCCATAATTTTGATTGCGGTTGATGTTTGGTAATTGTGCTGTTGGTGCTAGTGTGGGTGTGCATGTAAATTTCTAGCCCCCATCATAAGTCAAAGCTGTAAATGATGGAACTGTGACAGAGATGCCTTCTTGTTTTTTTTTTTTCAGTTGGGATGCTTCCAGTAAATTCTTTAATGGTGAGAATAAATGTCCTTCTCAAAATCTGTCCTTTAGTACCTGCTGTAACTAATAGATATTTCAAGCTCTATTTCATTATCTTTGGTTTAATATTTAAGTAATTAGCAATGTTGTACATGTACTGTATATGATTCTAAAAAGAGTTAGGAGACTCGGTGCAGCTGAGGAGCGAGCCGGAGAGTGGGCCGGGCTACAGGCATGGATGTACATTTTGAAGATGAAAAAGGATAACTTATGGTTTTACAGAATATAAAGAAATACTGTCTGACATGATGGCAAAAAATGTAAGTATTATAAGCCAAAAGTTTTCACACCTCAACTGCTAGAACAGGGCCTCATCCTCCCTGATTGAACTAACCTCGTTATCTCTAGCTTGCTTCTTGCTTGCATATATATACTTGCCCCTGGAAATTTCCACTACTTGCATCCGATGAAGTGGGTATTCACCCACGAAAGCTCATGCTCCAAAACGTCTGTTAGTCTATAAGGTGCCACAGGATTCTTTGCTGCTTTTACAGATCCAGACTAACACGGCTACCCCTCTGATACTTGAGAACTTCAATGTGACACTCAGCCTTCATTTCTAGGATTTGACATGCATTTAAAATAGCAGCATACACTTGTTTATTGTATTTAATAGTAACATCACTAATAGCTTGAACATCCCTAAGTAGTAATAATTTTCCAAAGGGGATCCCTTTTAGTTTTGCAACCTTTTCATAGGCTGATTCTTATGCAGATTGAGCTAGTTGGGACCTTCTGGTGTTTGCTGTCTGTATGGACCAGTATAGAAACTATCAAGCCCTTCATTATACAAACATTTTGAAACTGCAGGCCATTAAATGTGCTCTAAAGTCATTTTTACTGCTACTTAAGTGGTGTTTTGTGAAATTGGTGAGGGGCAACATGTCATCAGAGTTCTCTCTAAACAAGCAGAATGGTGCTCTAGCTCTCAGTTGCTCTGTTGAAGTGAGATCCCTGTAGGACTGATGTCTGGCTTTGTTGGATGCAATCTGTGGCCCCTAACCTTGTCAAACAAAGTGCTTTCTTTGCTGGTAACTTAAGTCAGAAGCCACAAAACCAGCATGAGAAATTTCTGAAGCAGTCTATGATGGACCTTCTGTTCAGAACGTTCTTTTCATAGAGCTCTGCCACAAACTACGGACAGGTATGAACAGTCTCCATCAGGTATACTCCTATTGGACTGGAGCAAAGATTTAATATAAGCTTTTCAATCAGTCATCTTCTGCTGGTGATCATTAAGCGAAGACTGTCTAAATCCAGAGTAATTTTGCCTCCTTATTTTGATTATAGGACATAACTACTTCTGACTTGACATGTTCTGCAAGAGTGCAGAGCATCTTGCTGCAGTCCAGGAAATGACAATAAAATAACGCGTCTAGAGCTGAAGATGCCTTTTCCCTATGGGCAGAAGATAATATGTCTGTGCACTCTGTCCTTTCATCCATTATGGGCTATTTATGATACATTAAGACGCTCACCCTTTCCATATTACTATGAAAGTATACCTTTCTGCAATCTCATTCCACCTTCCAGTTGACGACTGTAAAATCTGCAGCAATTTCACTATCGTGAGAGTCCTTAAAAGATAGAATAATCTGTCTCTAGTCAAAGAACCTGTTCCAGTGTAATATTTTAACCCAGTGCTGAAAAGGTTAATGGATACACCTTTTGATCCTTTGGAAGAGTGCTTTTTATTTCCTCAGGAACAAAGTTGTTATGTATCCTCATCCAATTTTTTCCCCCCTTGAATGTCTGATTTCTACTCAAAGTAGGCTATTAATCTTTTGGCTTCTTTCCAAAACCTCATTCTTGTGATTGGGGAAACGAAGCTTCATACCCTGGACCTTGGGCTTTGAGCATGTGTTTGAGTAGAACTAAGGCATTTATAAACTAACCTAAGCTTTTTGTAAGTTTTGGCAATCAGTGTAAGCAGATTGGTCCTTCCATTGGAAGCCTGTCAGAATGGATTAGGGTAAACTACAGCTAGGATAATCTGGAAGTTTTAAGATGAAGACTGCATTGATGACCTGATCTGTAAAATTTCCATCAGAGAAACCTGAGAGCTGCTACTTTTTCATGTCTGTTATGCAGCCCTACTCTGCATATGGTATCTAAAACTGTTGTTGGGTTTGGGAGAGCAGTTCTGTAATCCTTGTTTAATTGGGACTCCTCAGTCCACTTCCCTGGAAGTTGTACTAGCCAGAATCCACAAGTGGGAACATGCGGAATCCGCTTCTAAGAGATTACTTATCAGTAAATGCTGTTGCTCAGCATGTTCACCTACCTACTGTCTCCACTTCCTAAGTGTTCTGATCTCTTAAAGATGCTGGGGTTTAGTGGAAGGAACTAAGGCAGTTGGGAGGACATCGTGGTCTCTTATAACCTGTGCTCCAAAAGTGATGTACTGTGTGGAGACATTTGTGCAGTCCCAATGGGCTTGCTTTTCTAAAATGTTCCTGAAGATCAGTGGCATTGAGGAAGTGCACCTTGTAAGTGAATATGAAAATGTAATATTTTTGCGCTTTTATTAGTAAGTAACCTCTTCGCACCTGAAGCAACCTGCCAGTAGAAGGTCGACTTAAGAATGCTGCCATGGGGCATGCTCCATGTGCATATGCATGTGTCAAGGTTGCCAAAAGATAAAAGTGATATGTTTACTTGACTTTTCCCTGTCCCCTAAACCCCCCCCACATTTCAGAGCAAATTAAAAAAATGATTATAGGTGTGAGATCATAGAAAAGGGATTCTGAATGTACATTTCAAAGTATAAATTTCAACCAATAGTGTCCCTTTGCTTCTTTTGTCCTTTTCTTTATGCTTTACTTCTCTCTTGTGTAGATCTGTTTTCAGAAGGCTTTTATTTCAGTCTACAGTTCAGTATTTTAAAATGTTAAAAATGGGGAAAATGTTAACACTGTGTTTTAGTGGTTATAATGTTCCAGCAATTCTTATCAGAATATCAGCACTTACAGTTTACCATGTTCATAAGTATTTTGTCCTTTCTTCTGCAACTGAAAAGCGGTATTTCCCAGTATCAGCAAAATTCTCCTGTACTCTTATTTCACAAAGATGCTAAAGAATCATTGGTTCTGCTAAGACTTAGCTAGTCCTATGACAGGCTATTCGTGTGGCTTTTTCTTTTTGGTTTCCAAATGAAGGGCAATTCCAATTTGTAACAAATATGTACAGCTGTATCACCTAGAGGCACTAGCTCCATTGTATTAGGCCAGCGGTTCTCAACCTATTTAACATTGTGGGCCGCATCCAATACAACCTGTATGGCCCTGAGAATGGCACATGGGCCAAAGCTCTGTGCTGATTGGGCTGCAAGTGGCCCATGGATTGAGAGCTACTGTATTATGCACTATACAAACAAGTACGGTAGATGCAGTCCTTTTCCCTTCTCTCAGCTGTAAAATTTCAAAGTTAAGTTGCAGTTGACTGCAGGATAGATAGGTTAATGTGAAAATACAAGTCTTCAAATAAAGGAATGGACTTCACAGTCTGACTTCATTTTAATGTGTACGAAAGCACGGAGTATTAGGTGTGCGCTTTCATAAACATGAAGAAATAAATGAGAGCAAATGTCATCTATCATCTAAGATCTACATGTTCATTGTAGTATAAATTACGCTAATTTTAGTGAAAATGTGGTATAGTGAGATTTGTGAGGAAAAAGGCTCTCTTACCTTTAACTTCAGAGACTGACTTTCACACATTACATTCTGTCTTGGCAAACAGTTATCCTGTTATAGCTTCCTTTTTTACAGTAAACCTATGACTAGTTAAATATTTTGTGCCAAATAAAAAAGCATCATAAAAAGGTTTTCTATATCAGAATTACTGCAATGCATTAGTATTTGCATAGGCATACAAGGGTCCAACTCTGGTGTTTTGTACATGGCTGCCCTGTCTACTGGGAGCTAGACTGACAACTAGTAAGCTTCACATGAGCAAACAATCAGATGGGTATTGTCACAATTCAGGGCAACTGCATCTGTATAGGAGTTGAGGTTAGGAGGGAAGAGAAATAGTCATAAGTTCCTGGACTGTAAATGCATATTACTTTAAAAAAACCCTCTTAGCTGCTTTCAGAGATATCTCTAGAGGAATAGAATACGGTAACTTCTCATTTAAGTTGTCCCCGTTAACGGTGTTTTGTTGTTAAATTGCTGATCATTTAGAGAACATGCTCATTTAAAGTTGTGCAATGCTCCCTTATAATGTTGTTTGGCAGCCACCTGCTTTGTCCACTGCTTGCAGGAAGAGCTAGCTGGTGGGGACTTGGAACCAGGGTGGACTGGCAGCCCCCCCCCCCATCAGCTCCCCGGCTCTCCTAAGTTCCCTGTGAGGCAGCTGCCAAGCAGGCTATCCATTGCCGGGCAGCTCAGCTGTCCCTCCCCCCACTGTCATGTGCTGCTCCTACCCTTTGCCTTGGAGCTGCTCAGGGGAGCCTCCTGCTTGCTGTGCAAGGGGGGGGCGGAGAGGGGTGCTACTGTCAGGGTGTCCCTGCCCCCCCCCCGCTCCTTTACCCCATCTCCCCAGGGACAGGGCTCAGGACGGAGGGAGCTTGCTGGCAGCAGCTGCTGTCTCAACTTGCTGATCTACTTACAAAGGCAGTGTACTTAGTGGGGTCAGCGTACTTAAAGGGGACACACACACACAGTCTCTCTCTCTCTCTCTCTCTCTCTCTGCCATGCTGTCTCCCCTCCCTCTGTTCATGCTGCCTTGTAGAGTGTGAGGTGACATTAACAACGTGTTAACCCTTGAGAACTCAGCAGAGTGCTAGTTCATCTTTTAGCAGTAAGGCATTCCCTGGGAAATATCCCTCCCTCTTCCACCCTCTGACTCCACCACCCCAACCAAGCTTCACAATCGTTGTGTACAGTATTAAATTGTTTGCTTAAAACTTATAGTGTGCGTGTGTATATATGTATGTATATAAAAGTGTGTGTGTGTGTACACACGTGTGCGCGCGCACACACATATATATATATAGTCTTTAGTCTGGCGAAAAAAATTTCCCTGGAACCTAGCCCCACCCCATTTACATTAGTTCTTATGGGGAAATTGGATTCGCTTAACATCATCTCGCTTAAAGTAGATTTTTTCAGGAACATAACTACATTAAATTAATTAATTTTTAGAGGTGTTGAGCACTTGCAGTTTCTTCTGGAAGGATTGGGTGCTCAGAGGGGAGTGAAGGGAATTAACTTTTGGCATACACTGAGAAGGAGTGAAATGACTTCATCAGGAAATGAGTCATATAACCAATCTCAGCATTGTCCATATTGATTTGAGTCAGATACAGACTATACTATTATGATCACCACTTTTACAAGACTATGATAAATTTTGTACAAAGTACACGTTGTGAGGTATCATCTGAAAAGTTATAATCTGCTGAATATAATTATCCTGTTAAAATATGTGTAGTGACACTTCGTGCAAAATTATAAGCTTCTACTACATGATTGTTACTGAACTGTGTTGTAATTCTGGGTGACATCCACAAAACAGTTTTTCAGAGAGAAAGGCACACTAGCATCCCAGACAGGTGTTAAAGGGCCATCACCTACTTAAGTGGACATCCCCCAGCAAGGGGGAGATGTAAACAAGAAATTTACATTACGTCCCAGGAATGTTGCAAACCTCACATCCACAAGAGACAGCTTGTTGCCTACATCCCAGCAGGGGGTAATCCTTGAAGGGAGAGGAATATAAATATGAGAGACAGTGACCTCCAACTCACCTCTCATCCTCCCATGTCTCTGCTCCTGACATCAACTGTTCTCAAAGAACTACTAAAGGGGGAGTGGTCCCAGGCTGGAAGGAGACCCAGCCTGTGAAATTTCCAACAATGTATGCAAAAAGAACAGGAGTACTTGTGGCACCTTAGGGCTTGGCTACACTTGAGAGTTGCAGCGCTGGTGGAGGCTTTCCAGCGCTGCAATTAGTAACCGTCCACACCTGCAAGGCACATCCAGCGCTGCAACTCCCTGGCTGCAGTGCTGGCTGAACACCTGGTCTGCTTGGGGTGTAGCGAGTGCAGCGCTGGTGATCCAGCGCTGCTCATCAGGTGTGGACACACAACAGCGCTGTAATTGGCCTCCAGGATATTAGGAGATATCCCAGAATTCCTGTTCAGCCACTCTGCTCATCAGTTTGCACTCTACTGCTCTGGCCTCAGGTGACCCGCCCTTTAAATGCCCCAGGAATTTTAAAAATCCCCTTCCTGTTGGCTGCAGCCAGGTGTGGAGTGCAATCAGTTAATCTTTCCAGGTGACCATGCCTCCACGCGGCAAACGAGCCCCAGCATGGAGCAATGGCGAGTTGCTGGACCTCATTAGTGTTTGGGGGGGAGGAAGCTGTGCAGTCCCAGCTGCGCTCCAGCGGTAGGAATTATGATACCTTTGGGCAGGTATCAAGGTCCATCCTGGATAGGGGCCATGAGCGGGATGCGCTGCAATGCAGGGTTAAAGTAAAGGAGCTGTGGAGTGCCTATTACAAAGCCCGCGAGGGAAACCGCCGCTCCGGCGCTGCCCCCACGACCTGCCGTTTTTACAGGGAGATGGATGTGATACTTGGGGGTGACCCCACTGCCAATCCTAGGAGCACGATGGACACTTCTGAGCAGGATGGGGGAAAGGAGCAGCAGGAAGAGGAGGAGGAGGAGGGGGTGGTGGAGTAAACCGCGAGTGAAGCTACTGGGATGGGGGAAGACACCCCAGAGTCCCAGGAGGCATGCAGCCAGGAGCTCTTCTCAAGCCAGGAGGAAGGTAGCCAATCGCAGCAGCCAGCACTTGCTGAAGGACAAGCAGAGGAGCGGGTTACTGGTAAGCGGCTTTTATTTTCAGGGTGGAAATGTTTCGGGAGAGGAGGGGGGGTTAAGGCTGCATGCATGCATGTCTAGATGTGGAATAGCCCATTGATGTGGTCTATCACATCGCGGTAATCGGCTGCAGTAATGTCCTCAAAAGTTTCAGCCAGAGCGTGGGCAATGTGCCTGCACAGGTTTATAGGGAGCGCCACTGTGGTCCTTGTCCCAGTCAGGCTAATGCGTCCGCGCCACTGTGCCACGAGGGGTGGGGGGACCATTGCTGCACACAGGCAAGCTGCATAGGGGCCAGGGCGGAATCCGCATTGCTGTAGAAGACCTTCCCGCTCTTCCCTGGTGACCCACAGCAGCGAGATATCTTCCAGGAGTAACTCCTGTGGAAAATGTTGGGAGACTGTTCAGTGCAGATCCCCCCTGTAACTGTTTGCTGTCCCCAACACACAGAAACCCCTGCACAGCCCTGAAGCAATCAGTACCCCTTACTCACCATTTCGTGGCTCCTGTTGTGTTATGTGTGCTCTTTTTTGGTATGGGAAAAGTATGCTAAAGTGAAGACTGTAAACTCCTTCAGTGTGTGGGAATTACTGTCTGGATGAGATAATGAACAATGCCACCCTGTTAACTGTTGCCATTTTTGCCTTTCAAAAAGCGACCTTGACTGCTGGACTGCCTGGCTCCACCACTGCACAAAGACTACAAAATCTGAGGAAGAAGCCGCGAAAAACCAAGGAAGACATGCTGAAAACAGTTATTGATCACTCTGCTAAAGAGAGTAAAAACCTGCAGGACTGGAGAGAAAGTGAAAGCAGGATCCGCCAGAGAAATTGGCGGAGAAACGCAGTGGCCAAGAGGAAAAGCACAAAGCAGCTGCTAGGCATCCTGGCGCGCCAAGCGGACTCTATCCAGTCACTCGTAGCCATGCAGGCAGAGCACTACCGTGCTGCCCCCCTGCCCCGCCGTCCCAAAGCTTTTTCCCTTCTGCCCCAATGTCAGCTCCAAACCCCCTTCCCCAGCATCCAGGTTCTTACCACCACCAGCTGTCTCCAAAACCTGTACGTTCACCAACCGGCGCTGAGAACTACGACCCTTACCCTCTGCACTCAACCCCCATCACCATGCAGTATATGCACCCTGAAGTGCAGCAGTCATTGCACAGCACTCCAGACAGGACATATGCAAACTTGTGACTGTACAGTTCACCAACCCACCCCCCTGCCCTTGTAGGTTCCTGAAATGTGTGTCTGTCAAGGAAGTTTTTTTCTTTTCAATAAAATAATTCTTTGCTTTGAAAACAGTCTTTATTATTGCAGATAGTGAAAGATACCTTAGCACAGTAAAGAAACAGGCACTGCAAATCATTTTAGGGCTAATAGAATCCTAACAGTGTAACCACTGCACTTCACTCCCATGCAAGGCAGCAAACATTACTGTTGGCTTTCAGCCTCAAATTCTTCCCTCAAGGCATCCCTAATCCTTGTAGCCCTGTGCTGGGCCTCTCTAGTAGCCCTGCTCTCTGGCTGTGCAAATTCAGCCTCCAGGACTTGAACCTCGGTGGTCCGTGCCTGACTGAATGTTTCACCCTTCCCTTCACAAATATTACAGAGGGTACAGCATGCGGATATAACCGCGGGGATGCTGCTTCCCCCCAAGTCTAGCTTCCCATACAGAGACCTCCAGCGAGCTTTTAAACGGCCAAAAGCACACTCCACAGTCATTCGGCACCGGCTCAGCCTGTAGTTGAACTGGTCCTTGCTCCTGTCAAGCTTCCCTGTATAGGGTTTCATGAGCCAAGGTAGTAACGGGTAAGTGGGGTCTCCAAGGATCACAATGGGCATTTCGACGTCCCCTACTGTGATCTTCCTGTCTGGGAAATAAGTCCCTGCCTGCATCTTCCTGAACAGGCCACTGTTCCGAAAGATGCGTGCATCATGCACCTTTCCAGGCCAGCCTGTGTAAATGTCAATGAAACGCCCACGGTGATCCACAAGCGCCTGGAGAACCATACCCCTTCCGATTAACATACTCAGATGCTAGGTGGGGGGGTGCCAGAATAGGAATATGCGTCCCATCTATCGCCCCTCCACAGTTAGGGAAACCCATTTGTGCAAAGCCATCCACAATGTCCTGCACGTTCCCCAGAGTCACGGTTCTTCTTAGCAGGATGCGATTAATGGCCCTGCAAACTTGCATCAACACGATTCCAACGGTCGACTTTCCCACTCCAAACTGGTTCCCGACCGACCGGTAGCTGTCTGGAGTTGCCAGCTTCCAGTTTGCAATAGCCACCCGCTTTTCCACCGTCAGGGCAGCTCTCAATTTTGTGTCCTTGCGCCGCAGGGTGGGGGCGAGCTCAGCACACAGTTCCATGAAAGTGGCTTTTCTCATCCGAAAGTTCTGCAGCCACTGCTCGTCATCCCAGACTTCCATGACGATGTGATCCCACCACTCAGTGCTTGTTTCCCGAGCCCAAAAGCGGCATTAAACGGTGCTGAGCATTTCCGTGAATGCCACAAGCAATGTAGTGTCACACGCGGCAGGCGACTCGATATCATCGTCGGACTCCTCACTCACTTTGGAGCTGAAGGAAGAGCTCAACTGCCAAAGTGTTGTGCTGGTGACAGTCATCAGTACAGTCCTCAGCAGCTCGGACTCCATTTCCCACAGAAATCGCGATTCACAGACAGAGAGTAAAACACAGCAAGAGACTCACAATGGCGCCAAACGTGGCCGGAAAAGCTGTGACTGCTGGGATGTGAAGCGATGCACCACGGGGCATTGGGACAGGAAGCGGAATGACCCGCACCCTTCCGTCCCCTTCCCACAACCCACAGCGCCAAAATGGGACGAGGTGCTCTGTGGGATAGCTGCCCACAATGCACCTCTCAATACAGCGCTGCAAATGCTGCAAGTGTGGCCTCACTGCAGCGCTGTTAGCTGTCAGTGTGGCCACACACCAGCGCTGTTCCTACACAGCTGCACGACCAGCGCTGTAACTCCCAGCACTGCAACTTTCAAGTGTAGCCAAGCCCTTAGAGACTAACAAATTTATTTCAGCATAAGCTTTCATGGGCTACAGCTCACTTCTTCAGATCCATAGAACGGAACACACTGCAGAGTGCTAGTTCATCATTTAGCAGTAAGACATTCCCTGGGGAAAAAGCTTATGCTGAAATAAATTTGTTAGTCTCTAAGGGTACGTCTATACTTACCGTCCGGGTCGGCGGCTAGCGTTCGACTTCTCGGAGTTCGATATATCGCGTCTAATCTAGACGCGATATATCAAACTCCGAATGCGCTCCCATCGACTCCGGAACTCCACCACCGCAAACGGCGGTGGCGGAGTCGACGGGGGAGCCGTGGACTTCGATCCCGCGGCGTCTGGACGAGTGAGTATTTCGAACTAAGGTAGTTAGAGTTCAGCTACGCTATTCACGTAGCTGAACTTGCGTACCTTAGTTCGACTCCCCCCCCTTAGTGTAGACCAGGCCTAAGGTGCCACAAGTACTCCTGTTCTTTTTGCGGATACAGACTAACGTGGCTGCTACTCTGCAACAATGTATGGTGAGACAATGTATGGTGTGTTTAAGTTCACTTAGCTTGTTAAGTAGGTATTAATTTGCGTATTACTCATTTTCTTTTGTAACCAATCCTGATTTTTATGGATCATCATTTATAATCACTTAAAATCTATATTTCTGTAGTTAATAAACTTATCTTATAGTTTTATCTTAACCTCTGTGTTTGGATTAAAGTGTGTTGGAAACTCCCTTTAGGATAACAAGGCTGGTGCATATATCATTTCCTTTAATTAAATGCCGGAATTTCTATGAGCTTGCATTGTTCAGTAGTGTGCTGGTCAGTACAAGATGCGCATTTCTGGGGGAACAAGGCTGAGACTAAGAATTTGTGGGTGTTGTCCTGTATGTAATTCATGAGTGACTGGTCAGAGTGCTTATGTATTTAGCTGGGAGTGAATTTGCATGCTGAAGGCTGTGTGAGCAGGCCAGGTGTGGCTGTTCTGACAGCAAAGCAGTGTAAAAGGCATGCTAGGCCCTAGGGTGCCATAGAGTTAAAGGGACACTGCTGTTCAATGCTGTTCAACAGTCCGGATTGTACCCTGGGGAATGTCTCACTCACTATTTGTTCGAGAGGTTTATGTTTTCCTGTTTTGCTGAAATCCTTTCACACTTTAAAACTCTTGGTAACATGGTCTTTGTCTCTGCAGTTTTGGGCTCTGTTTCTGGCCTGTTTCTTGGTAGTGTATTTCTTTGTCCTTTTAGTAAAAGAGAAACTAAAACATTGAGTGTCACTGAGCAGGTAGTGGGGAGAAGAGGTTGTAGAAAGTCTCATTAAAAGCCAGGGGAGGGTTTGTGACAAGTAATCTCATATGCATATTCAAGGATATGAATATAAATTCTGATAACCTTGAAAATGTTGGCAGATAACCATTTCACATTATATGTATGTTTTGTGATCTTGCATGTGTTGGTGCTTCATCCTTTCATGATACAAAATTTCCTTTGCACTGGAAGCTTCAGTGAGCATCCCCTGCTTTGCATGTTACTCCTGGAGGAATTCTGCACCAAAAAAATTAAAAATTACGTGAACAATATTTTAAAATTCTGCACATTTTCTTTCTCAAAATCACACTATATAACCATGCCAGTTTCAATTATTTTGGTAATTTATTTCAAAATACCTGTCAGCAAGTATGTCTGTAACAATACAGACACATACAAAAATTCCCCCAGGAGTAGAGAGTTAAACCCCTATGACAACCCAGTTCCTGTTTCTCTGCTCCCCTGCCCCATAACGCGCAGCCGGGTGGCCAGACACTCTCACCCCTCCCCTCACCCCCAGAGCCCAGCCATGACCCCCCCCCAGCCCAGACACTCACACCCATTATCCCCCAAAAGCCAGCTGCAGGTCCGGTCCCCTCCACAACCCTGACACTCACACCCCCTACCATCCCAGAGCGTTTACCTTTTAGAGATTCTTTAACCAGGTCTCCATTACACTTTTCTGTGCAATCCTTAATCACCTGTGTTTTCAGAAATAGCTTCTGTAGTATAGAACAGGGGTCCCCAACCCCCGGTCCGCGGCCCGGTACCGGTCCGCGGCCTGTTAGAAACTGGGCCGCGAACCGACCCCTGCGGGAGGTCTACCCGAGCCGCGGGACGAGCGCTCCCTCCGCAGTCATGCCTGCGGGAGGTCCGCTGCTCCCGGGGCTCCGGTAGACCTCCCGCAGGCATGACTGCGGACGGTTCGCTGGTCGCGCGGCTCAGCTGGACCGCCCGCAGGCACGCCTGGGGGTGGGCCACCGGCTCCGGTTGACCTGCCGCAGCCGTGCCTGCGGGCGGTCCAGCTGAGCCGCGCGACCAGCGAACCGTCCGCAGTCATGCCTGCGGCAGCTCAACCGGAGCCGGTGGACCTCCCGCAGGCACGCCTGCGGGCGGTCCGGCTGATCCGCGGGACGAGCGCTCCCGACCGGTCCCTGGTCCTCAAAAGGTTGGGGACCCCTGGTATAGAATATGTATGAGTTGCTGTAGAGAAAACCAGTAGAATGAAGGAGAAAAAAAAAAGTAAATGGCTAGAGGGAGCTGAAATGTGGATAAAAGATGATGTTTTTTCTGATATAGCAGGGTACGTTGCTTTGAATATTCTATTGTGTGCAGCTGGCCATTTCAACATAAGAGCTGAGCCCGTCTTTTAGTACAATCATGTGGGGTTGGAGGAGCTGTTTAAATCCAGTTCTCCTGTTGGACAGCGATCTCTCTGGTTTGATTTAAGGGTTTCTATCTGTATTTCTGGGGAGAAAGGTGGGGAAGATCTGGGGAGACTCTTTTGATTTATGGTGGGGATTGGGGTAATAGAGCTTGTATTGACTTATCCTAGACTTGTAGAGGATTTTGTCTGTGACCTTAATTACTTTATGTGGGTTGGCCCTGTAGGGAGGAGAGTAACGTTTGCAGTTTCTGAAGCCCAGTACCTACCTGCCCCTCCCAAGCTATTTCTGGAATACCAGATGATTTTGGTGGATAGAAGCATCCTTTAATTCATCTGACTACTTCTCTGATGTGAATTTTGCTATGCTTATCCATGTGCTCTGATTGCCAGAGTGGATTATTTTAATACACTTTACTTGGGGCTTCCCTTGAAGACCACTTGGAAACTGTAGTTAGAAGATGGTATAGTGGCCTGCTTAGGTGGGAAGGCTGATCATAGGCAGCACACTACACCAGTGCTGTGCAGGTTTCACTAATGTTGAACATACCCCGACTTGCATCTGAAGGAAGTCTACAGTCAATGAAAAGATGTATCAAATATCCCTCAGTACTACCAGTCAAGATAAAATTGTAATAAGCCATGGCATAGTCTTTATTGTATATAAATAGCTAACCAGCTGAATGCAGCAGAATAATTATCCCATCAGATGTGAAGGTTCATGTTGCCTGCTTTCACTGAAAGTTAATAGCTGAACCTAGTGGTGTTTCTGGTATTCATGTTAGAAGATGAGAATATATAAAAGTTGAAATAGGCATGGCTTGGGAAGGGTGCCCCATAAGATAAGATGGATGAAGTGCCAGAAAGCATTTTGAGTTAATGTTGTACATCTCATTAGCAGAGTGGGTTGAGAAAATTTTTTGAAGGAATGCTTTTTGTTGTGTTGTTTGTTTGGAAAATGTCGATTTGTTGAAACCAAAAAACTTGAAAGTAGATAGTCATGTCCTATGGAAGATATGGGCTATCTGCCTCTACCACCACCCAATCAAAAGCATAGGTAGAAATTTGCAAGAAATAAAATATGCATCATTTTGGCACTTAACAAGGAATTTGCTATTTAGCTCAGACAACAATCCCAGTGTGACAAAAATAAGGAAGTGGCAATGTTTTCTGGTCTATTTCTGAGCAAACTCAAGCAGCAGTGTTTATAGAGGTAGGCCATGTGATTGCAGGTTTAGAACTTGTAATACTATAGCAATGTCACTTTGTCAAGGGGAGAAAAGTGTGACGCGACAGTATGCATAATGTGTTACTTGAGATGTTGCTGTACACTGAGTGTTTTAAGAAGTGTTAGAAAAACACTTAAGTGGTACTGGGTGGTAGTTGGAGCAAAAATCTGAACTAAATTCCTGTTATAGTGAAGAATCTGAAGTGGTAAGTTATTTTAACAGATACAGTGCTTTAAATTAGCTGTTGCCATCTGTTCTTCCCTAGCTTATAATGCAGAAAAAACACAATAATTAAATCAGTGAAAAATGAGGCAGACGACTAGAATGTACACTTCTAAAATAAGAAGAAGCTGTGATTTCCCTGAAGGCGGAAGTTAGCGTGCTTACATGAGTAGGAAAAAATTCCAATCGAATGTGTTGTCCAAAAGCTGTTTTAGGAAACTGTTCTTACCTTATCCATAAGAGCACACATCCAATTTAGGGATTCCTTATTACAGTTGCAAGCAATATCTGAATAATTAAGAGCCTTTCCTGGCCATTGTTCTAGTTTTTCCTCCAGGTCATACTTTATCTGCATAATCACTTCCTGATCTGCATTCTCATCCTGCTCTGAGATTTATTATTTTGGCTCAGGGATCAGAATTACAATACAAGCATTTTTTTTTAATGCACTCAAGCATGTTTTCTGTACACGTTTTGCAATCTTGCATTTAATAATAAGTAAATGAATCTCTTTAGTTCTTGTTCAGCATTATAGGAGGTTTTATACTCCATTGTGGGGTAAATGGAATGGGGAATGGCCAAAAATATCACTCTTGACTTCATTAAACTTGCTTCTTCTTTGACTGCTTGTTCATGTCAATTCCAATCAGTGGTGTCCGTGCCGCGTGCACGACAGCCAGAGGATTTTTCCCCTAGCAGCATCCATAAGGTCAGCCTGGGTGCCCTGTGGAGTCGCGCCTTCATGGTGCCCAATATAGGGCCCTGCTGACCTGCCACCCCTTTAGTTCCTTCTTACCGCCAGTGATGCCTAGCTGGAACTTCCCGCGCTCTAGCTTTTGCAAACGCCTTTAGCAGTGTCCGGTTGTAATTTGTATATAGTTAGTAGTTTTTGTCTGAAAACTTAGCCTACTACTACTATTTAATTGTGGGGTTCCTCCCGCCTTTTCTCCCTGGCCTCGGGGGCATGCCTCGGTTGCTGGGGATCAATCCATGAGAAGGCTGCGGAAAGTTGTTGCTAAATAGTGACCCGCACACTTCTTGTTTGAAGTGCCTTGGCAAGAGTCACCAAAAGGACAAGTGCCGCATTTATAAAGGGTTTCGGCCGAAGAGCCTTAAGGATCGTGAGCAGAGACTCAGGCTTATTGTCATAGAGGCAATTGTCCCTGCTCCTGTCTCCTTAGACTTGGAGGGGGTGGGGGAGCACCCTCTCTCCTGCCTCTTTTTCTTCTGGGGCACCGGAGATACAGATCAGTGCCTACCAGAAGTCTTCCGCATGGCGCCATGTCAGTGCTGGGAGTCCTTAGTCTCCTTTCTAGGAGCCAACCTGCATGCCGTCAGCACCGGTGCACTGCACATGGAGGAGGCAGCGATCAGCACGGGCTCCACTGACCGGGGTCCCTCTGCTCACAATCTGACCCCTGTCAGTGGAGCCCGTGCTGATCGCTGCCTCCTCCATGTGCAGTGCACCGGTGCTGACGGCATGCAGGTTGGCTCCTAGAAAGGAGACTAAGGACTCCCAGCACTGACATGGCGCCATGCGGAAGACTTCTGGTAGGCACTGATCTGTATCTCCGGTGCCCCAGAAGAAAAAGAGGCAGGAGAGAGGGTGCTCCCCCGCCCCCTCCAAGTCTAAGGAGACAGGAGCAGGGAGACCTCAACCCACTCAGCCTACTTCCGGCCCGGCAGCTCCAAGGGGCTCATCGACTCCTGCCCCGCAAGGGGTCCAGTCAAGTCTGGCCCACTACAGCTCTCTGGACCGTCATGGCCAGGACGTTCAACTCCTCTCCACTCCAGAAACTTCTGAGGCAGCGCAGGACCTTATCCACTTGACGGCTCCGCCTTCCCCAAGGAGGGAAGAGGCACTGGTGTTAGCCACGCCACCTATTCCATCTAGGAGCAAGCCGGCGATGATGTCGTGCTGCTCCCTATCTCTGGCGCGCCACTCCCCAGCGCAAACCGTCCAAGGGCGGGAACCGCATCAGTTTCCAGAGGCTCGGCACCACCACTCCTCCATGGTCTTCTTTTTCAGAGACCTCGGAGTCTGAAGCAGAGTCCTATTGTTTGGATAGGTCCAGCAGCAGGAGGTCTAGATCTAGGCAACACCCCCAGCCTCCTCCAGTACCGTGGCCACCTCAATGGCAGCCACCAACTCAGTGGCCCTTTTGGACTCCTTGGGCTTACCATCAGGCCCAGAGTCAAAGCCAGGCATCGAGATCCAGATCAGTGTCGATCGCATCAGCATCCGTCGCCCATGTGCAGCTACTGACACCGGATCCATCTCCGGCAATGACTCCTGCAACCCTGCCTGCTGCTTTGGGGTCTGCGCTGACAATCCCAGCACCAGCAGCCTCAGTATCTCAGCATGCCAGCCCCATGAGCAACCCTAACCCCCTGGGCGCCGAGGGCAGTAACCAGGGTCATGGGCCGGTGTTTTCATCTTTGTCCTCCCCAGATGAGGCTGTTACGGGCATGTCAATGACCACGGCCTTGGAGGACAGCAGAGCCTTGCAACAGTTGTTGCGCAGGGTGGCTCAGAACCTGGGGATCCAGGCAGAGGAGGTGGTAGAGGATGTGGATCCCATGATGGACATCCTTGCCCCCTCTGGACCCTCGCATATTATGCTGCCACTTATTAAAATATAAGTGAAACCACAAAAACTTTGTGGCAGACTCCAGCCTCCTTTCCCACCCCCACCCCCCAGCATGGAGGAATGAAAGATGCTATTTTGTCCCCTTCAAAGGGGTCTGAGCACTTGTACACTCACCCTCCATCCGACTCCCTGGTGGTGGATGCTGCGAACCACAGGGAGCGCCAGGGGTTTTAGGGACCCTCCCCTAAAAACTGGAAGGCCAAAAAGCTTGACTTATTCAGGAGGAAAGTCTACTCCACCAGTGATTTGTGGCTACGAATTGCAAGCCAGCAGGCCATCATTAGCAGATACTACTTCAACACCTGCGGAGCGATGGCCAAGTTTTCCGACCTGCTACCATCAGACTCTCATTCTGAATTTAAGGCCTTAGTGGAGGAAGGCAAACTCATTTCTAGGGCCTCCTTGCAGGTGGCTCTTGATGGTGCAGATGCGGCCCCCCATACAATGGCTATGGGGGTGACCATGAGGAGGTCCTCTTGGCTCCAGGTCTCTGGACTACCTCATGAAGTATAGCAGACCATCCAAGACCTGCCCTTTGAAGTTCAGGCATTATTTTCCGAAAAGACGGTACTGGACTCAACACAGGCCAGGACGTTCCTTCCCGAAGCGTGATTTCGAGCCCTCGGCGACATCATTCAAGGTCTCAGGCAGTTCCCTGCCACTGCAGCATGGAACTGCCTGTAACTTCTAGGACACATAGCTACTTGCACTTACGTATATAGCGTTCCAGACTCAGACCTTGACCGCTTCAGTCATAGCTAGCGTCAGTGTATCGGCCAGCCTGGGACAGTTTGGCCTTGCCCGCTACTCAACTCTCTCCAGTGGTGGCTCAACCTGCAGGTAGTATGTGCAGGGATCCCCTTCACCAGCCCTCAGCCATCCCTCTTGCTAGTGACAGACACTTCAGACTTGGGCTAGGGGGCACATTTGGGAGACCTCAGAATGCAAGGCCTCTGGTCTCAGGCGGATCTTGCTCTGCACATCAATATCAGAGAGCTGAGAGCAGTATGCCTGGCATGCCAGACTTTCCGAGCCCACCTAGCAGGGAAGTATGTATCAGTCATGACAGACAGCTCCATGGTGATGTTCTATATCAACAAACGGGGGGTGCAAGCTCCTCTCCCCTTTGCCAGGAAGCCCTCATGCTGTGGGACTTCTGTGTAGAGCACTCGATACACCTGCAAGCATCATACCTCCCTGGAGTATAGAATGAGTTGGCGGACCATCTCAGCAGTTTGTTCCATGACTGGTCCCTTCACCTGGACATAGTGAACACAATCTTTCATCAGTGGGGCTTTCCCCAGATAGACCTGTTTGCCACACGATACAACAGGAAGTGTCAGTTGTTCTGTTCCTTCCTGAATCACAGCCTGGGCTCCATCACTGGTGCATTCCTTGTCCCATGGGGAGGCTGTCTCCTATACACATTCCTGCCTGTCCCTCTCGTTCACAAGATGCTCCTCAAGATTCGGAGGGAATGACCTTTGGTGATATGATATTGATAGCTCCAGCCTGGCCTTGCCCGCACTGATACACGTCACACCTGGAAATGTCCATGGAAGTTCCAGTCACCTGCCGCTCTTCCTGGACTTAATAACTCAGGATCACGGTCATCTCCAACATTCCAACCTCGAGTTGCTCCACCCCACGCCATGATAACACCATGGCTCAACCCATGGCACTTTCTTGCTCTGATCAAGTCAGAAAAGTTCTTCTGGGCAGCAGGAAACCCTCCACAAGAGCTATCTACTTTGCCAAGTGGAAGAGATTTTCAGTCTGGTCGGCTCAGCGCCAGTGTTCATCTCAGTGCCACTAATACTGGACTATTTTCTCCACCTCAAACGGAAGGGACAGTCTGTGTCATCAGTAAGAGTTCACTGGACTGCCATCTCTGCCTTCCATCCAGGAGCAGAGGGGTGATGTGCTCCCTGCTCTCTCTCTCATACAAGGTGACGTTTCTGGTAACGATAACCTCAGCTGGAGGTTTTCTGAGCTCAGGGCCCTAACATCAGAGCCCTCTTACACTGTATTCCATAAGGACAAGGTTCAGCTTAGGCCTCACCTGGCTTTTCTCCTGAAGGTTGTCTCCCAGTTCCACATCAACCAGGACATCTTCCTCCCTGTATTGTACCCTAAGCTGCACTTGAGTGGCAGGGAGCAAAGGCTTCACTCACTGGATGTCCGCAGAGTGCTAGACTTCTACATCAAGAGAACGAAACTGTTCCGAAAGTCCGTCCAGGTATTCATGGCAGTGGCGGACAGAAAGGTCTTCCTGTCTCCTCTCAACGTATCTCGTCATGGACCACATCCTGCATTCGTGAGTGCTACAACTTGGCAAGGGTGCCTGCTCCTTTGATCACTGCACACGTCACCAGGGCTCAGGCCTTTTCAACGGCATTCCTGGCACAGGTTCCCACCCAGGAAATCTGCAGAGCAGCAACATGGTCCTCCATGCACATTTTCATCACACAGTATGCAGGCCAGAGAAGATGCAGCCTTTGGAAGAGCGGTGCTCCAATCAGTGGAGGACTCCGACCCCACCTCCTGAACCTGGGCTTGTGAGTCACCTGATTTGGAATTGAAATGAACAAACACTCGAAGAAGAAAATATGATTACTCACCTTCTCGTAACTGTTGTTCTTCAAGATGTGTTGTTCATGTCCATTCCAATACCTACCCTCCCACCCCTCTGTCGGAGTAGCCAGCAAGAAGGAACTGAGGGGGTGGTGGGTTGGCAGGGCCCTATATTGGGCGCCGTGAAGGTGTGACTCCAGGGGGCGCTCAGGCGTATGCGTGGGTGGGAGCTGCGGGTGTGACGCACTGTGTGCGTGGGTACGGGAGTGCTGCTGCGGGCATGGCTGCATGTACAGCTGCCCAGAGACTAAGGTGGTGCAGGGCTATCAATTACAATGCAGATCTATTTCTAAGATCTGGCCTGGCTTTGTCACTCTAGTAAAAAAGCTGTACACTGGAGACACAAGCTTCCATTTTAAGTGGAAATTCCATCAAAACAATTTCTACTTTGTCTGCTGTGGTCTGTCATTAAATAATCTGTTCCTGCTGTTTTGTTAGTCAGTGTGTTTACTTAGGAGATGCCGTACACAGCCTCTAGTTTTATAACCTTCAAAATGAGGTGCATATCATTGTGATCAGGATATAATTTTAAATTCAGCAGTATATCTTGTTCTCTTGGGTATTACATAGGATTTATTAATGTTGTCTTAAGCAAGCTCAACTTCCTTTAGTCTGTTTCTAACCACTCAATCCCTCTTTTAAAACACTGAGCTGACCAAGCCAAATTTTTAAAAATAACAGAAAAACCTCTACCATCTTTTTGGTAATGGGCACATTCATTAAATGCAATACCTTAATTGTTCTATGTGTTTATGTGTATGGGGGGAGAGGGTTACTACATAGTCTTTTAAAAGGAAAACTTCACTTCCTTACAGAAGAAACCAAAAAACCCCAGTTGGATCATCCCTTCCCAGAAAGTTTTTACTACAGAACATTCCCAAGTGCTTTGTCTATTAAACACTACTATGGCACAGGAGATAATGCAATGGTAGGAGAAGGAACCTAGACACTTGATTCCCATTTAAGGTTAACTTTAATAAACTTCAGGGGATTTTACTTAAGTTCTTCCCCTACCATTCAGATATAGGGGTTAGATATATCATCCTGGTTTTGGGATGTGGTAGAGTTTTTTTTAATGGCAGCTAGTGGAAAACTCCACACAGCTCTGGAATAAATCCTGAATTCTGCATTGAAAACATGCTATAGAAACCAGAAAAAAATACCGTAGATAATCTTTTTGTTTAATTTTGATGTATCCTTTTTGTTCCATAGTGCTTAAAAAAAAAAAAAAGTAGCTGTTTAGCTAAGGAGAAAACATGGGAGATTACAAATATATCTAAGAAAGGAAAGAAATGCAATAGCAATAAAGTTGCTAAACAGGTTGCCAGCATTCAGGGTTATGTTTTCCAAATGTGGAGCTGTCCATTTACAATAATGGGTCTTTAACGTTTCTATGTTGTTGTGTATGATACTTGCCTTTTCTGGTCTTGTTACTATTGCTAACTGTTGCGTTTAAGAACTAGAATAGCGAGGGTGTGTGTTTTTAAAAAAAACAAACAGCAAAACCCAGCATATTGGACAAGAGAATGGAATTAGTCTGAAATTTTTGGTTTGTTGTTAAAACAGTGACAATATAGTTTTATGGATTAACCATGGACAGGAATTTAGGAGGCCTGGGTATGCCACTTAACTTCTGTCTAGTTCCTGATTTCTTTTTGAATTGTTGAGGGTATGATAAACCTGTCTGCTTCACATAGGTGTCGGGTATTACACAGTTCCTTGTTACAAAGATTATTTAGGTGCCAGTATAACTAACATGTCCCTCGTTACAAAACTAAGCTTTTGTCTCTTAATCCACATGCTTAACATGCACATTAAAAATACAGGCTCTGTAATTTGATTAAACCTGATTTTAGGACATAGTGTTCATGTCTGTGTACTGAAATGATCTGTTCACATTATGACCATTTAAAATGGACACAGCAGCTGGGTTTAAATGTTTTATTTACTTTGCATTTTTGTGTGATACAGCCTCGTGGGAGAGTTTTTCCCTGCTGGCTGACTTTTCCATGTGGTGAACTCTAATTTTCTTCCTTTTCTGTTTCTAATGATACAGAAATCAAATTGGCTGACCTTGTTTTGAATGTGCACTAACGTTATTGATGTTGGCAGGAACATGCATAACTCTGGGATCATTTTATTGCTGTCGGTGAAGCAGTGGTGCCCTCTCTCTTAATAGCTTATCCCACAACATGGTGACTTTCCTTAATATTTCAGTGATAGAGTAGCAGAGGGTTTTTTTCTTCCCACAAAGATCAGGATAATCTGGAGGGAATTGGCCTATGAGATTATAACATTTTAAAGGTAGGAGTAAGGTTTTGGGTTTAATATGATTAAGTGTCCTCTCAGTGAATATGATTTAATTATTTTCTCTTGTGACGCTAACAGATTTTGCTGATGTTTTCCAGATCTACCATGGTGGCTACTTCTCATTCGCCAGAAAGCATTGATTGGAAAGCTTCCAGAAGGCCATGAAGTATGCAAAATAACCAAAATTGCAGTGATTCCACTCTCTGAAACGGACCCTCAGGATCTGGAGTTGGAGGTATGATTTTAAAATCTTGAAAACTTCTAATTTGAAAGTCTTAGAGAGACAAGGTATGTGAGATATTATCTTTTATTGGATTAACATATCCCCTGGGATGCATAGGAGGTGACAGATGTTGGCGTAGATGCCAATTGCCTCCACTCTGACATGCAGTCCTACTTGCTTTTGTAATCATGACTCCTGTAGGAGTCCTTCATACACAAACTTCTCTTATTATGGCTGCCCCAGGACTTTTCTAAAGGGGACTTCACAGAAATGAGGGAAAACTGTACAAATTACATACACCCTCAGACTGTATTAACTTTCACTGTAGGTTGGGAGGAAAAGAATACAGAGTAATCTGATCAGATTGTCAGTCTCTTTACATTCTGCAGAGGCTGAAGCTATTGTGGGGGCTTTTGTGTAAGCCAGAGAGGGGAAATTCACACCGCCTTTAGGCTCAGGCGACCCTCACTGCAGAGATTCAGAGGGGAGGGTAGTGCCTATAAAGGTAAGACCATCAGGAGCTTCAGTGGGAAATGACTGACCCGCACTTTTATTTAGTGTGTATATTCATGCTTATTTTGTGGTTTTCAACAGGATATTTTCGGGACTATAGAGCTAATCTTGTTAGTAAGAAATGCTCCAGTCTAACAAATCCAGAATGTATTCTTTAAATGTCAATACAATTAAGGTGTGACTAGGTTTATAACTAACTGGGAGATGAAATCTTTTAAAGAATTATTCATTCAACAATTATGGGAAGTTGCTGTTGTGTGGCAGTACTCTTTCTGGCAGACCCTCTTTTGGGGTCTGAGTGTGCTACTTCTACAACATTATTAGCTCCTGCCTGCCCACGGTCTTATAGCAAGTTATGCAGGAATAGGAGTAGAACTGCATGAATATCTGCGTCCAGTGTTGTTGACAAACCTCCCACTAGGATAGTATCTGGTAACTATACTATTAATAATCAGACATCAAAAATCAAATTTTCACTCTTCTGTCACAAAAATTTGTGGAAGAAAACAGCCAGATAATTGTCAAGGCATCTATATAGCTTATTCAGTTTCTTGGTAATCTGTAGTGGAAACTTGAAGATTAATAATAAAACTCTATAGTCTTCTTTTTTCTCCTTGATGAACTTGCATTAGAAACAAGATGATCATGTTATTTACCTCCATTCTAAACAAGAGATTATGGAACTATCTAATTGCTAACTAGCAGAAAATCCCTGAAAAGACACAGATTTACTGATTTTTACAAGACCTAGTCTACATAAACAGGACCAGGATGTTTGTTTAAAAAAAAAAAAAAGTGGATGGGCTGGATGGCTCATTGAAATATATGGAGCCTTTCATATTTAGGACAGGGTTTTAATCTGGCAGAGGTCACTAATCACTGAACAGCAAAATGGTTTATGTCAACTGGAAATTAAACTATGGTTTTTATGTTCCTACTTGAATAAGTGATATTGCTCTCACATCTAGTTATGAAAACCTTTTTATTTTTTTTGGCCTTCCTGATGTTTAAATTAGGATTTCTACAGAAACGTTCAGTACAATAACAATTCTCTGAAATAATCTGAGGTTTAGTGATTTCATTCTGACTTGTAGCATGAATAATTAGTGCATGGATGACAGTTAACAGATGGTAATTTTATGCTCTGCAAAATAAAGGACTGAGTTTGTAAGCCTTTGATTCAGTTGTAACTACCTCTGTCAGACATAAATGTTTAATTTCAGTTTGGATGTTGATTATTCAAATGCTTAGAAAAAGGTGGCTTTGAAATGTAATTCTGCAACATGCTACCCAAAGCAATAGTCCACTAGCTTTCATGAGGTACTGTAGATATCTTCTTTGCCTTACCATGATGTAGAGATACAAGTGTAAGCTGTGATGAGAGAAAATTTGTTTGAAAACCCCTATACAAAATATCTCTGTCCCAGTGAAACGGCTCACCAATCATCTAACGGGGAAACAACTTTGTGATGAACTTGGGGGACAGCTGTATTTTTTTTATTATGATGTGTAGCTCTATTAAATTACTATCATATTGTCTGCTACACGGGTGCCAAGAGTTAACGTAGTTCTGGAGGTTTTTACACACATGCAGGAAGGCAGACAATAGTTCTAGATAGCCTAATCACTGATGCTTAAACAATATGGGTGTCAAGACACCAGGTTTTTGTCCCTGTCCAAGGGTGGGACAGAGGAGACTATTGGCTAAAGGCTGTGGGCTTGCTAATGATTCTTAACTGCTGTAATGAACGCAGAGGAGTAGAGAATGGAATAAACCCTGGGGAAGGACAGGAATAGACAAGGTGTTTAGAATCTGCTGTTAAAAAGAGACTTTTTTACAGGGGGAGGGTAGTGGTAGGGGTTGTGACTTCTTGTAACTTGAAACTAAAAGGAAGGGGGGGTGTCAGGTTTGGGAAACAAAGGATCCCCGCCTTATGTAAATCTTATTTAAGGGTGGGGAGGAAGGCAAAGGGGACTCTACTCCATGGCCTGGCTGCCCAAGAAGAAAGACTGCTAAAGACACCTGAAAGGGCAGGCAAGCGGGGAGTCCAGACTGAGACGGGGGTCCAGTCTGAAAAGAAATGAGAACTCTAAGTTACAGAAACTTTGCAACCTGCCTAAAATAACATTTAGGGTAAGAAATTACATTTTGTAACCTGTTTCTTAAGTATATTGAGCTTAGCTTCCATATTTTGTTTTATTTGCTCAAAACTCAGCTTTGTTCTGTCTGTTATCTCTTATATTCATTTAAAATTCACCTTTTGTAGTTAATAAACTTATTTCTTGTTTATAATATAACCCAGTTTGTGCAATTTATAATTTGGGACGCGGGGTAAAGAGGCTGTGCATACCTTCCCCCACATTGAGGGAGGCGCCGGATTTCATAATGTACCTTTAGGTGGGCATTCTAAGGGAGGTGGACACCTGAGTGCTGGGGCAAATCACTTAAGCTGAGTCTTCTCGGGCCTGGTCTACACTGGGGGTGGGGGATGGATCTAAATTATACAACTTCAGCTGGCTCAGTGTTATCTCAGCACATCAGGCGGAGGACAACCTGTCACAGGGGTGAAGGACTAGACTTTCTGGAAGGATGCTAAGACCCAAAGGGCTCTCAGGAGGGCTGAGAAAACCAAGGGAGTGTCTTACATGCAAGTATTATTTGTCCATAGATCTGTATATTGCTTATGTTTTGTCAGAGTAAAGTATTTGTAGTTCAGAAGTGCCTTCACAAAATCTTTTACTTGTTCTGTCACAATGTTCCCAAAGGTTTCAGCTGTGAACCTTAGTGCACACAAGAGTAGAGCGCTAGAGGGGATGTGCTTAAGCAACTGGGGAGAGTTGTGGAAAAAGTCTAATAAATAATCTCTCTTACTGATTGCCCAGTGATTGAGAGAAGAATTTATAGATTCCAAATTTTTATGGAGCATTCTTGAACTTTACAAAAGGTTTACCACTGAACTAAAGATAGTAAGACGTGGCATATTGCTGTTGCTTTTATCTCTCTCACTCTCACACATACACAAACAATGTGTGTGTTTGAGGTAATGTCATTAACATGTTGCTTCTAAGGGTACGTCTGTGCTACCCGCCGGATCGGTGGGTAGTGATCGATCCCTGATTGCTCTGCCGTCGACTCCTGTACTCCACTGCGGTGAGAGGTGGAAGCGGAGTTGATGGGGGAGCAGCAGAAGTCAACCCCACGCCGTGAGGATGTGATGTAAGTCAACCTAAGATATGTCGACTTCAGCTACGCTATTCTCGTAGATGAAGTTGCGAATCTTTGGTTGATCACCCTCCTGGGGTAGACCAGGGATAAGTGTAAAATCCTTTACTTCTTTCCTTCCCATATAATGCTCTCTTATAGTAGAGAGGATATGGGATGACAATGAAATTGTGATTAACTCTGAAGTTTCAGAATACTAAATTTGCAGAACTACTTCAGAATGTATTAGAGGAGATCATCTGTGTAACTCATGATATTTCATTTGATATAAAAGTATTATGAACGTTATGATATTTTATTTGATATCATAAAAGTATTGCTGAAATGAATTTGTTCACCATTCTGTTGTATGTACGTCAATCTAGAATTGTAAGCCAGTTTCCACTTGTAAGAGAGCAAAATACAAAGCTGCTAGAAAAGTTTCCCAACTCTGTAGGATTTTTGCAGATTTGAATGTCAGTTTTATTTGGCCCTAGTATATTTTACTATCCGCTATCACTAAGACCCAAGGGGAGAGTATTTTAGCTCATTAAACTAAGTTGCTTTAGTTCTTGGTGGACCTGGATTTTAGCTTATCTATTGAAACTTCATAACCTGCTCCTCAGGAGTCTGAAACTTTGGAACAGTGGCCCTTAAAAAAATCGTACACCGTTTCTATTCAAGTAATCTAATGAAAGAAGAGCATTCATCCTGGAGAGGTGATGACCTCTCAGAGTCATGGCTGAGGCATATCAGTCGGGGCTGTAAGGCAGCATGTAATGCCAGTGTCTGATCTGGGGCTAGAGGATCTAACAGCACAGGGAGACGTGATGATCAGTGAATTAAGTTAATTTAAAACTTTAAAAAAACAACTACCCCAAAACAACAACAAAAAGGATAAAACACCCTGCCAAGGCACGCTGCTCTGGAAGTGTAAACTAGGTATACAGAGATCATAGTGAGAAAACAAATTACAGCATGTGAAATAGTGTAATTATTATAGCCCCAGTAAATTGAAATGACTTCAGTGAAATGTGTATAGCTTGATTACTTTGCATTGGTATTCTATCCTCACAATGAGATTTAACAGATGCTATAGTTTGTCATTGGTGCGTGATTGCAAAGTTACTCGCTAAAAGAGAATGATGCGGAAAACCAGAGCAACATATGTTTATGGGCTACAAATTTCGTGGTGTTGTGTAATAATGGTCAAACATGCTCATTTAGCATCTTTTTCCAATCTTAAGTGTGACTAACTTGAAATGGGGAGGCAGACTTGAATTATTTCTGAAAAGATAGACGAATATACCCTATATTAACACATGGAAGAAAGGGGAATTACATATTGTGCCATATTTGGAATAAATTCTAGACAACGTCACTTGATCACAAGGAAGATATCATTGTACTTTGCCCAAAGGGTAAACAATGCTAATGTGTACCTTATCACTAACTTGGAGGGCCTTAATTTAGTTCTTGATTGCAGGGCTCATGTGGCACTGCCTTAGTCTGCCCTTGCAGTTTTTTCCAATAGTTAGTGCCTCAGTATTGCCAAACCTGACTCTTCAGTAAACACGAATCAGGCCCCCAAAATCATTATTTGGTTTAAAAATCACACGATTTTTGAAGTTGTATTTTTATTCGTCTTCTATATTTTTGTGCCTTTAAGGTTCATGTTCTCAGTCTCTCTTCACATTCATAGAGGTGTAAAACTTTTTTACAAATGAAAGCTGAGATTCTCACATAATCACCTGACTCTAAATGGGAACTGGGGCTTGGGAAAAAATATCAAATATCATGACTTTTGATGAAATAGCAAGACTTGACAACATTGCAGCACATGATGAACATGTAATACTGTATATACCTATGTACAGGCAGGGCCGGCTCCAGGGGTTTTGCTGCCCCAAGCACCCCCCCCCCCCCAAAAGTCGCGATCTGCGGCAATTCAGCGGTAGGTCCTTCGCTCCAAGCGGGAGTGAGGGACCCTCTGCCGAATTGCCGCCGAATAGCTGAAAATGCCGCCCCGCTCCGAGTTGCCGCCCAAGCACCTGCTTGATAAGCTGGTGTCTGGAGCCGGCCCTGTGTACAGGTAAAAACCCATCATTTAGCCATAAGGGAGCTTCTCTAGCACACAACCGATCAGTACTGTCACACTATTTTCCCTGTAGGAGGTTGGGAAAAAGCCAACTAATTATAATAATGCTGTAAATCTAGATAATCTTGGAATTTTATAACTTTAAATTTATTGCCAATTAATACAATTAAACCGATATGCTAGAAGGTGTATGAACTTACCGTCCTTTTACTTTCTGCTTTTTCTCTTTCTGTAACATGGTGGTTAGTACCTTTTGGTTTGTTCAAGGTAAATAGAATTGAAGATCTGAACTAACGAATCTTTGGTAATTACTTACTGATGCCTATGGACGGATTTACATTCTGCCCTTTGGGGAGGCAGAGAGAAGTAAAAGTAATTGCTGGTGTGCCATGTGAAAGGCAAAGGTGAGGGCAGAGAGGGGAGAGTGTCTCAGAATGGTTCAGTGGTGGATGAAGGAACCAAGGTGTACAAGGCACCATAAGTGTAATTCCTTTCCTTATTGATATACATTGGTATTTTAGGATTAAAAATATTTGTATAAATAGAAAATGAAACTCTCATGTATTGTATTCACAATTCTTTAACTGTATCATTTTAAAAATAAGACATTATGAAGTCTTTTCTGAAGACACAATCTGAAAAGGTGAGTGCACTTAACAGGAAAAAAAAGTGACTTCTGCTTTATCTACCAAAGACAAGAGAAATTAGGACAGAACTGTAGAATTGTGCACTGGTATGGTCATAAGTAAGTAAAATTGAGCTTTGGAGTGAATGATTTGAATCTTGCAGAATTATCTATGGAAGTACTGCTACTAACCAGTAATTCTCTCTTTAAAACAAGAATTTATTCAGCAATTTAAAATATCAATGTGACTTCCAAAGACTAGCATAACAATTAACAGAGCTTTTCATAATCCATATTTGTATCGTTTAGTGGCAGTTCAGTATTGACAAGCATTCTTTGGTGGAGCATGCTTGTACTGTACATGTCAAAATACTTGGTTTGATTTTTGTCACCTTTTTTTATTATGAATAAGTAGTTATTGCAGTGAATAAAGAACACATTATAAAGCATGCAATTAACACAGCAAGAAGTAGGTGGAAAGATGTAAATACTTTTTATTAAACTCTGATGAAGATATTAGCATTATTTTTAATCTTACTGAGAGTTTAAGTACATGTTAATGAAATCTAATTTTATTTAAAAGGTAGTAAATAAAAATTGCTGTTGGGATAAATGTTAAGTATCAACTTTAACTGACACAGTATTTTTATTATTTAGCTCTGTAAAAAGCATCACTTTGGGATAAATAAGCCAGAGAAGATTACACAGTCTCCAGATGACTCTAAATTTCTACTCAAGACCTTTACTCAAATTAAATCAAATGTGTCTGCATCAAATAAAAAGAAGGTGAGGATTTACTATTTAATTTGTGTGGTTTTTCAAAGCATTTTTGATTTAGTGATTTGAAGGCTGTGGTGAATAACCAGAGTAACATACTATGCCCTGTAAAGAAAACCAGTAAAAGACCAAGAATTATGTATTATGTAACACAGAGAAAACAAGCTGACTTCAATCCTGAGTATTTCATTTTAGTCCTCATGCTCGTTTGTTTGATTGTATGTAATACAGATTTGCAGAAGATGGGGCCCATAGCATTAAATGTTCAACTGTTACAGAATTATATTCACTTGAAATGCAAAGTACATTTGAAGAATTCTCCTGGTGAAGTGGAGTTAATAGAGATATTTTTCATCTTTATAAAACAATACTAGTTGCTAACTCTGTAATAAGGGGAAACATTGTGCATACAAAACATTCTTCTTTCTTATACCCCTAATCACAAAGTCAACATCTTGAAACAAAATCCACAAGGCTGGAACAGAGCAGAGATCTGTAGACATTGCCTAATTAATTTCAGGACTAATTTCAGTTTCCAGCAAAGTAGAAAAACAATTCAACTTTTCACCTGGAAAGTAGCCTGAAAAAGATACAAACACTTCAAATTATTTTTGGATTTGTGTACCTAGTGGATAAGAGATGAAGGTTTCTCCAAACTCTGTAGAAAGAAATCTGAAGTGACACTGAGGAGCTAAATCTAACAAACAGTAGCACATGTGTACATACTGTATGCTATACAAACAAGCTAGTTGCAATAATTTCAGCACTTCAGAACCCTTCTCTAGATGATCCCCATGATCTACTAAAACTGTAATTTCTACATCCACTGTTGTATCTGGTGCTTTTTAGTTTTGTTTTTAAATCCTCAATGGAGTAGAATAAACCAATGCTGAATTAGTTTGAGACTCTTTAAAAAGTAGACTTACCTCACACAAAGTAAAATACCTTCTTTATGCTTTTAAATAACTTGTACAGTCTAAAGGGACAGCGTGGTTATTAATGCATTTATTTTTGTGACCACTTGTTATTTATTGCAAGGTCTCTGCAGTCTGACCTGTTATGTGGTTTCTGCCAATAATTCTTCCTAAATGTTGGGGTCCTTCCATAGAACCCAGATGATAGGATTGACTTAAAGGGAGGTTCCCCTATGTATTTGTGGTAGGTGTGCCCAAGTCCTCACGTGTTACTGATAAATTTTGATAACTTGAAAACTTTTGATTTAAAAACAAGTGCTTCCATTTTTTTAAATATTTTGAGGAGATTGCAGAACAATGTTTTGTGATAGTTGGAGGTATGCTTTTAGGCTGATGCTGATGTTAAACTCTCATAGAGATAGTGCTACAAAGAATGTTCGGTTGAATTCTGTCCTGTAATGAAGTGTATATACACAGCCAACATTTTTTAGGGGAACTAGATGGAGGCTTAATCTTGAATCAATATTTAAATTTTTTTTAACTTATGGTATGTGTTAACTTTTTCATACAAATACCTCTAAGCCACTTTTTTTCTATTAAAGATTTTGGTTTGGCACTTGAATCTATGGGGTTGGTATTTTTTATCACTTCTATTGAACAAGGTGTTAGCACTTTGAAGCTTGATAATGTAATCAGCCAGTTATTGATAGTAACAATACGTAAAGAGCAAATAAAAGAAGAAACTTTTCATAAAAAATGATGTTTTGAGTGTGATCTCTAGGAAGATTTTCCTTGTGGCAAACTGTGCTTTTGAAAGTACTCTATTTGATATTTTTTGGGGGGTAGCATTTTTGAGGCATCAATGGAGAACTGGTTGATTCATGGATGATGTTATGTAAGTTAAACAGTTGTCACATGTGAAATAGAGAAATGTTTTTTCAAAGAACAGATGAGTTGACAGTATTTGATTTTTATAAAAGTTTATTTCTGAAGATGTTTGATATACAATCATAGTTTTATACTATGGCATTTTATCTATAATGTCCTCTACCTTTTCCTCCCTTGTGCATTTTTTCCAGTAAAGTTAAATACCTCTTTTTAATACACTTTTCATTCTTGATACTTATTGGGATATACTTTAAATATTATTAGTTTTGTGTTGCTGTAGTATCTGGTAGCCCCAACAGCTTGCAACCGGTTGCCCCAAATAGTTAACAATAAGAACATAGGACTGGAAGGGACCTCCTGGATTATCAAGTTCAGTCCCCTGCTATCGCAGGCAACCATGTTGTATAAGCCTGTTCATAAACATATTAAGCTCCATCTTAAAACAGGTTAGATTTTGCGCCCTCACGACTCCTATTGGAAGGCTGTTCCAGAACCTCACTCTGTTGATGGTTAGAAACCGTCTTCTAATTTCCAGCCTAAATTTACTCATGGCCAATCTAAATAGACAAGAAAAGTAAAGAGGATGGGGAGAAGGGGAAGGTTTATAACGTACAAAATAATGGCTTACAAGCCTTGAGTTAATTCCATAATGGAAAAAAAAATGTTGGAGGTAGAGTTGGGCAGAGGATGGTAGGAGTGGAATACCTAAACAGAAAGGCAAAGGAAGGGGGAGCAAGAAGAAGAGGAGTGGGGAATTCCATGAAATCTGCAAGGGTTTTTGCTACTGTTTGGTTTTATACGGAAGATGCTTGGATACTGTGGTGATGTGTGGCAATATAAAACCCACATATAGAGGGAGGGAAGGACTGAGAGTGGCATGGAGGGAAGTGGGGTTAAGAGACTGTGCGTGTGTGTGTGTGTGGGGGGAGGGACGAGGGGGAAGCTCTAGCAAGCAGCCAATCTGTAGCATTTCTAAATAAGTCATTCAGGTGTTGCATTTAATTTACCTCTATGGTCACATGCATTAGGGCCCAAGACGTCAGTGTCACCATTATAGGTAGGCTTGGAAGGATTCGATTTTTTTTTATTGGTAAATGTCGATTTCACTATATTCACAAACAAAAATATTCCCCTGGATGATGACTGCAATTTACAGGTAAGCAAAGTAAGAAAAATGCGGCCTGAGAACTTGCTAGAGTTTGATGTAAGGCTATTTCCTTTGACATTTGATGTTGACAGTTTGTGTCTTAACAGTTATGAAGCTTTAACTTCTTAAGTCTACTATGATTAAATAATTGTCTGACCCTGATAATTTCCAGCAACTGTGAAAACTTAAATTGATAAATGTTTATTTTTAAGCTTTTTTATTTATGTTAGCGTCAAAATTATAACAAAATGAAAATCAAATTCTGCCAAGCC
Source organism: Mauremys mutica (assembly GCF_020497125.1). Taxonomy (NCBI): domain Eukaryota; kingdom Metazoa; phylum Chordata; order Testudines; family Geoemydidae; genus Mauremys; species Mauremys mutica. The sequence continues at coordinate 112,859,404 of NC_059078.1, read as the reverse complement.
TAATTACAGGTTAAGAAGTTTCTTCAGTCATTTTCTTGACTTCCTTTTCCTGGGTATACTACCTGTTAAGGTGACAAGTGAGTGTCTCCTCTCCTGAAACCATATCAGAGCTGTACCTATCCTGGAGCTTCCATAGTCTGGCAAGCAGCTTTACATGCATACATTTCTTGAGAATGGGAGGCAGCAAGAGGGACTTCGCTGGCAATTCAACGTAGCAAAAATGAGTGACCTGCTCAACTGGTCCTCAGAAGTGTGGGCAGAAGAGGCTAAAGTGGAGATGATTGCCATCTACTACTTCTGCATGGCTTAGGGAACTCTGCAGTAAGAGTGAAAGATGGCTGCTATGTGTGGCCCTAAACTCATGTGTTTCTTCATGATTTAAAGACCTCAGCTGAAAACTGCTTTCTCGTGTTCTCAAGAAAGTTCTTTTAGCACTATTTGTTCCCCCCTATGTGGCCACACAGCCCAAAAAGGCACCCAGATTGGAGTAGCATTCCTCTCTTACAAAGATAATAATAGACATTGTTAAGAATTGTTAACATTAAGAATTTACATTTCAGCTGAAATATGTTGGAATGATTCCCACTTTGGCTCAGAATCCAGTTTAGCTCTGCTGAATAAATCCAAGGGGCACAAGGCATTTTCATTTACTATAGTCACTTCTAACTTGCTGATTTTATTACAGCAATGTAATATTACCTCAACATCTGCAGCATTTTGCTGTAGCAACAAGGCCTTTCTAAGCGCATGAGATGCTTATCCATCCTATCCGTTTATTTTTCTTCTGTTCATGATCATGAGAGGAAGAATCTTTCACATGCATCTCTCTCCCTCAGTTAGTTTTGTCTTTGAACACTCTTCTGAAGAATCACTAATAAAATAGCTTAAATCACCAAAATTATTCCAGGTGAGGTCCCCAACTTCTATACAGGTGACTGTGACTGCTTGCTTGATAAATGGCTGTGGTTGTGTCTTCATAGTGTTGAAATTAAAAAGAAGACTTGGCAAGTCTTCTCAGAGAAAGACTCTACCAAAATTATTCTATTAGTCTTCAATTCTAGATTGAAATCTCCATGGTAATATTCAGTAGGTTGACATCTTGAATGAAATTAAATTGAATAAACCTGAGTAATTTAGCAAAACATTTTGTTAGGCCAATAGTTTTCATAAAATTCCCCAAATGGTCTATAAAATATGTTCATGTCCAGCTTGCTTGCACCACCTTCTGGATACTGTTCTTAGGGAAAAAATGCTTTGCAATACATGAGATGCACGAGGAAAGTTTCATTTGTGCCCAGCACCTCTAAGAATCTACTACTACTACTACTGTTTTATATTAAATTTGATCTTGCCTACATCTACATGGGCCTCTTTATCAGGAAATTTTTTTTTCTTAAAAAGAACAGGACTACTTGTGGCACCTTAGAGGTTAGTCTCTATAGGGGCCACAAGGACTCCTGTTCTTTTTTCCTGATACAGACTAACACGGCTGCTACTCTGAAACTTGTTTTCCTTAGTGTGTGCATGCTGGTCTGCAAGTGTCCTTACTTGATTTTTATTTAGCTCCACTGAAAACGTAATAATAATCTTCTGTCTTGCAGATAAAAGAAAGTAAGGAGAAGGAGAAACTGGAGAGGAGATTATTAGAAGAACTCTTCAAAATGTTCATGGATTCAGACTCCTTTTACTACAGTCTGACTTATGACCTAACAAACTCTGTCCAGAAGCAAAACTCATGTGAGAAGACTAACTTGCCGCTGTGGAGGAAAGTAAGTATTTATATGTCAGCAGATGACTGCCCAGTCTGTCTTTTCAACATACTGTATTTGTTCTGAGTCCCAGTGGTATTGATTTTGAAACTTTTAAAGGCCAGATCATCAGCTGGTATAATACATCAACTGGCCCTACATTAGGTTTCTACGTAATGGAAACAAAATTAAAAACTACCAAAAACATGTCTTGGATCTGAGATTTTTTAAATGTTTTTTGGATTAAAAAAAAAAAAAAGAGTGAGCAGCGAAGGGTTGGATAACCAGTTGGAATTACTGGGTAGTTAGTTCATGTTTGGGATCACATCTGTGTCTTTACTGAGAGGCTCTGAAAAACCTTGTTTAAAATACTGCCATTTTTATTCTCTTATAGGTTGATGACAGATTCTTTTGGAACAAACACATGATTCAAGATCTCATCAATACTGATGTGAGTAATTGTTTTCTAAAAAGTGCATCTTAAATTTGTTAAAGCTGAGCACAATTCAGTAGAGGTGGTCAGAAATTTTCTAACGTAGTTGTCCAAAGGAAAATGCAGGTTTGTTGCAATGGAAATATTCTGTGGGATTATGTTAGTTTTAAGTACATTTTCCACAGAAACCTGCCTGTTTTCCTAGTAGCTCATGTGGTAGGCTCCTCAGCACCTTGGCCGCCTGCCTGGTAGGGGACTTCTAGGCATCTTGGCAGGAAAGGGGTGCCTCTTCCCCTGGTTGGCTGGCTGCCCAGGTTGCCTATGTCTGTGCAATACTTAGCACAGTGTTATCCTGGCCCTTTATGGCTCCTTTGTGCTATAGTAATACAACTAAGTAATAGTAATACTATTCAGTGTACAAAGTGGTACTGTGCATCAAAGTATCCTGAGCTTTTGTTAGTACAGTATGTATGGCTGATATAGAAGTGATAAAGCAGCAAACAACCCACTTTAACTTTTCCTTAAATATAAATATGAATTAGAAATGCTTCATTAAGACTGTCTTTTTTCTAAATTTTCAAGCTCATAGATGAACATAGGGTAATATATTACAATGATTTAAAGGTTAAAACTAACCAGCTGGCCTCACTAGAAACTTCAAAACAAAGTTTAACACTTGCCTTCTGTCATTTGTGGTTTAAAAAAATAAAACTTGGCCATTAAATGTGGCATCTTTCTGTGGGAGTCGTCTCATTTGTTGAGAATTGCAAGACCAGGGCCTAAGTACACCTCTACCTCAATATAACGCTGTCCTTGGGAGCCAAAAAATCTTACCGCGTTATAGGTGAAACGGCGTTATATCGAACTTGCTTTGATCCACCGGAGTGCGCAGCGCCCCCCGCCCCAGAGCACTGCTTTCCTGTGTTATATCCGAATTCATGTTGTATTGGTGGCGTTCCACTCTTATATCGAGTGGTGTATATAAAGGTTCTGTCCACAAGGTGAAAAATTTAGAAAATTAGTTTTACAACTAATGGAAATATGACAAATATGACAGCTTCTTTTTTTGAACCAAAAAGAGGATAGTTTGGGGCAAATTCACATGACAATTTGTAGGAGTAAAAGAAACTTGATGACTTATGACACAACTCACAGCTAATTTCAGTAGAGGTTTCCTTTTAGAGCCGTGGTGCCCAAACTTTTCCTGCCACCCCACTCTTTACCAGTAATGGAATCTGTCCACGCTCCCCCTTCCATTACTGCACAGTTGACTCAGCAGAGGAGCTTGGGCTGAAGGCAGAGCTTGGGGCAGAACTGGGGATGGGGGAGGGGCTGGAGGTGGCCCTGGCCTGGGGGTGGAGAAGGAATGAGGACAGAGCTGGGCTGGGGGTGAAGCTGGGGGCAGAGTGAAGCTGCGGGTGTGGGCAGAGCAGGGTGCAGAGTTGCGGTTGGGGCCGGGGTGGGGTGGAGTTGCAGCTGGGGGCAGAGCGGGACTGGGTGGTGCTTTGTCTCCTCCCTCTCCCTCCATGGGGGCTGGCCCGGATCCTGCTGTGCCCCTCCTCTCCCCGCCACATTCCTCCATGCCCTCCTAGGGGGTACTCACCACAGTTTAGGGACAACTGGTTTAGAGAATACAACTAATATCAAGCATAGTATATGTCTCTTATCTTTATTATGTTTTCTTGTTTTATGTGTACATTTAGAATATAAGTTTATTTCTGTTTAACATTTATATTTAAGGGGAAACTAATCTTAAACCATATATGCATCATTTAAGATTTGACCATTTTGATTATTCTTTTATACTGTGTGGTTAATTGCTGCCTGTGTGATGCTTGACTTTCCACGAATATGTGAAGCTCTTTAAAGTAGAACTAGCGGTTATCTCTGACATTAATTTTGATCTCTGTGCATTTGCTCTGATGAACTTCTTCCATTTATGGCAACTAGTTAAAAAAGTTAAATGGAATGTGTAATTCTTGTGGCACGATAGTGCACCTGATCCCGGCAACATTCTTTACTTGCACTATTTTGAAAGTGACTTGAACAGAGATTCTGATGAGCCAGACAAAAAGCAGTGTAACATAAAATGCAGCTAGAGGAGAACTCCACAAAGAAGGAAAGAACTGCTTTCTCCCTCCTGAAAAGACTGATAAAAGAGAGTTCTTTTCTGAAAGCCTTCTGGAAATTCTTAAGTGAGTAGACTTTGGTACTGATCTGACATTTTAGCAAGGATGATTTAATCTTTCAGCGTTACAACAGGGATACTTATTGTGGATGTTTTTAAAAAAAAAATCCAATCTGAATATTCTAAAGTTCTTTGCTTCTTGTCTGGAAGGATATTATTTACCCAACAGACCTCATCCATTTATTTAAAAGCAGCAAAGAGTCCTGTGGCACCTTATAGACTAACAGATGTTTTGGAGCATGAGCTTTCGTGGGTGAATACCCACTTCATCGGATGCATGTCATCCACTACATGCATCCGACCAAGTGGGTATTCACCCACGAAAGCTCATGCTCCACAAACGTCTGTTAGTCTATAAGGTGCCACAGGACTCTTTGCTGCTTTTACAGATCCAGACTAACACGGCTACCCCTCTGATACTTTCCATTTATTTGGATGCTGTCTGTAAAACACAAATGAAATCCTTAAAGAATGTAACTTTTTTTAATTAATAAAGTGAGCAGTATGATGAAACTTTTAGGTTACATTGTAATGCACCAAGGGAGCTCCTTTGGTTTTATTTTTCACCAATCTCCCTCCCGCCCCCCCCCCCCCCCAAACCCTCTGGCTCCACTGGTTAAAATAAAAGCACCATCACTATCAGAAGAGAAGGGAAAAAAGGTGTTCATACAAAATGAAGAGGCAGGGCATTCTGGGAATTTTTGTGGGATTGGACCTGAGTTTTGAGAAGGCTTGTCTAAAAGCCGGAGTAACACCAAGCACACCTGCAGAAATAGCAATAATATCAGAAACCTCTGTAGATAATTTAAAGTAACTGTTAAAACTGGTATAGATGTAAATGTTTTTTGTAATTTACAGAACGCAGAAGTGGACTCTTGGATTATACCCATCATCCAGGGATTTGTACAGATTGAAGAACTTGTAGTTAATTACAATGATGCATCTGATGATGAGAAAAGCAGTCCAGAGACGCCTCCTCAGGAGCCAATTTGCGTAGACGATATTCACCCGCGATTTCTGGTAGCACTTATCTCACGCAGAAGTCGGCACAGAGCTGGTAAGCAGTGTGTCCAAGATATTAACCATGTTAAAAGGGATGTGAAGGATAAAACTTCAACAATAATAGTGCTCAATGGCACAGTCCAGAACCACACTCCGAAATTCACTGATAAGTGAGAAACAACTGAAGCACTAACCTCAAATGTTTTGTAAAATTAGTTCCTCCAAATCTGTATATAAAAATAAACTTAAGCTTTGTTTTTAGACCTTGCCATCCTCTAGGTGCCTTAGAAATTTTGAGGAAAAAGTGGTGATTTAAAGTTTAATACTGTTAGTTACATAACATCCTTCTGACACCCCCCACGCACCCACCACGCAGTATTGTTTAGCTAATGCTCTGTAGTTCAGAAGTTCAGTGCTGCTTCAGGGATTGATTCTTATTCTAATATTGTGGAATTACATTTCCATGTTTTATATACAATGAGTTTCCTACTTAATATGAGTGTAATTACATGAACTTACTAACTTTCTTGCCTTTGGAATACTGATGTAAACCCTTATAAACTTTTCCAAACTACTGTACTTGGTAATCAGGCCAGAGGACCCTGGGTGGAAAAACAAAGTATAATAGTCACAGCAGCAAGAAATATTTAAAATGCACAGAACTAGGTATATAGATGGAAATTTAATTGCTTTCATTTGTTAATGAACCATTCTGCCCATATTCCAAATCTTGAAGCTGCTCATGGAGCATTCTTCATTACTGTTCTGTAAACTGGAACATCGATCAGTCAAAGATGATCTGTAGTTTGACTTTCAATTTAGTATTTTGGTTTTTAGTGTTCAGGTTTTGCTTGTACATGTTCATTTGGTAGAAATCTACTCTATCAAGGCTAGATGCCTTTTGGAACGGATTAATTACTTTATAGATTTGTGATAACTAAATGGTGTGATTTGGATTACCGTCAGACCCCTCTGCCCCTCCCACCCTTACTTTTTTATTTCTATTTTTTTCATATAGTTAACTCCTGCTATGGGGCTGCTCCAGTAGTAGCACATAACACTCACAAATCAGAACTTGACTCTTAATCTTGTTCCTGTGCTAATATGAAGGTAACGCTCACTGCAGCAGTGTTTAGGAATAGAAAGAGAATGGAAGAATGAAAGTGATGTTATTGAAGTGACATTACCACTGTGGTTTGTCCAGGAAGTACTGTCCTAATGGTAGTACTGTTCTTACAACTAAGATCCTGCTTCAGTACAGTTGTATAGGCTGTATAGACAAAAGCAACCCTTAGGAATAGTTTAGGGGAGGATAAGGACTAAAACCAAAGCCTTGTTCCATCTCTGCCACATTAAAATAAAATGGGAGATGGGAGCCAGAAAAGGAACCAGACATCAGTGTTGTCAGTTGGGATAGCCTGGCTGATTTGTCTTGTATTTCACATACTCTACTTCCTTACCACCAAAAACACTTTCCAGAAGTGTACAGAATATCCATATTTAGGATTAATTTTTTAAAAATTACATAACTTGCTTGAATAAACTGATCAATATCTTTCTCTTTGTCTTCTAGGGATGCGGTATAAGCGAAGAGGTGTTGATAAAAATGGGAATGTGGCAAATTATGTGGAGACAGAGCAATTGATTCATGTCCATAATCATACTCTCTCATTTATTCAAACACGAGGCTCTGTGCCAGTGTTCTGGAGTCAGGTTGGATACAGGTACAACCCACGACCACGACTGGACAAGAGTAAGTATTGGTAATCTGTGGAGTTTGTAAAATGTACCCAGATCACTTAAAAATAATTGACTTTGAACATTTAGTTATTCTATTAACCTCTGATCAACACTTTTTTTTTTAACTTAAAGTAGTGATGGTGAGTTGATCCAATTTTAAAATAACTTCTCTGTCCTTGAGTTGAACTCAATACTTAAGGAGTCCCCATATCTCCCAGATACAGGAGGATAATTGAGTTCCCACCATATTTCTGATAATACAGACTATTTTGAAGAACCTGCACTTTAACTTTTAGTCCTAAATCAGCAACTAACTTTCAGACTGTAAACTCTTCAGGAGAGGGACTTCCTTATTTTGTTTTAGGTGTTTTCTCTTAAAGGGAGGATTGTCTTTTTCTATATGTTTGCACAGCATCTAGCTCAGGTTGGCAGCCAAGTCTTCATTTATTCTCGGTAATTTAAGGTTTCACGTGCCAGTAATACATTTTACATTTACAGGGTCCGGCGGATGGAACCCCAGACTGGCAGTGGGCTGAGCGGACCGGCGGCTGGGACCCCAGGCTGGCAGCAGATTGAGCTGCTCAGCCCGCTGCCGGTCTGGGGTTCTGTATGCCAGCCCCTGCTAGGCGGGGTCCCAGCCTCTAGCCCCGCTCAGCCCGCTGCCAGCCCGGGGTTCTATCCATCCAGGCAGGCGGCGGGGACCCCTGGCCGGCAGCAGTGTGCCACAGTAAATCAGCTTGCCTGCCGCCTTTGGCACGCGTGCCATAGGTTCCCAACTCCTTATCTAGCTAAATGGGGCCTTGATCCTGATTGGGTCTCTAGGGACTGGAGGGGCATGAATATCCGTGCACACCAAAGTGTTGCACTGTAACTCCTCCATGTGAATGCTGTGGATGCAAACAAAGTTTCCTACTTCACATTAACATAGTTCTCTTCAGAGAAGGCTCCATATATTTGAAGTAGGAACTTTTTAGTTTGTGGCTGCAGCATCCACACAGGGGAGTTATAGCATAGCATTTTGATGCACAGTGCTGTTGGCACCTCCAGAGTCTAAACTGCATCCAGAGTCTAAACTACCTTTAATTTTTGTTTTATGGTAGCATTAAGGACATGTCTAGACTTGTCCTTAATGCTACCATAAAACAAAAATTAAAGGTATATCTTTATGGTAATGCTTAGCTTTTGGCTGTGTTAGTAGAGTGGTGAAGGTTAGTATTTTTGCCAGCATAATCCTGTCAGGTTCAAGTTCTTGTAAAGCACTAACAGATTCTGATGTCTTGTGAAGAGTTTGCTAACACCCTTGAAATAGCTGAAAAAGGATCTCTTGCCAGATCCTAGAAGAGTAAAGTGTAAATGAATTTGCACTAAAGATGAGAAAAAACAGTGAGCAATAAAAACATAGGAAAATCCTCCCCAACCCCAAATCATATCACAACAGTTTGAAATGCTAAAGACACTCTGTGTGTGGCATTGGTTCATGGGGCTGTGCAATTCAATACTGTGGTGATCGGAGCATCCAAATTTCCCACCAATTTTACTAGAAATTCAAAGAGGATTTCAATTAATTTGGAAGATTTATAGGTAGGTTATAGCATCTGTCAGGATCAGTTTTAATGTCAGAGATATAAAATCCTACCTCATTAGTTAAATGTATTCCAGATAGTTTCTCCTAGTGTGTGCCATTACATCTTTAAGAATATAGTTTACTTTCAGCCTTGGACACTTTGTGAACTTCTTTATTCTTTAGCAGGCTCTGTGCTATCCTATTCTAATGTTTACATTTAAACCAGCTCTACATACTTTTACAAGATTATTTAAACATTTAAGATACTTCTGAGGTGAAAGAGGTTCATATGAAGTATGGAACTGGCATAGAAAGGTTGAAGAGGTTTTTAAATAAGAAAAGGAAAGAGTAGATTGACTTGCATCCAAAGTATAAAAGAGAATGTTTTAGTTTAAGATACTCACGTCTGCACTATGATGGTAAGTAAGTAGCACAGTAGTAATGTGGAATATCAATTAATTGGATCTCCACCATGTCAATGTTTACCTCAGAAGGTATAATGCATTAATAGGATCCTGTAGAATGTATCATGCTACCTGCATGCACATGCAGGTTTTTCTTAACCCAAGATACCTAATAATGTGAACTTGAATATGAGTTAATACCTTAAATATGAATCAAATGAAAGGAAATGATTAGTTCTTCACAGTGTCCTTCTACGTTGTAGGTGAAAAGGAAACTATACCCTATTTCTGTGCACACTTTGAAGAACAACTGAAAATTTACAAGAAACAGGTGTGTTTTAGGCTTGCACTTCTTTTATGAGTGTATTTATTACTAAAACTTAACAACTAGTGTGAATAGTTTAAAAATACTTTATAAACAATCTGAGTACTTTAAAAGGACAATCAAAAAATTAGAACTTTAGGTATAGCACTTGATTTTCCTGAATTATACAGCAGTTTCCAGAAATAGTAATTAAATCCACCTTTTTGGTAATTTTTTAATTGGGCTTGTCAAATCAGCATTTGTTTTTTTTATTGGAGATGAGATTAACTATAGCAGTTAACCTGATCACTTGGGTTCCAAAATAAAAATGGGGGAAAATGGTGTCTGAAGAGAACCTTGTGGTGGATAAGCTAAGCACAATTACTTATAAATCTTCTTTTTTTTACTGTTTCATGTTTTTGTAATTTGTTTTATACATTGCCTTCTAGAGAGAGTGTAATTCTGCAAGTATCTTCACTAAGATTACCAAACTATTAAATCCATTTAATTTTTGAACAGGTTATTATTAATTTGGTGGATCAGACTGGACGAGAGAAGATTATTGGAGATGCTTACCTTAAACAAGTGCTACTATACAACAAATCAGACCTTACTTATGTTTCCTTTGACTTCCATGAGCACTGGTAAGAAGACTTTCTAAAATGTCATCTTGTAGTATTTGCTAAAATGAGAGAAATGTTGTTGAGGGGAGGGGAAACTATTCTCTAATAGTGTGTGAAATGCATTGACTTTCACAGAGAGAGAGAGAAATATTGCTTTTTGTAAACAAAGGTAATATAACTTGGGTTTTTCATAGCTTAGCTTGCCATTGTTTTCTACTGGACAGTTTGGGTGTTTCAAAAAGCATCATTAGCGTTTTGGTTGTTTGCTCCAATTCTCCCTTTGCTCTTTCCTCACAGTTTCTTCAACTAAACTTCATGCCACACCTGCCTCTTGTAATCTGTCCTTTCCTGCTCTGTTCCCCTAACCCTGTTCCTTTCAGCGCCCCCTTACCCTTCCCTTTTCTTTCCATTTAGCTCATTCCCTCTGAACTAATCCACCCCCCCCCCAATCATGGAAATAACAGGGCTGTTTTCGCCATCACATTGTACACTCTGTCTTTGTGTTATAGAGTTCCCCGCACATATTGTCCATTTAAATTGTAAGTTCTTCAGTACCTTGTACAGTGCCTAGCACAATGTGATCCTGTTCTTGGTTGGCCCTTAACCACCTTCATAATAAATATGATTAATAATAACTCCTCTGGTCCCCTTTTCTGGATCACATGGCTGGGGAAGGGCAGGGGGCACACAGGAGGATGTTAGATCCTATTATGATGTTGCTGGAGCAGATTGCCTACTACATTTCAGTACTGAGGTGGCTGCATTCTGGTGATGGGTAATATGATCTCTACATATATTGTTTGCTGGGCTTGTTGAGCACCCTCAGGATGAAAATGACACGAATGTAAAGATTTTATCACTTGTCACTTTTTTGTTTTGCTTTTGGTTCATGCTTTAGCACCGTACTATAATTGCCCCCCAAATCCTCTCTCATTTATAGGTGAACGCATCGAAAGAGAATTCTTGAGATGCTGGAGGGAAGATAGGCATGGCTACAATGTAGCTGTTTGTGTATATTTTAAATGGTTTAATTTGCAACTGACATTTGAAAAGATTTTCCTACACTTTGTACATTGCCCGAGAACTGCTGTGAATAAATTCTGCTTCAAATTTAGCTAGATATCAGTTTATATTTGTCTGTACTTGACTTGTGTGGTGTTGCATCATTTTTCTAGTTGAAACTTAATTTACTTTTGTGAACTCTTTTATTTTAGCAGAGGAATGAAGTTTGAAAATGTTCAAACATTAACTGATGCCATTCATGATATCATCCTTGATATGAAGTGGTGTTGGTAGGTATTAGCATGCTCAAAGTGGTATGCAATTGTTTATAGAAACATTTGAATGAAAGAGTAGGGGGAAAACAGTTTAAACAGTCTTTGTTTAGATGGATTTTTATGGCCTTACATTTTCCCACTGATTATCTTTTCCCTCCAGTCTTATCCTGTCTTGAACATTAGCAAATCAACATCTTGGAGTCAATGTTGAGACGTATTCTACTTATGGTTCTATCCTTTTAACAACAAAAGAATTCCCAATAACATTGTCCCTTCCCTGAGGTTCACTGTTGTTAATTTGAAAAATAAAATAAAATAAAGAAATTATGTATGAAATATCATGCATTTCCCCCACCCATAGAGCTCCAACCTTACCCTGAAAAGCCAATGAAAACCCTTGACCTTCAGCCAGGTATATTGGTTACATGTTTATGCATTTTGATATATGGTTGATGTGGTTTTCATGAATTACATTGTATATGGTTCAGTACATTGTTTCGTATTGGTGTGTGTAGATAAAATGAAGTGTGCTATCAGATTGTCACTGGTGTCTGGGAGATGTTTTTCTGCAACACTGAGGAAATTTTGTTAATTATTGCCCTATATGTTAGTGATTGTTGTAAAGCTGGCATTGTTTTTATATTGAAATTAAAGAATTAAATTTGTATGCATGTACTAGAATATTGAACAGGATAATGGGGGAGAAATGTGGGTGAAGGGGAATGGAGTGGGAGGTAGCTATTCTGAAAAGGGGGCTCATGTCAGCTGGTCTGATTTGGGTTGCTGGTAGTTCTGAAAAATTGAAAGAAAAAAATTGGTTTGTCTCAAACAGAATCTGAAAATTCCAAAAAGTTTTGATGAATCAAAAAAGTGGATGAATTACATTTTGGGTTGAATGAAACTTGCACTCTTTCACATTAAAAGAAATAAAGGTCTAGAATGGGTGGAGGTGATAGTGATAGTGCCGGTGCTCACCTTCTAACTGTTAGCCAAATAGTTAGGGCATTCATCTGGCTTATGGGAGACGGGTTCTGTTCATCCCCTCTGTCTGATGTGGAGCAGGAATTTGAACATGGGTCTCCTCTGCTGCAGGAGAGTGCCTTAGCCAGTAGACTATGGGATATTCTGGGGTGAATCTCTTGCTCTGACCTACGTATAAAATACTTGAATAATCCATTGGGCTAGAGAGAAAAGTGAGTGACTATAGCCTGGTGGTTAGGGCACACTCCTGTAATGTGAGAGACCTAACCAAGTTCAGGTTTCTACTTCCACATCAAGCAGAAGGGAGAATTGAGTCTGGGTCTCCCACATCCCAGGCAAGTGCCCAAACTACTGGGCTAAAAGTTAAGGTGGACACCACCAATACCACCTCCTCTGGCTGTTTTGTTTTATGAATGGTTCGTATGTTCCTCCCCCGACCCAAACTTTTTGACAACTTTGCAGGAAGCTTCAAGTAGGCAGGAAGCTTCAGGTAGACAAACTGCATTTTTCAGCAAATAAACTATTCATCTGAAAAACTTCACGCAGTTCTAATGGAGTGTAGCTGGGATGCTGAATGAAACTGACATGAATATTCCATGGTTTAGTCTAGTAGAAACATGTTTTCTAACTTAAATTTTCTATTTTATTTGCATGGACTGATCAGTTATTTTAAGATCTCTCAATAAGCATTTTACCTCTTCTGTTTTTTTTACCACCTTTGAAAGGGTTGATCAAGCTGGTGTGATTTGTAAACAAGAAGGAATTTTTCGTGTTAACTGTATGGACTGTCTGGATCGGACCAATGTAGTCCAGGCTGCTATTGCAAGAGTGGTCATGGAACAGCAGGCATGTATGACTTGTAAATTTTAAAGTGATAAATATCTTAGATTTTTTTTTATTTATGAAAAGATAATCAGCATTGTTGTGAGTGAAAATAACCTAGAACTTGTTAAGTTATGAAGGTAATGGGATCTTCTTGAGACTTGGGGGCATATTCACATTCCCAATGTTTAAACTTCTTAATAGTTCTTGGATTGGGAGGCATGTCTTTAACATTTTCAGGAGAAGAGACTGGCGTTAGGGTCACCAGAACTATTATCTCAGTTTTATTATGTAGATTTGTAGTTGTTCATTAATTCATAGGCAGTGATTATCGCTGGTGTATACTTTTTTTCTTTTACAAAATTAGGTATAGGTAGAAAAATGAGTGGGTCCAGAGATGCACTTTAGTTTCAGGCACTTGAGAATAAAATATCACATCAACCAGCATATTAAGTGCTTGCTATGCCTGAGAGATCATTCCCCTTGACCATAGAGAGACAATCATTCTCCATCTTTCCAGGTATCCTAAACAGATAGTTGACAGATCATTCTCTTCTGGAATGAATCTGTCCCTTGCAGAGATGGCATTTCCAAATAGGAGGAGGAGAAGATGATTAAGGAGCTTTCTTATAGTTCAACAATCATCTGCTTCCTCCTTTGGAACCTCAGCCTTGGTTATATCTTCTGCCTGAAGAGGATATTAAGTAGATGATGGTGCATGTAGCCTTGAAAATTCAACATGCAGTGCAGGAAGAGGTGAAAAAGCTCTGTGATGTGCTTGAGATAAAGGATAAAGGCAAGCTGGCCCTTCGTATAAATAATGAATTGATCTGACTATGAAAACAGGTGCTGCCAAGTTCCAGTGTCATTTGCAGCAAGGAATCCTGACCATATGATTCTGATTGTACAACAAGGATTGATTTAATTTTTCCTTCTCGCATCTTGCCTCTGATTCTTGGACTCTTCTGCCTCCGAAAAATCAAAGCAAGATAATCTTTCATGAAACCTTAGGTTAGAGTCCTGGGATATGTCTGCGCTGCAATTAAAAACCTGTAGCTGATCCATGCCAGTTAACTTTGGCTTGTGGAGCTTGGGCTAAGGGCTGTTTAATTGTGGTGTAGGCATTCTGGCTTGGGCTGGAGCGTGGGCTCTAGGACCCTGTGAGGTGGGAGGGTCCCGGGGTCAGGCTGGAGCCCTACCCCTAACATCTACACTGCAACTAAACAGTCCCTTAGTCTGAGCCTCATGAGCCCGAGTCAGCTGGCATGAGCCAGCTGTGGGTGTCTAATTGCAGTGTAGACGTACTGCTTGAGATTGAGTTACGGAGTGGGGCATTCTGCAATAACATTGGAACAGTAGATCTGTGAGACTGTCCCCCCATCCCACCCCACGGTTAATCTACTTTAGAATTGTTCTACGGCTGTTAGGCATGGTATGACTCCTACAATACAGACCCACAGAAGCATGGTATTCGGAGAACTCCAGTTGCCTGTAAAATTGTCACACTTCCCAGGACCAAATGACTCATTCTCTTTATGCTGGAAATTTGATAACACTTCTCAAATCAATAAAGAGTTTTTAATACAAATTCTGTTCTTGTCCACAAATGACGTTTTAGCATTTAGACTGTAAGAAAATAGTCTAAAGGAAAAAGTCACACTTGTGATTTAACCCAGTGAAACTCATTGGAAAATAACCTAGAACTTGTTAAGTTATGAAGGTAACAGGATCTTCTGGAGCCTGGGAATGTGCATATGCCCCTAAATGTTTAAACTTCTGAATAGTTCTTGGATTGGGAGGCATGTCCTTAACATTTTTTGGGAGAAGAGACTGACATTAGGGTCACCAGAATTATTATCTCAGTTGCTCTTTGAGGTGTGTTGCATACGTCCATTACGTGACTCACCCTCCTTCCCCAACATGGGGTCTGGTGTGAAGGAACTGAAGGAAGGGCAGGGCAGTTCCACATTTTATACTTTCCTATTCGAACATGAGGCACTTAAGGCTCAGGCATCAGTGCCCTGTAGGTATCACTAGGGAAAACTCTGACAGTAGCACACAAGACATGTGCGCACATAGTGTAATGGACGTATGCATGCATCTCAAAGAACAAGTTACGAGTGAGTAACTATTCTTTTCTTCAAAATGTCAGAAAATGGCCTAAAACAAAATCCTCACCAGTACCAGAGCTATCTTAATGGGTACTGGGCTGAAAAACAGCTCCTTTCTGAGACCATCTTTAGCCAACTAGCTTGAAATCTTAACGCTTGCTTCTTTGTTTTTCTTGCTTTACTAGTTCCTTACTTTCTCATTAATGCTAGGTCAGTAGCTTCCACCTGGCTCAGCAAATGCATTTCTTTTCCATGTGGCACCTGCTAATTAGCAGTATTCCAGTCAGCTGTTCCTTTGGTTCAGTGTAAGACCTCTATATAGAAGCGGTCTTTCTCCTTTGTGCCTTTTGGCTTTCCTCATGGCATGCTCAGAGGAGGAAAAACAAAAACATGACCTATGGCTGGCTGCCTGGGGTAAAAATTAGGAGTTTTCTCTGCTTAGATCACTAAAAAATAAACCTGGTATTTTTTTGTGCTCAAAAAAATGTCATCTTTGAAGACAACCTAAATAGAATGAATATTTGATATCTGCAAATATTTAAAGATGCATCCTAAAAATTAAGGATGTTTGTTTTTACAGTATAACCTTTGGTTCTGATTGTAAAATGAAATAACTAAGAAAATTTAGTAAATGGTGTTATTACTAAAATGATGTGTACCATGTTACTTTTTTTCTTTCTTGAATTTATATAGTTTGAGAATGAATGTCACTTTGACCTTATCCACTAATAAATGTATCAAATTCCAGCTGAAAAAGTTGGGTGTGATGCCACCAGAACAGCCTTTGCCAATGAAATGCAACAGAATCTACCAGATAATGTGGGCAAACAATGGAGATTCCATAAGCAGACAGTATGCTGGAACAGCAGCTTTAAAGGTAAAAACAAACAAACAAAAAAGAAACAAAACCCAAAAAATAACCCCTCCCCAAACCAGCCAAACAAAAACATAGTGTAATGCGCACCTTGTTAAGTTTCGTGATCTGAATTATTATGCAATATGCAGTAGGAGTCATTTAGTTGATTGGTTTTAAAAGATGCACATAAAAATGACACTAAAATCAGCTGAAGTTTGATTCCTTCTATACAATTCTTAGAGACCTGTGGACTCTTGGGGGATTTCTACAGAATGACATTAGACAATTGGATAAATGCTTTTTGGACCCATGGAGTGAATGTCTAGTTTTGCCCAAGTTGCCAGCATTCTTCAGCTCATGACACTGCTGTTGTCAAATAGCTTGACTCTGTTTTAAAGAGAAGAAAAGTGTAAGAATTGAATTAATATTGAAACTGAAGATCTGTTTTAACAACCTTTGGAGTTACATTTCAGCAGAATACATTCATAGTATTTCAAAACACATGTGCTGAAGAACTTGATAGATAGCAGATGATAATCTGCCTTTCTAGCTACCGTGAGAAGAATCAACCAGCTATCATTAAATAATGGAAAAATAATCCATAAAATATTTGTTTTTTAATGTTGTAGGTGAACTTTAAATGCTATTTACCTGCCAAGACTAGAATTGAGGGTTCTGTACTTCTCACAGCTGTGACCCTTTCCTCTGGCTGCTCCATTTATTTTTACAAGGGATCATTAAAGAGCTAAACAAATTGCTCTTAATACACACACACACACACACTGGTGAAATTTTTCCAGTGCTCCCAGCCCCTGGTGTTGCAGGGCCTGTATGTTGTCAGCAGATTGCACTGTTATTAGACAATCTTTTGTAATTGTACGCACCTCAGGGTAGGAATGGTCTTTATTTTTGTTTGCTACAGCACTTTGTAGTCTTTTAACAAATTAATAAGGCTGCCTGGCTAGAGCCTTCATTGAATAAACTATTGATTTGTTTTTTCCCTCCATCATATCTTTAATTTGGGCCTGTCAAGCAAATAGATTAAAGTACAAAGATTGGTTTGTTTTCAGTATGTTTACACAAAGATGCTTGTATTTTGACAATCCAAGTTATTCACCTGGAAACCAATTTAAGCACTCTTCCAATGGATACATTTCTTAAAATTAAATACTCTTGAAACATATTTTTCATTAACGATAACTGACCTGATTTTCAGAGGTGCAGCACACCAGTAGTTCCTGTTGGCTTTGTGGGTGCACAGCAGCTCTGAAAATCAGGTCAGTTTTCTGCTAGGATCCTCTCATGAAGTAAGATCTAGGAATGACACTGGCAAAACCCTTTGCTCTAAAGAATTTTGACTCCTGATGCTGCAGGCCCTAGACAAGTCGACGGCTTACTGAGGATCATGGTTATGAGGGCTGCTATTTGAAGATAGATGACTGACTGAAAGGGTGCTTATTGTCCCTCTGTGCATGGTGGTTGGCTCATATTAACAATAAAGCCAAAAGATTCTAAGCCTCCTTTTGAGCAATGCCCAAAAAAAGAATCCTAGAATCATAGGACTGGAAGGTACAGGGATGGCTCTGTGTATTTTGCCGCCCCAAGCACAGCAGTCAGGTGGCTTTCAGTGGCATGCCTACAGGAGGTCTACTGATAATGCGGATTCAGCAGCATGCCTGCGGGAGGTCCGCCGGTCCTGCGCCTTTGGTGTACCTGCTGCCGAATTGCCGCCGAAGCCGTGGGACGGTGGACCTCCCACAGGCATGCTGCTGAAAGCTGCCTGACTGCTGCCCTCACGGCGACCGGCAGGCCGCCCCCCGTGGCTTGCCACCCTAGGCACGCGCTTGGCATGCTGGTGCCTGGAACCGCCCCTGGGAAGGTACTTCAAGGGGTCATCTAGTTCAGTCCCCTTCACTCATGGCAGGACTAAGTATTATCTAGACTATCCCTGACTGGTGTTTGTCTAACCTGCTCTTAAAAATCTCCAATGATGGAGAATGGTGCATGTCAAACAAGCCTGAAGAATAGTGATGTCTTTATTGATTTTAATTAAAAAAAAATCCTATGTGACCTATCCTAATATTAACAGATAGGATAAATATTCAGGCTATTGATTTCTTTCTTTAGTCTTTCTTAAGACTTGAAACTTATTGTTGTGCATGTACAGTCCATGCAGTCTAAGTGCGACCTGGATTCATATTACTTTGAACTTGTGTCCGAGACATTTATTCTATGAATTGATAGAAATGATTTCGTGGTAGGTGTAATTTATGTTAAAATGCTATGGACCTGGTTGTCAACAGCATTTTGTAAGATTCTCCAGATTCAAACGTTTCTTGAACTATATTTGTAAATCTGTTTTTATGTTTTGCAGGTAAAGGAAATACTCTTTCTATTATTCTTAATATATCTTTATTTTGTATATACAGAATAGCAACTTAAATTTAATTTCCTGAAATTTCACTCATTCAGTTATGCAGTATGTACACTAACCTCCAAAACAGCCTTTTGAGAACTGAGAGGGTTGTTATTTAAATGCCACACACTTGGCTAATTAAATGTTCAAAAGAGTGTTTCTGTGTAACAGGGTGACTTCACAAGAACTGGCGAAAGGAAACTGGCAGGAGTAATGAAAGATGGAGTCAATTCTGCAAATAGATACTACTTGAATCGCTTCAGGGATGCTTACAGGCAAGCAGTCATAGGTAAGGGGAAAGTATAAATCTATTTTCAGCTGAATCATCTCACATTTGTCTGCTTTTGTGAATGTTTGTGAAAATATCTTGTCTTCCTGTGACTTGTGCCTTCAAAAGGGTAAGCAAATATATATTATCACAGTCTGTGTGTGACTTATACTTTATGCAACATGGCTTAAGTGCATTGTAGTAGATGCCAGTTCACTCAGTAGGATTATATAGCCATAACCTCATTTTGTCTAGGTAACTAGAGATGTACCAACAGTTTGACTTTATCCATTTATCCTATACGTACAATATAATTAGAATAAACTTTCTTCTTGGAAACTGTTTCTAGTAATTTTTGTTTTTTAAGAAATGGTTATAGCTAAATTTTTCTGAGCAAAATAACCTTGTTGATACTTCATTGTATGATATTAAGACAAGCATATAATTAGGAAATGTTGAGTGACCATACAGTCCTTCAGATCCACCATACAGTATAACCTCGATTTTTATACATACCAACCCTCCGAACAGCCAGTTATACAAACCAGTTTTTTCAATGGGGTTAAAAATCACATAACTTAAGCAGGGGCAGCTCTATGTTTTTTGCTGCCCCAAGCACGGCAGTCAGGCTGCCTTCGGCAGCACAGCTGCAGGCAATCCACTGGTCACGCGGATTCGGCAGCATTTCTGCTGATGATCTGTCGGTCCTACAGCTTCAGCGTACCCGCCGGCGAATTGCTACCGAAGCCATGGGACTGCGCTGTTGAAGGCAGCCTGATTGCCGCCCTCACGGCAACCGGCAGGCTTCCCCCCATGGCTTGCCGCCCCAGGCACGCGCTTGCTGCAGTGGTGCCTGGAGCCGCCCCTGAACTTAAGTGATGTCTGTAAAGAACAAATCAATATCCTTTCACATTCTGATGCTTTCAGTACATTGGAAATCACTTTGCAATGGTTTGGAGGACAAGAAGAAAGTGTCATACACCACCCAGCCTCCTGTCATTTTGAGATGTTCAACTTTATGAACTTCTTAAATTTATGAACTCCTCAGTCCCCAATTAGCGTGTAAAATAAGGGTTCTACTGTGTTGTAACCCCGCAAGTTTTGGAGCATAAAGCTTATTCAAAGCCATATGCTAAGGTGTTGAGAGACTGCTTCTGTATGTATTTCTCTAGTTATTGATCTCATTTATATTTGTCTGTTCCTCATATTTATCGTCTATATTTGCTGTCTAGATTTGATGCAAGGTATCCCTGTGACTGAGGATCTTTATTCCATATTTACAAAAGAGAAAGAACATGAAGCACTGCACAAGGAGACAGTGAGAAGCCATCAGGAACTGATCAGCCAGCTATTGCAAAGTTACATGAAACTACTCTTGCCAGATGATGAAAAATTCCATGGTGGATGGGCACTTATTGATTGTGACCCAAGGTGTGCAGAACAAGATTACAATTTATTGATTTTCTGTTGGTCATCTGCCAACATGGAGTCTTTCACAATTATTAAATTATACAATTATTAAATAATAACCTGTTAAATTACTTAAATTTATTTGTAGCTTTGATAGTTGATACATCCATACTCTAAGCATGTTGCAAATGAAGACTTTTAAAGAAAGTGACTATGTCCTCAGATAATATGTGTATCCTACAAATCACTTTAAAATGTGATTTGTACTGAATGCAGGAGGGGATTAATGTGGTGATGATTTCTTAAATGTATTCTCTTAAGTACCCTAAAAATGGGTGCGTAATATAACTAGTTCTGGGAGACATCACCTGGCCATACAGCCATTCTTAGGCCTGGTCTACACTGGAGCGGGATTGATCTAAGTTATGCAACTTCAGCTACGTGAAGTTGATGTACTTAGATCTATTTACTGTGGTATCTTCACTGCGGTAAGTCGATGGCTGACACTCTCCCATTGACTCCGCCTGCGCCTCTTGCCCTGGTAGAGTACCGGAGTCGACGGGAGAGTGCTCAGTGGTCGATTTATTGCATCTAGAGTAGACGCGATAAATTGACCCCCGCTGGCTCGATCGCTGCTTGTCAATCCAGTGGGTAATGTAGACAAGCCCTAAGTTTCTTCGATTTTTAGGTGTGGCAGGCACCATAAAGAGAATTCTCAGCCATTTGTGGACATTGAGAGTAGGTATGTTACCCTTACTGCTTTCAAGCTGAGGTATGCTGCATACCTATAACTTGTAGTGTAATGGAGCTATATCTGATTAAGTGAATTTAAGATTTGTGAAAGCCTGTTGTCCTGTTAACCACAGAGCAGGCACACAAGGACAATGGGAGTGCAGACTTCCTTTGTGCCAATGTGCCTCAAACTTGTTCAGGTGAGGTGACCTATAAATATAAAAGGGTGATTCTGTCTCCTACTAGGTTAACTTTTAGCCTCTGAGACTGTCAGGAAAAAGTCAATTCAATTATGATACTTTTTTTTTTTTGCTGTGAATAACTATCCCCTAGGAACTGAGCTGAGTCTACAAAAGAAATTAACTTTGGACTGTCATAGCTTTGTTAAAAAAGCCATGAAACAGCAGTCTAACATTAATAAATATGTGGACGTGATTTACTGCTGACCTCAAGGTGAAAGCTTCCAATCCTTAGAAATGTCCAGCACCTTCACGTGGAAATGAACATTGCCTCTTCCACAATCCCAGTTGCATGATCCTACCCAACCCAACCAATTTGTAGCTTCAGCCAGGCAAATTTGTCTTGGTGTTATTGATGCACTTTATTTATATACCTCACAGAATATTTTGCTCTTCAAAATTATATTTGCATTGTGCTGGTGTATTTTTATTGAAAACTGTAACATGGACAGATATAAACACACAGCACATTATGCAGCAATTAAATCTATCCCATTCACAGTTATAATTACTTGAATTCCTTTTTTATTTTGGTATTGTGGTTATGTCTTTTTCTGTCTAAAACATAATGTCTGCAAAATGCCTATCAGTTGCAGCTGTATCACTAAACAATTGTGTATATTTTACTACTTGTTTTGTAGCCTCATTGATGCTACTCACAAAGATGTGGATGTTCTATTGCTGCTTTCGAACTCTTCCTACTATGTGGCGTAGTAAGTCACTGTTTTTTTCCTTCATTCTTCATGTGCTGTATTCTGTTAATAAACATACCCTATTTATATGTAGAATCACTTTACTTTTAACAGCTTTGTGCTACACAATAATTGTTTTTTAGCTGTGAGTAAATAGATCTCTAACTTTGGACATTGACTGTTTTCTCTATCTAGTTATGATGATGAAGTTGACAAAGTAAATCAGTATCAAAGACTAAGCCTCGAAGCCTTGGAGAAAATAGAAATAGGTAAGAATTGAAAGACACTACACTTCATTACATGCTATCCCTGTTCCTTGAAGGTACTCTCTTAAGTAGTATTCCACACTTGTTGCCAAACGATGCTATGAGTAACAAGGCTATTTCCTCACTGTACAGTAGGTATCTCTAGATGGGGTGTCAGTTTCAGGGTAATTGCATCTATATATTTTTCCCACCACCACCCCTTCCTGTGGTCCTCTCCAGAATTGTCAAGTCAGGTCTCCAGTCATCAACTGTCTCTGGGTAGGGGCCCTTGTCTTGCCCCCTTTTGATTGAGGGGTTTTTAAGGCTGCACAATTCCCTGTTTTCACTGTGACGTCCCTAACAAGCCAGTTTCACATTAATGTCTTGGATAATGGAGTGGAGAGTATGCTTATTAAATTTGTGGATAACGCCAAGCTAGGTGGGGTTGCAGGCACTTTAGAGGAGAGGATTAGAATTCAAAACGATCTGGACAAATTTGGAGAATTGATCTGAAATTAACTAGATGAAATTCAATAATGGCAAGTGCAAAGTACTTCACTTAGGAAGGAAAAATCAAATGCACAGCTACAAATAGGAATAACTAGCTAGGTGGTAATATTGATTAAATGGATCTGAGGATCCAGCAGTGTGAATGAGTTAGCAGTGTGATGCAGTTGTGAAATACATTCTGGAGATTATTGACAGGAATGTTGTATGTTGGACACAGGAGGTAATTGTCCTGTTCTACTTGGCACTGGTGAGGCCTCTTCTGGAGTACTGTGTCCAGCTCTGGGCACCACACTTTAGGAAAGGTGTGGACAAGTTGAAAAGAAAGTCCAGAGGAGGCAACGAAAATAAGAGGTTTAGAAAACCAGACTTGTGAGGAAAGGTTAAAAAAAACTGGACATGTTTCGTCTTTAGAAAAGAAGGCTGAGAGGGGACTTAATAACAGTCTTCAGATATGTTAAGGGCTGTTATAAAGAAGACTATGATTAATTGTTCTCCATGTCCATTGAAGATAGAACAAGAAGTAATGGGCTTAATCTGCAGCATGGGGGATCTAGGTTAGATATTAGGAAAAAAATCTAATTATAAGGATAGTTAAGCTCTGGAATAGGCTTCTCCTGGAATAGAATCTCCATCAGTGAAGGATTTTAAGAACAGATTGGACAAACACCTGTTAGGAATGGTCTTGTTATTACTTAGTCTTGCCTTGAGTGCAGAGGACTGGACTAGATGACTTCTTGAGGTCCCTTCTGGCCCTCCATTTTTATGATTCTATAATCCCCATCGCACAGTGTTACATAAAGCATTACTATGCTCAACACAAAATGGTCCCCACAGATAAAGCATGCAGTTGCAATATCTGTCAGATGGTTTTTAAAACTTTCATGTAGTTAGGACTCTAGCAGAAGTTTGCTGTCTCGCTGGTGGTGTATGACCAGACTGAGCATCCATTAAGTAGTTTTTCTCTTCCCTTTGCCCACCCTGGATTCTGTCAGATTACCTGCAGTACTATTTGAAAAGGAAAATGGCAGTCTCTCTAGTGCTGGTCAGGATTTCAGATCATAACCTCTCTGTTCCATACTCAGATTCCTCCGAGTTTACAATAATAGTCAATTCCAGGGTATACCTCTCTCTGTTCGAGTTAGCTCACATAATAATGCATAGTAGAAAGGGAACAATTTTTGAGTACATGGTTTTCAAAGAAACTTTATTGAAATAAATGTAAGTATTGGCTTAATTTTGTCAAATTATTACAGCAATTACGTGTCTGAATCAAATAAAAAACAAAATATATTCTATGGTCAGTTTCATCACATGCTGAAAAGTTTCAAAGGTGTCATGGTCTGTTTTGAGAGGACTGCTTGATTAGATGCCTTTCTGCAGAGTTTTCAGGTTCACTTTTGTGCTCTTGTATTCTCTCTTTCATAAGGCCTGTGGTAAATAGCAGAGATACAATGGTTGCACTTCAAAAAGTCTCTTCTGTTTTGAAAGATTTCAACAATTCGAGAGAGATTCCTTCTACTTAAAAGGGGAATATTGTTAAAATCATTTAGTTTTCTTTCAAAATGGTAGAAACTCTTTTTAAAGGTATTCACTGTAATTGGTTGGGACTGCTCACAATTGGACATCTTCCAAAACTGTGCTCCATAGACATAATAATATCTATCCAGCTTTTTATTATTATTCTTTTGCTTTTTGAAGTTGTTGGCTGAAAATGTAATCCCTGTCTCTAAGAGTTGGCCAGATTAGAGCACCAAGTAAACAGCTACATGAGAATTTAGTTGGCTGCTAAAGGAAGTAATGTCTAAAGGACGGAATCCAGAGTTTCTAGTTATGGATGCCACTAGCCTAAATGTTATCTGTATTTTCACCATAGTTGCTGAGGTCTTTTTATATTGTTGTTTCCCTGGAGAGAATGAGATCAGGAGGCATGTAGTAGGATAGATTCAGTCACCTTGACTTTAAGTCCTGTATTGTGCTCTTTTGCTTATTGTCATTTCATCACTTCATCTTCAGTGTGGAGGCAAATATATGATGTGAAGGAGATATATGAATGTTCTTTTGCACCAGTGACCTGACCAGCAATCTCATTCTTCATGAGGATGCTAGTTTCTGTTTATCGTGATTCTGAGTTTCCATTCTTTATATGAGCATATACTGTAGGCTCATATAATATGCACATCTCGGGAGGAACTTTTTCCAGAGCCTATTGTAAAATGTGGATCTGAAGAGTGAGATGGTTTGGGTTGAGACTCAATATTTGCAAGATTTAATTAGAACTCTGGATAAAATGGCTTTGTTTTAGCCACATCTTTGCAAAGGCAGGGTTTAGTGTTGATGAACCACAATGCAATACATTAAAATTTCTTACATTCTTACTGGAACCAGAGACTTGTACTCTTAAAATGCATGTTTTTGCTGAGTGACTTGGGAAAGGGTTAAGTTTTTCTCTTCCCTTTCATACTCACTCGTATTCGTCCTAGAGATAGAGTAGCTAATGGATATTAAGAGGAGAATTTGGTTCTAGGTGAAGATACTACACCTCTACCTCGATATAACACTGTCCTCGGGAACCAAAAAATCTTACTGCGTTATAGGTGAAACCACGTTATATCAAACTTGCTTTGATCCACCGGAGTGTGCAGCCACTCCCCACCCACCCCCGGAGTGCTGCTTTACCACGGTTATATCCGAATTCGTGTTATATCGGGTCGCGTTATATCAGGGTAGAGGTGTATCTGGAATAATTTTTCTGGTAGAATGATGGAAAAGCAGCAAGTTATCTCTATCTCTATAGAAAACCTGCTGCTTTTCCATCATTCTACCAGAAAAATTATTCCAAATAGTATCTTCACCTAGAACCAAATTCTCTTCTTTATATCCCAGAGATAGAGTAGCTAATGGATATTTATAATATATATGTATACTGGCTGACAATTTTGCAATATTTGTTCCACTAATTCATGAAAGAACACTCCTCGCCCTCCCCAAAATGTGGATGTCTGGCTTATTTCTCAGGTCCTGAACCCACCCTTTTTGGAAAGCCCAAGTTCTCTTGCATGAGGTTGCATTATAAATACAATGAAACAAGTGGATATTTTCATACTCTCAGAGCTGTGATGCGCAACCCTGAAGAAGATGGAAAAGGTAACAAATATACATTTTCCATAACACATGATCATGTTCAATATACTAAAGCTTATCTTTGATATAACCATTTTAATCTATCGATCTCAGACCACTTTCCAAAGCAGGGTAAGTTTAATTATATTCCCATTTTTCAGGTGGAAAGAGAGAATGTGTCTTACAGTGGCTCACTGTGTGGATACTAAATTGTGATGGCACCTCACTTACTAAAAAATGACAGGGTAAATTCAGATTTGATTAGATTAAAACAGCAATTTTCCTTCTAGGGTCTGGACAATGGCTGTCTGAGTTTGTTCTGCTATTCACGTTTAGGGTAGGATGAATGTTAAACAAGGTCACTGGTGCTGATGAGTATGGATTAAATCAGTGTAATCCATGACTAAAGTCCCTGGTATTTTGTTTTACTTGGTTAACAGAAAACTTATCAGCCAAAAATCTTACTTCCTACCTGAAACTCCAAATGTGATGTCAATGAGAATTAAAATAAATATCCTCGTCTGTCAATATAATCCATATACTTTTCCCCCTTCCCTCCCTCTCCCTAAATTGAGTAGTTACAGTAAAGATTCCTTTCTGAATGCTTTTCTAACCTATCAGTACCAGGACATGGGAAGGGAAGAGGATCGTCTATTCCCACTTTGAGCTTTACATCAGGAAATCACAACTTTTAAAAAAAAATTGAGAGATTTAACACATTTAATTAATTGACAAACTGCCTCTAAAATTAGATTTGCTAAAATGTGGGATTTTAAAAAGTTTATATTTGGGAGAATCTGACAGTCTGCTAACTGGATTTCAGACACCCTTCAGTGTATTGCAGAGATGCTGCGAATCACGAAGCAAGCTATGGGATTAGATGTGCCCATTATTGAGAAAAAGCTGGAGAGGTGAGTGATATTTTTTGTTTGTTTGTTTGAATCCTCAAAGCCACAATTTAAATAACTCTTTTTAGAGACAGCAAGTTATTTCTGCATGGGATTCTCACAGCAACTGTGTCCCCATTTTAGCTACTATGCTAAGAATGACCTGATTTCTATACTGCTCTCAGCACCTACACTCTGTAAACATTTATCTAAGGATAGAATTTAAAATCGTTTCTCCCTGTCTGTGTTAGTGTATGGGACTGAACAAAGCCCATTAAAGTCAATGGAAAGATTTCCAGTGATTCCAGTGGAGTTGGGGCCTGGCCTTGTTTGTACACATGCATATAGCACTATCACTTTAAAAGTGAGACCATCTTGGGAGCCATGATGGCAACTGGTTTTCTTTTAAGGACACTATTTGAATATAAGACTGTGTTAATCTCTGATATCCCTTTTCAGGTGTCCTTTGTTATCTTATGTTTGAACACACGCATGTACTGTGTTCATATAGGCTGTCTTTAAAATGAAAGCCCCTCTTGACGCTGGTGCCATGCTGTTTGTTCCTTTAGCAACTAAAAATAAGTAGTATTTTGCAACGTGTATTAAAACATCATTTGACCTTTCCCTTATTTTAATGCCCACTTTTCGGTACTAGAGTAGGAAAACGGCGTAGAGTAATGCAGGCATGGTTCTGTTCCCTCTCCCAGTATTCAGTGGTTCTGAAATGTGTTCAGTATTTTATATGCTATAAAACACAAGATAATATTAAAGGTAACCTTTATGGAACCACTCAGTATGGGTTGGGGAAGAGTCCTACTTCATCTCAGCAGACTGATGGGACATCTCTCATTGATGGCAAGGGACTAAACTTCACAAAATACAAAAGCTTGAAGGTACCTTAAAGTGACATGCTGAAATACTCTAAGGCATATGGGAGGCATTGAATGCTATATTCCCCTCTATTTTAAAAAAAAATGTGGCACATGACCATTAGACACAATATTTGTATCTGACAATTTAAGTTGAAATCTTGAAGAGCAATATCCTGGGAAGAAAACATTGCCACACTGTGTTCTGCATGAAACTCCTGAGAGCTATAATCTGTTGAAACCTTCTAGAAGCTACTCTGCAGGAATGAGGAGAAAGGTGTTTGTGTGAAGCTAGACCGTCAACATATGTATGTTGCTATATTGATTGAAAAACTGCTTCTAAATTCATCTCAATTTTACAGAAATTTTAATCTGATAAACAAGAAACAATTTATGCTTACTCAGATAGACTTCATTAAAATTGCTATTGGGAGAGAGGGAATGGACTCTTAAAATCAGCTTTAGTATTTCTTCAAGGTGAATGATTTTTGTGTATGTGCTATTGGACCCTAAACTATCACTTAAGTGCTCTGTCAGTTTGATTTTTTTTTTCCTGGTGTCTGACATGTCTAGAAGATTCATGCATCCAATCTTACCGCCCCAAGACATGTTAAGGGCAAGAAGTTTATACAAAAGTTATAATTCATGGCTCCTATCTATGAAAGAACTGTCAAAAATAATTAAATGATAGGACTCTTGTTTCATCATGCAAAAAAGGTCTTAGATAAATTTACTCTATATTGACATAATACTCAAGAACAGATATGAATATTGTATTAAAACAGCCAAGCTAAACAAGATAAACAGCTTTATTTTATAATAGATTGATGGATAGGATGAATTTAAATTTATTTCTAGGAAAGTCCATGCCTCTGAAGGTCTAGCAAAATAAACTTAAAACATAATTCATTAGAAAAGCAACATACTGTATACCCAATAAACAATGGGAAAGTGGTTGTAAATTATCTCTGAAATATGGCTAATTGCTCCAGGCTGTTGATTCTGCATTGCTTGCTACCCACAACAAACATAGTTGTGGTAAATTAGAAGAAAGTGCAGATACATAATGAAGCCAGTATACACTCAAGCTTAGTGAAGGTGGTGATGCGACATCAAGTGTAGTTAAATCAGTGATTTTTTTTATTCGGAAAAAGTTGATTTTACAGAATACCTAGAACCATTAAGAAGTTAAATGCAAGTGATTAACTTTGGGGTAACTTGATGGAAGATATTTTAAAAGCACAAATCAGAAAATTCAAGACTATTTTCACAGCAATCACAACTGTTTCTCTTGCGCCTATGTAAAACTTTCATTACATAACCTTGTCTTTATCTCTGTCTTACAACATTTGCTAGAATTTCACTTGGTATGGAACCCATAAGTGTTGAATGTCCTGTGCGTGTGTTTAAAGTTTTAGCTGTATTGGAACAAACAGTCCTTGTAAATCATAGTTATTATAAAAAGACAAAGGAGGGAAAAGACAAAGGATCATCTGAAATATTAAAGGCAAACAACAATTGAAATTGGGGGGGCACAAAAGCCCATAGATTATTGAGGTTCCCTTGGATCAACAAAAATAGACGACTAGAAGGTAGAGATTTTGCAAGGGAACAATATCTTGCCTATGGGAGAAAATGTATAGAGCCCTCAAGAAGTGCCTGTGTGGTGTGTATTTCAGAGCAGTTGGTAATTGGTGGAATAATTTAGTATCCATATTTGATATTTTTGTTAAGTTTTCTTGATTACTTTTAGGATTTTTAATACAGATCTGCCCTGCCCGCCTGCCTCTGTGGCCCTAGTGCCAGGGATCCTGCTGCAGCCGGTGTCACTGGACCCAGGATCCTGCAGAGTGGGGGAGCACTGAGCACCCTAGTCTCCTGCTGATGCTGCAGGGCCCAATCCTGCTGGGGGGAGGGGGCTGATGTCACTGGGCCCAATCCTGCACCACCCCATTTTTGCACAAACACACCCTCCGCTGACTCTGTGCCCAGTGCAGGTACCCCTCCCGCCTTGCCCTAGTTACAGCGCTAAGGATGTCAGAGGTCTGTGCTGATTGGGCCGCAAGTGGCCCTGGATTGAGAACCATTACTTTAGAGAATGACTGACACTTTTCTTCTCTGATTTATTCTTGTTCATTAAAAAGTTATCTACATTTTCAAAAACCGCTAGTGATCTTAATTGCCCAACTTAAGATGCCTTAAAAGAACCTGAACCCTCTGAAAGTCAGACCCCTGTAAGGTATGTCCAGTTGAACACCCAAAATCATGAGTCACCCTGAAAAATGTGGACCTATATGCACACACCTGAGAGAAAAAGCAGTTTGCGTGTAGCTGTCAGGTATGTTGCACTGAATAGCCAACAGTGTTTTTTTGTTTTTTTTTGGGACATGGGATGTGTTAGTGCAGGCGTTGCGGGTGTGATACCTGGCCAATTTTCAGATAGCTTATTTGAAGATCAGGAATTTCACCCTAGTACCCAGCATATGGGAAACCTGAATATATGGTAGGCCTAGTAAACTTCATAATGGCACAAAGAATGCTTGTGTAAATAGGACATTTTATGGTCTAAGTGGAAATCTGTTTTCATTGTCGTTTTAGTGAATCTTTACCATTCATAGAATCATAGAATATCAGGGTTGGAAGAGACCTCAGGAGGTCATCTAGTCCAACTCCTTGCTCAAAGCAGGCCCAATCCCCAACTAAATCATCCCAGCCAGGGCTTGGTCAAGCCTGACCTTAAAAACCTCTAAGGAAGGAGATTCTACCACCTCCCTAGGTAACCCATTCCAGTGCTTCACCACCCTCCTAGTGAAAAAGTTTTTCCTAATATCCAACCTAAACCTCCCCCACTGCAGCTTGCGACCCTTACTCCTTGTTCTGTCATCTGCTACCACTGAGAACAGTCTAGATCCATCCTCTTTGGAACCCCCTTTCAGGTAGTTGAAAGCAGCTATCAAATCCCCCCTCATTCTTCTCTTCTGCAGACTAAACAATCCCAGTTCCCTCAGCCTCTCCTCATAAGTCATGTGTTCCAGCCCCCTAATCATTTTTGTTGCCCTCCACTGGACTCTCTCCAATTTTTCCACATCCTTCTTGTAAGTGTGGGGCCCAAAACTGGACACAGTACTCCAGATGAGGCCTCACCAATGCCGAATAGAGGGGAATGATCATGTCCCACAATCTGCTGGCAATGCCGCTATTTATACAGCCCAAAATGCCGTTAGCCTTCTTGGCAACAAGGGCACACTGTTCACTCATATCCAGCTTCTTGTCCACTATAATCCCTAGGTCTTTTTCTGCAGAACTGCTGCCTAGCCACTCAGTCCCTAGTCTGTAGCAGTGCATGGGATTCTTCAAATTAATTGTAAAGCACTTTAAATATATGAAGTGAAGATTTTATTAAGGGTACCCCACATTTATATGTTGCAAAATGGATGGTATGGTAAATTGGGAAGAGGAATGTTGTCGTGTTGAGAATAAGTTTAAAAAAATTATTTGAACTCTTGGGTGTTTAAAAATCCTTATTATGCTCCTGAAAAAATACAAAGAGGTTTCATATCAGCTGCTCACAGATGATATTTCACCAGAGTTTCTTCACAAAGATTAGAGACTGAATGTGGGATGA